>NC_080074.1:24998777-25338362 GCF_949987535.1 Balaenoptera acutorostrata
GCTTTGTAAACAACAGACCGTTTTCTCCAGCTCTTCTGTCTTGAGAAGCACCAAGATCTGCTACCAGTCTCTGAAATTATATAGCTGAAGCAAGAGATCGATTCAAAGATAACTGAAAAATAATTGATGCCACCCTCTTCCCCACTCTTCTCTAGTTCCCTACAGAGGTTGGTGAGGGGCAAAGTGCCCTCCATCGTGGGATGGGTCTCAAGGCAATTTCAAAGGGGGAAGGGATCAGTATATTCCCTACTAAATAAATTATGCTTCTCTCCTCACTTTCGAAAGCAGATGCTCCTAAAGTCAGTTTTGGTTTTAAATAACACATTTTTGTCCTCTTCATTTCACATCTGTTACATCACTACACCAGAACATATTTAATAAAGAAGTCCATGCTAATCATTAATTATGATACCAACATACCAGTTGTATTGTATTCTAATGTAACTCGCACTTGTGGATTTCAAAGAGCTGCCCCCAGATTTAATTAATCCTCAGCTTTGCTAATGAAAAGCATCATTTCTACCCGGCATGAGTTTGTGTTTCTAATCTGTTCCTTAAGGTCACCTCATTTTTCTTGAAAATGTACATTTATAATTTAACGTTTCAGATCTTTCACATTCCCTATTAAGCAATTATTTTGATTACTTCATTATCTTTCTTTTTTTTCCCCTAGACTATTTAGGTTGGTTTCTGCCTACCGCTCGCCAAGTGTAATTCCGACATTCTCTCTCACTCTCTTTATTAGCATGATTTGCATTAGCAAGGGATTCATTTTCATTCTGGAGACAGAAAACAATTTCATTATCTGATAAAAATTACCTTCTCATATGCTGTAAGAAGCAATTCTCCTCATTTATGGTCTCATTAGGCATTTCATCTACCCAATACATCTTCTCAATTCTTCCTCTTTCCAGAAGTAGTCGTTCTGGTGGCTCAACTAACAATATCCTGGGCTAGGGATTCTCATTTTTGCCTTTCTTCCCTCTTTTGTTCTTTCTTTCCCTAGCAAAGTAACTGCATCATCTCCTCTGTGAACCCTTGTTAGTTCCCTCTCTTCCTAAACATTTCGTTCAGGCTTTGTTCTAACATCTTTATTGTTGTACCATGAATTGTAAGTCTGCATTTCTATTGTCCTTAATAGACTAGCAGCATCTTACGGGCTGGGCCACAGCTCACAGATCTTTGTGTTTCCAAAGCCTGGCACTGTGTTTAGTGTATAGCAATGATCAAAAAATGTGTATTGAATAAAATGAAGGATTAGGTACACATGCAAAACTCATTTTTATTTTGAAATTTTGTCCTTTTCAAAAGACAGGAATGACTGGAGAAGCCAAGGCAACTTGATAAGGAAGTAGACAAACTGAGAGCAAGCTGAAGAGAGAGACAGATCTGTAAGTAACAGGAAAGGAAGTAGTTCAACTGCCTCAGTGGCAGCTAAAATGCCCGGATGGCTGCAAGAGGCCAGTTGAGCAAGAGCAAAAACTCAAAGCAATTTCTGGAGCTCTTGGATCCATCATAAATGATCAGATGGGGCAAGATCCGAGTCTGAACTGGAGCTTGCTGTGCAAGCAACATATTGAATCATGACTATTTCTTCTCACCAAATCTCCAAAAGCTGACAGATATTGCTGAAAAATTCCTCAGTCTAATGTCACAGTCTTGATTTATTTCTCAGTTTCATTCATCCCTTGAGGAGGACAAAAAGAGCAATCAGAATACTTCCTTTTCACCATAAGTGTGCTAGAAAAATAAACGGTCCCACAAGGGATCCACTTATGATTTTTCGACTTTACAATGGTGCAAAATCGATATGCATTCAGTAGAAACCATACTCTGAATTTGGAATTTTGAGCTTTTCCCGGACTAGTGATATGTGGTACAATACTCTCTGATGATGCTGGGCAGCACTCCCAGTCAGCCATGTGATCACGAGGGTCAACAACCGATACACTTGTAGCCATTCTGGACCCATACAACCATTCTGTTTTTCACTTTCATTACAGTATTCAATAAATGACATGAGATATTCAACACCTTATTATAAAATAGGGTTTGTGTTACATGATTTTGCCCAACTGCAGGTTAATGTAAGTGTTTTAAGCATGGTTAAGGTAGGCTAGCCTAAGCTCTGATGTTCGGAAGGTTAGGTGTATTAAATGCATTTTTTTACTTATGATATTTTCAACTTACAACAGGTTTATCAGGATGTAACCCCATTGTAAGTAGAGAGATATCTGTTATAAGGAATGCTGAAGCATCATCCTGCGGCATTGGGGTCAATTCCATGGGAATGCCTGCACACACACACACACACACACACACACACACACACACACTCTTCTTTCCCTGAGATTGTTTTGGGACCAACTGGCAGTCTGATGTAAACAATTTATAGCAGATATTTAAAAGGTAATTCAATGGATAAAGAAAATGTTGTATATATACACAATGGAATATTACTCAGCCATAAAAAAAGAATGAAATAATGCCAGTTGCAGCAACATGGATGGACCTACAGATTATCATACTAAGTGAAGTAAGTCAGATAGAGAAAGACAAATACCATATGGGATCACTTATATGTGGAATCTAAAAATAATACAAATGAATTTATTTACAAAACAGAAACAGACTCGGACATAGAAAACAAACTCTATTTACTCTCTTATTCCTCTCTTTGTAGGATGAGTAACCAACCCAGATTGCCTGGGACTTTTTCCAATTTGGGGATTGTCCTGATTTTTGCACTGAAAGTTCATGTCCCAAGAAACATCTCAGTCCTGGGCAAAGTAGAAAGATTGTTAACTCTATCCTTTTGTCTCAAATAGTTTTACCTGTCTCTCTGAAGAAACAAAGCCAGCCCACACCTATGGCTCACAGAAGCCACCTGCTCCAATAGACATATCAAACAACTTCCAAATCAAGACAACTCTCCCTATACCAGATGTTGAAAAAATAAACCTTTATCAATTAGATGCATACACACTTGGGATTGTTCTGTCATCTTAGTGAACTGATGTTTTTATAATTATGAAATGTTCTGTTTTGCCTCTGGCAGTAATCCATGCCTTGAGATATACCTTGATGTTAACAGAGTCACACCAGCTTCCTTATGTTCAATGTTTGTATGGTATACATTTCTCCAACCTTTTATTTTCTTCTGTGGTGCCTAATTTGCTGTTAAGTTCATCCAATGAATTTTCAATTTCAAATATTATAGTTTTCAGTTTGAGGATTTCTTTTTTCTTTTTTTTTACTAGTTTCCATATCTTTCCTGATATTCCCCATCTCATCACCCATTTTATCAATCTTTCCCAGTAGATTCTTCACATGTATATCATAGTTATTTTAAAGTCTTTATCTGCTGATTCTAACATCTGGGACTTTGTGGATCTGTTTGATTGTTTTTTCCCTTGATTGTGGGCCACACTTTCCTGCTTCTTTGTATATACAGTAATTTTTCCTGGTATACTGTACATTATGGGCTGTAGATGATATGTTACCTTCCTTTGGAAAGTGTTGAGTTTTGTTCTAGTAGACAAACTACTGATGAATCACCTTGATCTTGTGGAGCCTTGATGGGATGGGCTTATTGTTGTTTTGCCCTTGGGCCTCAGTTGTAGTCCTTAGTCCTGCGTCTTTATTCTTAAGGTGTGGTCCTCTTAGGGTTTCAATGGAAAGCACAAAGAATTCAGTAAGTTCCTACTTGGCTGGACTTGAATTCCAAAACTTGTCTCCCCAGCACCAAGCATTGGATGAAATCTCTGCTCAGTACCTTTAACCTTTCCACTGGTGCTTTCCACTGGATTCCCTGAGGTCTCATTGTGGGCACCTGCAGTTTGGTAGTCAGCCAACAATTTGAGGAGAATTTGTCCACAGATTTGGGGGCTCCCCGCCCTGCCTTCTTATTTTCTAGAACATCCCTCTTTAATTTCCAGCAACTCCAGCAACACCACACTCTGACTTCTGAATTTTCAATCCAGTTGGTCAGCCTCTTCCTGACTGGGCTCTGTTTCTTAAGTACGTTACAAAATGAGGAGTGTCCTCAAGGAAAAAGCTGTCCAATGTGGATCTCACCTACTTTGTTTCCCTTATTGCAAGAATCATGTCCCCTCCAGTGTCTGCATATTTTTAGTCACTCCCCAGGATCTTCAAAGTTATTTAATTCTGATCTTATAATTGTTTATGCTGTTTTTTAGTCTAAAATTCAAAACTGTGATGGGTAGATGGTCGTTCAATAAATGCTACTCTGCTACTACCAGAAATGAACTCCCAAACAAACTGAAAACAAACAAACAAAATTATGGTCTTTGTAGGCAGAACTGAACTTTCATGGAAGGTGTGTGTAATACTGTAAGAATGTAATAATAGTAATGATAGTAGGAGATCACCATTATTGATTTCTAGCCCACTGTTCTTGGTGCTAGCCCACTGTTCTTGGTGCTTTATCTATCCCTAATTTACAGATGAGAAAACAAGTACAGACAAGTTAAGAAATTTGCCCAAGTTCATAAAGGTGGTAAATAGGAAAACCAGAACTCCAACCCCCATGGACTGATGGCTCTCTTAACCACTAAGCTATGATGCTACTTAAGTGGGGGCTGGTTGTTCCTTGATGGGGACAGTCCAGAGGGAATTAAGCTTAGAGAATTCAACTGAATAAACTTTATGGTTCTTTTAAACCTGTGACTCCACTATTCTATAAAAATTATAACCCTCAATCAGCAAAAAATATTAACTTTTATGTTAGAAAAATTATTCTCCCTCAATCAGAAATCCAGAAAAGGTACACATAATAAGAGTATTTGCATGCCTACCCAGCTCTTGCAAAATCAGTTCTTTTTTCCCTCCTTTAGAATTTGACTTACAGCACCTCAAGCAGAACTATATATTTGTGGTTGCCTGATTGCTGCAGTGCTAGTTGTATCTTGTGTTCATCCTGAATGCAGTGTCAAGATTGATAAACCAATTTACTTCAAGCAGTTCAGAGCATCAGCCTTTGAAGTTTTGAAAAATAGCCGTTTGGGTGTGTTTTTCCACACCACCCCAAATATATTTGAAAAATATTTTTAACCAGAGAAATTGCTCTAAGAAAAAAAAAACCACACACATTGAAGTATTTTTCCTCAGACAAAAACAAAACTGTTCTTAAGATCAATAAAAATATCCCTTTCCTTGACATCCCTCCCTTGCTACAATACATGCCTTCCAAATTGCTATAAACCAATTAATCAGAGATGGATATTGTTTTGTGAATATAAAATAAATGAAAAACCCTTGAAAGAATAGTCTACAGTCCTTGAAGTGATCTTTGAAATGTGTTGTATTTTACTGTAGGCTGCTGGTGAAGACACAGTTTATTTAGAGCATATCCTCATGAGGAACCTCAGGAAAAACAGTTTTCTGGAATTAGTACCAGGAACAGCAGCACTTCTCCTAAGTCCATGGTCTGTTTTTCCCTCATTACAAAGTTGATCTTGTAATGAATTATATTTACTTGCCAAAACATGTTGCAGGAAAGCACACAACTATGTGGCTGATCCCTAGTAAGACTAAAGCTTGTAACAGTATCTTTTTTCAAGAAATTAACACAGTTCCTGGCTCCATCTTACTTTCCTACTTTTATTTGTTTTATTGGCCTCATTTTTCTTATCTGGTTTTAACAAATGCCTATTTGTAAGCTACCTTAAATCCCTTTTGGGGCAAGTCTGAATAAAACCAACTAAATGCTCTCGATTTGACTAACACAGCTTTAAAAATAAGAACTACCAAACAGTAAATGAAAATTGAGAGGCGAATGAAAACCTGACAAAAATTCACAAAATATATAAAAAAGATGAATTAGCCTTAATCAAGAGGAATCTTGGAAATCAACAAGAGAAAAATAGGGGAGCATACAAGTAAAAAATTGAGGAAAGGTTCTGAAGAAGTATGAAAACAGAAAAAAATGCAATGGGAAGATAACAAATGTGAAAAAAAAAGTTCAATCTCAGTTGTAGTCAAAGAAATGCAAATCAAAATTTCACAAGAAACTTTCATAAACAATGGAAAAATAAACTTGTTTCCTTGAAATCCACCTACTTTGCTCCCGGATCTCAAGGAGGGGGACAGACATGCAAATAAGCATGTATGGGATAGAGTGGGTGTGACAGAGCATACATGTGTTTACAGGGAAGCACCAGGGGGAAGCTGAAGAGACAGGTTCATGGTAGGAGAGATCCCAGCTGAACCTGAAAAGAAGAGCTGGAGTCATTAGACGTGAGTTTTTGAAGGTAGGGACTGCCTAAGCGGTGTCCATCAAGTGCACAGTCTCTGGCATATAGTGGGCACTTGATAAATATTTTTAAAATAAAGAGTGAGAAAGGACATGTCTGCTGGGAAGCAAAGGCACAGAATAAAATCTATCAAATGAACAAATGCATATATCAATGAATGAGCCATTTGTCAGGGAAATACTAATGCATCTCTGAAAGAGAGATCAAATGACCAGCCTCCAAAGGACAAAACAAAGATTTGGTTTTTTTCCTTTCCTATGGATCATTACCATACACTTTATTACTCGGACAGAGAACTCTGGACAATTCCTTTGGATCCACTTACATCCTGATTCTTCTAACTGCATTTCATCGCAACCACCAGGCCTAAATATTCCCAACTCAGGCATTTTCCCAGCCAATAGACTCTGAAAAGGCCCATCTGTGCTACACCTTAGGGAATATGGATGGTTGCTGCAAATCTTGATACTTCTCAGTCTGAAGATTTTTTTTCCTGGCTATTAGGGAAAACAGATGTGCTATAGGGAATACATTTATTTATTTATTTAAAATAAATTTATTTACTTTATTTATTTTTGGCTGCGTTGGGTCTTCGTTGCTGTGCGTGGGTTTTTCTCTAGTTGCAGAGATCAGGGGCTACTCTTCGTTGAGGTGGCGTGGGCCTCTCACTGCAGCGGCTTCTCTCGTTGCGGAGCACGGGCTCTAGGTGAGCGGCCTTCAGTCGCTGTGGCTCACGGGCTCTAGAGCACAGGCTCAGTAGTTGTGACGCACAGGCTTAGTTGCTCCGGGACGTGTGGGATCTTCCCGGACCAGGGCTCGAACCTGTGTCCCCTGCGTTGGCAGGCGGATTCTTAATCACTGAACCACCAGGGAAGCCCCCGAGGATACATTTAAATGTTAACATTGGTCGTTTCACAGTAGCGGATTTCTGAGTAACTTTTATTTTCTACTTTGTACTTTACAGTATTTTGCAAATCCTCTACATCAGTTCTGAATTGCTTTTATAATGACAAGAAATCAGGTCAAGAAATTCCTGTGAATCTGGTGGGGGATAATTAAATTAGGAAAGTTGTGGAACTACTTAGAAATCTACTGAGTTTTCACATTGTGCACCATTTAAAGGGAGGGTTCAGGGTGATTTGTACTTGAGCAGAATATGGTTTTAGACATGCTCCATTCTAAGCTATTAAATACAAAATGTATAAATGTTATCTGAAATATCAAATACAACCAAAGGCAATTTTATAGCAATTAATTTTGTGTCGCTTCCAAAGCTCCAGTTGAAAATGTCCTTGTTGTAATAAAATTCCTACACTTCTTAACCCAGCATTTTAAGTAATGAATTTAATTATGAAGAAAACTGCTGTCACTAAAGCCTGCTTCTTAATCACGCCTGTGTTTATGACAAAAAAAATCTGTTGCCATGGAAATTTTAGTGTCAAAGTTGCAACTCATAAAGCTTTACTGAAGTGTAAAGTAAAAATAGGAAGTGATCTTTAGCAAAGAGAAACTTCTTCCTTAATATATTTTTAAAAACATTTAAATTATGGACAGCAGCTGGATTTTACAAGTTAACTCATTTTGCATAACCAAAAAATCATGTGAAAAGTTCGGCGAATATCTAATTTTGGAAAATCAAATAATTTAAAGTATAACTAGGGAACTCACAAAAGACAGGAATTGCACTGGGAATCCACCTCAATTTAATTAAACATTTACTGATGCTCTACTATCTTATATTAAAAATTAATATATTCATAGACAGAGTTTTCTAAAATTGGGCACCTATATAGTTTGACATTAGTTTTAAAATTGTTTTTAGTTATCATTAAAACCCCAAATAATGGAACCAGATGTGAATGACACAGTTACAGTTGTATAATGAGACCAGGATCATTACTCACATTTAATATTTACTGATAGGTGAGCCAGTAGCCATACTAAGCTTGCCGGCCAACAAGATGAGGAAGGTAAACGATGTGTTTCTTTTTAATTTATGAAATATTTCATGTATACAAAAAAGTAGAAACCAATATAACAAACAGCTTAAGAAAGGAAATTTTACGAATGAAACCTCTTGGGCATTCTTACTTGGCCTCATTTCCTTCCTTCATCCAAGAGGTGACCACAAACTTGAATTTGGTATTGACCATTAATCAAACTGCCTTTAAAAAGAAGTTTAGTATATATTTATACATCTATAAATATATTATCATTTTGCCTGTTTTCAAAACTTTATTTAAATGGTATCTCCTTATATGTATCCTTCTACATCATTTTTTTCTTTCGCTCAACCTACTTTTGAAGCATATACAGATTGATGTATATCTCTGTAATTAATTTACAACTGCTCTGTGGTAGTCTATTATTCATTCATTTATATGTTCTATATAATATTCTACTGTATGTTACACCATTATTTATTTATCCATTATCCACCTGAGGGATAGTCAGTGGGTTTTGTGCGTGTGTGTGTGTGTGTGCTATTGTAATCTATGCATCAGTGAACATTTTTGCATAAGTTTCCTTGGGCATATAGGTGGGAGCTTCTTTCGGGGATATATCACAAGCATTTCAAATATAAGAAAATGAAAAAGGGTGGTTAAACAGTGGACTTCTGGATCCACTATTTTCTTCCCTAACTCCCAGTTAGTGGCTTGTCCAATCCTATGCACACAAAGATAATATTGAAGTTTAAAATAATATTTTATTTTTCTATGGATTGAAGATATCCATGATGACATTATGTATATTTCACCTAAGTTTCCAGGCTTGTGGACACCGTGTAGATTAAAAGATACATCAACAAAAAATGATGTACCCCGTCTCAAGCCAAATGAAAGCCAAAGGACTGTAGGGCGGGCTCGCTCACACACTTAATGACACCCTTGTGCTAAGGTTATAAGACCTTGCTGTGAAATGTTAATACAGAACTATGTGCCCTTGGGCATTGTTAAAAGCCAAATTATCAGTGCACCAGGAAGTACTCGAGGAGTTCTGGGAGCCTATGCTCTGTCATTTGAGCTGCAATGGAGGGATCTGTATAATGCTGTCCAGAAGCGGAAAGAAGGGCAATGCAGACCAGAGGCAGAAGCCAAGTTTCTAGTACTCTCCAAAAATGTACCATTTTTCCCCCCTGCAATTCAGTGAAGCAGAACAAGTCAACCAGGCTGGGGAATATGGAAAGTGCCTACACGTGTACTGAACCGAGACTACTGCATTTAAGCCTTTGAATAGCTGGCAGGTGGTCAATTTCTTAAGCAATCTCTTGGAGATTGATATGGAGAAAGATATGGGGAGCGCTGGGGTTTTATTACCCATCACTTAGATGCTGGCACTGGCTCCTCTTCTCTCGCTCCCTGCTTCCCTCCCCCTCTTTCTCCTTCTTTTCTTCCCATTTTACTTTGTCTCCTGTCATTCTCTGTTATAATTAAAACAAATAGAAAACATTGCAGGTGTCTGCTATAAAACATCTGCAGATACTGTACGTTGCATGGGGGAAAAAAAAGCAGCTGCAAATTGTGTAATTTGGTCTTTAAAGAAAAACCTGAAAGACATTTCTGGAAACAAATACATCTTTCATCCTGGTAGACGTTGAATTTTCTTTTTGTTTGTACTTCAGCCCAGTTCATCACCATTTTCTCACTGCCTTGCACAGAAAGTTTCAGCGCTAACCAGTGACTGTTGTCCCTATTTTAGAAGAGATGGGGGATTTCTGGAATGATGGCTTAAAAATGGGGAAACCGTGACTGCAAGGTCTGGTGCAGTTTCAGACAGTGTTTCTCTCAGTCAAAACAAAACCTAAGAATGACAGCATCTGTAAGTTACTAAATGTGGGAAGAAAGTAAAAATATGCTGAAATATTATCTGCAATAGTTGGAAGGGACCTGCCTTCCCCAAAGGAAATCAATATATTGGCATGGATAACACTGGGGACACCCCATGCTTTCTTGCATTATCCATTCAAGTCTGCAAGTGATTTTTAACAATCTGTTTCTAGGGTGTTCCCCAATAGGTATTCCAGTTTTAGCTTGAGGTTCAGCTATGTCTTCCTCTCCCTTGATTTTCAAATTTCCCAAAGCCGTAGAGTAGGTACAAGGGCTGGGGAAGCCAGGTTAGCCACAAAGAGCTCAAATTCTCCAGTCAGAAAGAGCTGGGATTTAGATCCTGGCTCTACCTCTGAATATGATCATTGGACAAGTTGCTGAACTGCCTGATGCTTTCGTTTCCTCACCTGTAACACAGAGCCAGCCATCCTATGTGCATCACGCTCCTAATTCTTGTGAGTCCAGAAGGGGATAATGCATGTGAAGTATTTACTTATACAGTGCCTTGCATGGTAAATGCTCCAGAAAGGATAGACAACAAATGCAGTGATAGTTTTTTAAGGAACTTCCTTAAAAACTAAAACTAGAGTTACCATATGATCAAGCAATCCCACTCCTGGGCATGTATCCGGAGAAATACCTAATTTGACAAGAGACGTGCACCCCAATGTTCATAGCAGCACTATTTACAATAGCCAAGACATGGAAGCAACCCAAATGTCCATTTGGGTTGGACAGATGAATGGATAAAGATGTGATATTATACACAATGGAATATTACTCACATAAAAAGATTGAAATAATGCCATTTGCAGTGACATGGATGGACCTAAAGATTATCATACTAAGTGAAGTAAGTCAGACAGAGAAAGACAAATATCATACAATATCGTTTATATGTAGACTCTAAAAAAATTATACAAATGAACTTATTTACAGAACAGAAATAGACTCACAGACATAGAAAACAAACTTATGGTTACCAAAAGGGAAGAGGGGGCATAAATTAGGAATTTTGGATTAACAGATACACACTACTATATATAAAATAGATAAACAATAAGGATCTACTATAGCAAAGGGAACTATATTCAGTATCTTGTAATAACATGTAATGGAAAATAATCTGAAAAAGAATATACATATATGTATGTGTATATAAATATATATATGTATTTGTATAACTGAATCACTTTGCTGTATACCTGAAACATTATAAATTCACTATACCTCAATAAAAACATAAAATAAAACAAACAAACAAAAGATAGTGATAGTGATGGCAGAGGTGGTGGTGATACCTTTGCTTCCCCTCCTTTTAGAGCCCCATACTGTCACCTTGCCTGGGTCACGTATGTACATATATACATACATAACATACATACATATATACATCCACCCATCCAATTATTCATTCATTCGTTCAACAAATATTATAGACCTTTATTAGGTGCCAGGCATCATTCTAAAGTTCTATAAAACAGTACATGTATTTGTGTCCATTAATTTTTTTTTAAATATATTTATTTATTTAAATTTATTTGGTTGCGGGTTTTAGTTGTGGCAAGCAGGCTCCTTAGTTGTGGCATGCATGTGGGATCTAGTTCCCTGACCAGGGATTGAACTTGGGCCCCCTGCTTTGGGAGCATGGAGTCTTAACCACTGCGCCACCAGGGAAGTCCCTGTGTCCATTAATTTTTAAATAAAGAAAAACAAAAAGCATCCAATTAGTAAAAACTTAACAGAAATGAATAATGAAAGGCACGCATATACATTCTCAGGAAATGAACATTAGGTTGAAGTGAAGGGCCTTGGTTATTAGTCAGGCTGTATTTCCACACTTAGGTTAAATGTGTAGTGCCTCCTGTTGTTCCTTTTGCCTCTGGTAGCTAACCTTTGCATAATAAATTAAACTTCCCTTGGGAGAAACACAAAACCCTTGAAAGCTTTCTCGATCCCAGCAGAGAAATTTATAAACCCCAGTCCCAGGCCAAAGGATTTGGAAACCTTCACCACATTAGCACCATCACTTTCTGAATGGCTTTTCTGGCTGACCCAAATTTTATTTTGTTTGAGGGTATAGCCATCAGGCAAATTTTCTTTCTGAATTCAATGGTAAATATTTTGTTCCTTTCTTTTTCACTACAACATGGTTTCCTGCTGGTCTTCTTGCCTTTGTTTCTTTCCTTTCCATTGTATACCGCATGCTCATCTTCCCTGAAAGCCAGGCTATCATTCATTTCATTCATTCATTCATTCCCTTTCACTCAATCAACACTTATCAAATGTCCACTAGTGCCAGGAATGTGTCACTCTTTTCCTTAATCACCAGTAATGCTACCCTATCATATACTGAATCAAGGCCAAAGTCTTCACTCCAATTCCACCCTTAGAGCTTATCTTATTTCCATCATGACTGTCCAGATTGGTAGCAGGAGAGTCCTTTGCACATACACTATATTCATTTTCACTTTTATGCCTCTGTTCTCCAACAGCATCTTCCCTACCAGCAAATTTTCAACCATTATTACCCTTCTTATCATTAAAAGTCTTGCTCAAGACTCATTTCTTTTATGTAGTATTCTTGACAATTCTAGCTCGGTTATTCCCAGACTTTGGACTTCATGGATGTGTAAATGAAAAAACAAAACAAACAAAAAAGACAAAAACAAAACAAAAACCAAAACAGGGACCAATATAAGGTTGCTAGGTTGCTACTTTTTTCTTTTATTGTAAAGTAAGTACATTCTAAAATATGGGTTACCAGCTCCTATTATCACTACTTCATAAAAGAAAGGCCATTTTCATTTTTCACAGAACTAGAACAAAGAGTTTTTAAATTTGTATGGAAACACAAAAGACTCCAAATAGCCAAAGCCATCTTGAGAAAGAAAAACAGAGCTGGAGGAATCAGGCTCCCTGACTTCAGACTATACTACAAAGTTACAGCCATCAAAACAGTATGGTACTGGCACAAAACCAGAAATATAGATCACTGGAACAGGATAGAAAGCCCAGAGATAAACCCACGCACCTATGGTCACCTAATCTATGACATAGGAGGCAAGAATATACAATGGAGGAAAGACAGTTTCTTCAGTAAGTGGTGCTGGGAAAACTGGAGAGCAACATGTAAAAGAATGAAATTAGAACATTCTCTAAAACCATACACAAAAATAAACTCAAAATGGATTAAAGACCTAAATGTAAGACCAGATACTATAAAACTACTAGAGGAAAACATAGGCAGAACACTCTTTGACATAAATCGCAGTAATATCTTTTTGGATCTGTCTCCTACAGTAATGGAAATAAAAACAAAAATAAACAAATGGGACCTAGTGAAACTTAAAAGCTTTTGCACAGCAAAGAAAACCATAAACAAAACAAAAAGACAACATCCAGAATGGGAGAAAATATTTGCAAATGATACAACTGACAAGGAATCAATCTCCAAAATATACAAACAGCTCATACAGTTCAATATCAGAAAAACAACCCAATCGAAAAATGGGCAGAACATCTAAAAAGACATTTCTCCAAAGAAGATATACAGATGGCCAAAAGGCACATGAAAAGATGCTCCACATCACTAATTATTGGAAATGCAAATCAAAAGTACAATAAGGTATCACCTCACACCAATCAGAATGGCCAACATAAAAAAGTCTCCAAATAATAAATGCTGGAGAGGATGTGGAGAAAAAGGAACCCTCTACACTGTTGGTGGGGATGTAAATTGGTACAGCCACTATGGAGAACAGTATGGAGGTTCCTTAAAAAACTAAAATAGAGCAACCATATGATCCTGCAATCCCACTCCTGGGCATATATCAGGAGAAAAACATAATTCAAAATGATACAAGCACCCCAATGTTCATAGCAGCACTAGTTATTGCACAATAGCCAAGACAAGGAAGCAACCTAAGTGTCCATCGACAGATGAATAAAGAAGATGTGGTATACACACACACACACACACACACACACACACACACACACACACAAATGGAATATTACTCAGCCATAAAAAAATTAAATAATGCCACTTGCAGCAACATGGATGGATCTAGCAATTATCAGACTAAGTGAAGTAAGCCAAAGACAAATATCATATGATATCACTTATATGTGGAATCTAAAAAATTATACAAATGAACTTATTTACAAAACACAAATAGACTCACAGACATAGAAAACAAACTTATGGTTACTAAAGGGGAAAGTGAGGGGGGGATAAGTTAGGATTTGGGGACTGACATATACACACTACTATATATAAAATAGATAACCAACAAGGACTTAACTCGTACAGCACAGGGAACTCCACTCAATATCTTGTAATAACCTATAATACAAGAGAATGTAAAAAAAGAATATATATATTTATATATATATGTATAACTGAAAACTAACACAACACTGTAAATCAACTGTATTTCAATAAAAATTGTAAAAAGGCCATTTTAACCCAAATAGGAAGGAGAAAATCCATAATCTTAGAACAAAGAGCAGTTCATTAAACACATTTAACTTTATAAAAAACATATTTATGTTTCCTTATTTTTTTCATTTTACCATGAATATCCATTCATGAGCCAGCATGTAGGAAGCACTCACATATAGCATTCTTTGATGCTGAACAAAGTGGGTCAGAAATGCATGATCTTCTTCCAATTTGGCAGGGAAATGACAACTCCTAGCAAGATGATTATTACTACTTCAGGTACTAAGTACTTTTTAATCATATCACTTAATTTAATCCTCACAGCAATTCTATTAATGTTCCCATTCTACAGGTAAGGAAAGGAAGGCTTAAAGAATTTGTTACTTTCTCAAAGTAGCAGAACCAGCAAGTGTGAAGTTACTATTCAAATTCATGTCTATATAGTTCCATAGCCCATGTTCTAAAACTTTATGCAATGCTATGTCTCAGAAGTGTAAAATTCACTGTAGATTTCTTCCCAAGCCACACAGACAAATTCCAAAGTTGACTGAACACTTCGAGTTGACTTGAAGTTTATCCAGAATTTTTCAGCCTTGGCACAGATATTTTGAGCCAGATAATTCTTGGCTGTGGGGGGCTCTTCTGGACATTGCAGGATACTTCGCAGCATCCCTGGCTTCTACCCACTAGATGCCAGTTGTACTCCCTTCGCAGTTATAATAATCAAAAATATCTTCGGACACTGCCAAATGTCACCTGAGGGGCAAAACTGCCCCTAGTCAAGAACCACTGGTTTAATTCAGTCTTGCTGTATGGACGCATCTAAAGACCTAAACATCATACAAAAGTGGGAATAGTTGTACTGTGCACAAACATATTTTCTATGAGTAGCTCTGTAAGGTAGTTTTAATAAGCAACAGCATTGTCATTTAATTCAAATACCATTTAAAACATTACTCAAAACGATGTTTTTTTTAAAGAAATTTAGCTTATGAAAGAAAACAATTTTATTTTGCTTATTATAAGAGGATAGTTCCAAAAATTTATTTCAAACAAGAAAAGCAGTAACAATTAAATCCTTTATAAGGTTAACATGTAAAGGATGTTCAGGGAATAATCGACACCATCCAGTTGAAAAGGCTTCCTTCTGATACGATACAACCACTAGCAAGATCAAAAAGTCTCTCAAGACTGAACATAGATGGCAGCGAGATATCAAATGGGACCTGAGGAAAAAGCATAAAAGTGTTCATGAAATGCACTGTTCCAAACTGTTGACTGAAGTAACGTTCTCAAATACCAATTACATGTAATAATTTTATGTGAAAGATTTTTAACTCTTGCCTAAGGTAAGACACAAAATTTCACATCTCCACCCTGCTGAAATGTCACATATATCATTTTCTATCCTATGAAGATTCATATCTATGAGTCTATAAAAACAGCCTACAGATTCATATCTGTAAATCTATAAAAATGAGCCTACAAGACAGCAGACACTCATATAAATATGGACCATTCGTATTTATATAATCATTGTATATGATTGTAAGTGTAGGAATTTTGGCCCAGTTACTAATGAACCACTTTCCTCCATAACACATTGCCCAGTTGACAAATCTCCCTCCCTCATTTTGAGCTTAAATCCTGACATGGTGAAGCAAAAATTATGTTTGGAGCTCACTCTTTCTGAAAGAAACACCTAGTTACCATGCTGAGGACTAGTGCAGCCAAAGTCATCTGTGCAGCCTGAAAAATGGAAAATAAAGACTACTTTGGGGGTCATAGCACTGGTTATTTGAGTGGGAGAAGGGCAAGAAGGAGAGAACAAACATAAAGGAAAGGAAATAAATGTTTACTGGGGACGCACTTCACGCAGACTTAGATACTTTTGAAGATGTATGAGAAACATCACGGAGAATGGTCACAATGAATTAGATCCTTGGGGCCCTGAATCCTGGTAAGAAACTAGAGGACAAGTTTTTTTAATGTCCTGTCTGCTTGTTAAATGAAAACTTTTATTCTCAAGAAAACATAACGAACTTAAAAGTAGAGGCTGGTTTTCATTTCATATTCTTCATTTTCCTGGATTAAAAAAATGATCAAAGTATTCCAATGCTTTCTATAACTTCGGATAATAAAGAGGTGAAAAAATTAATAATATTCTCCTTTTTTACTCAATCCTGAAGTAATCAGTGTTAGCAGTTTAAAGAATATCTTTCCAAAACTTTAAAAATCCTCATACAAATGTATGATCATGTGGGTTTTTTTCTTTTCCTTTTTTTCTTTACTTTTGTTTTTGAAATAGGATAACTAGATTTCCATTATTTGCTTTTACAATTACCAATATGTAAGAGAAATCCCACCTCAACCAATTCAGGGAGGCAGAATAACCACATGGAGGTTAAAAGTGTACATTCTGGAGTAAGACTGCTTTGTTCACTCAGACCTCACCATATACCCGCTATGTGAGGTTGAGTAAACTATTTGATCTGTTTAAATTTTAATTTCCTAATTTCACTACCCCAGTCCTTGGAGAACACAAATATGCTTTCTGTCTCTGTGTATATGCCTGTTCTGGATATTTCATAAAAATGGAACCATACAGTATATGACCTTTTATGTCTGGTGTCTTTAACTTAACGTAATATTTTGGAGGTTCATCCACATTGCTGTGTGTATCAATACTTTGTTCCTTTTCATGACTAATGCTCCATTTTATGCATACACCACATTTTGTTTATCCAATCACATGTTGATGGACATTTGTGCTGTTTCCACCTTTTGGCCATTGTGAAGTGTTACTGTTAAATACAAGTACAAGTTTTGTTTGAACATTTGATTTCAATTTGGGGGGGTCCATATCTAGGAATGAAATTACTGAATCACATGGTAATACTATATAAGTGATTGAAGACCCACCAAACTGTTTTACTGTATGTTTTACATAGAGGCTGCAACATTTTACATTCCCACTATTAATGTATGATGGATCTAATTTTTTCACATCCTCTCCAACATGTATTTTCTTTTTCACTGTACAAGTTTCAGGTGTATAGCATTATAATTCGATGTCTGTATATACCACAAAGTGATCACCATCACAACTCTAGTTGCCATCACCACCATAAAGTTGATCCCCCTCACCTATTTTGCCCACTCCCCAATCCCTTCCCCCTTTGGTAACCACTAATCTATTCTCCGTATCTATGAGTTTGTTTTCATTTTATTTTGTTTGTTCACTTGTTTTGTTTTTAGATTCCACATATGAATGAAATCATACAGTTTTTGTCTCTCTCCATCTGACTTATTTCACTTAGCATAATAACCTCAAGATCCATCCATGTTGTCACAAATGGCAGGATTTCATTCTTTTTTATGGCTGAGTAATATTTCATTGTATTTACACCACATCTTCTTTTATCTATTCATCTATCAATGGATATTTAGGTTGTTTCCATATAAACACAGGAGTATATGTATTTTTTCAAATTAGTGTTTTCGTGTTCTTTGGATAAACACCCAAAAGTGGAATAGTTGGGTCATATGGCAGTTCTATTCTCAATTTTTTGAAGAATCTCCACACTGTTTTCCAGAGTGGCTACAACAATTTATAGTCGCACCAATGGTGTACAAAGGTTCCCTATCTCCATATCTTCTCCAACATTTGTTACTTCTTGTCTTTTCGATAATAGTCATTCTAACAGGTATGAGGTGATATCTCATTATGGCTTTGATTTGCGTTTTCCTAATAATTAGTGATGTTGAACATAGTTTCATGTGACTGTTAGCCATCTCTATGCCTTCTTTGAAAAAATGTCTATTCAGATCTCCTGCCCATTTTTTAATTGGGTTGTTTGGGGGGGTTTTGTTTGTTTGTTTTTGTTGAATTGTATGAGTTCTTCACATATTTTGGATATTAACCGCTTACTTAATATATGATTTGCAAATATCTCCTCCCACTCAGTGTGTTACCTTTTCATTCTGATAATGGTTTCCTTCACTGGGCAGAAGCTTTTAGTCTGATGTAGTCTTGTCTGTTTATTTTTGCTTTTGTTTCCCCTGTCTTTGGAGCCAGATCCACAAAAACATTGCTAAGATTGATGTTAATGAATTTACCATCTATGTTTTCTTCTAGGAAGTTTATGATTTCAGGTCGTATATTCAAGTTTTCTATCCATTTTGAGTTAATTTTTTCAATTCCATATTTCAAAACTTAACTTTTTTATTGAGCACTTAAAAAAAATTATAGTTGATTTACAATGTTTCAGGTATACAGCAAAGTGATTCAGTTATACATACATTTATCTACTATATTTTTTCAGATTCTTTTTTTCTCTTTTTTTAATTGAAGTATAGTTAATTTACAATGTTGTTTGTTTCAACTGTACAGCAAAGTGATTCAGTTATACATATGTATATATTCTTTTTCAGATTCTTTTCCATTGTAAGTTATTACAAGGCACTGAATATAGTTCCCTGTGCCATATACAAGGTCCTTGTTGTTTATCTATATAGTAAGTATGTAACTATTAATCCCAAACTCCTAATTTATCTCCCCTCAACCCGCCCCATCCCCTTTGGTAACCATAAGCTTGTTTTCTATGTCTGTGAGCCTATTTTTGTGAATAACTTTATTTGCATCATTTTTCTAGATTCCACATATAAGTGATATCATATGATATTTGTCTTTCTCTGTCTGACTTACTTCACTTAATGTGATAATCTCTAGATCCATTCAGGTTGCTGCAAATGGCATGATTTCATTCTTTTTTATGGCTGAATAATATTCCATTGTATATAATATATTATACATGTCTTGGGTATCATAAATAGTATTGTTATGAACATTGGGGTGCATGGATCTTTTCAAATTAGAGTTTTCTCCAGATATAGTTTTTGATTGGGTTGTTTTTTTTGATATTGAGCTGTATAAGTTGTTTGTATATTTTGGAAATTAATCCCTTGTCAGTTGAATCATTTGCAAATATTCTCTCCCATTCTGTAGGTTGTCTTTTCACATTGTTTATGGTTTCCTTTGCTGTGCAAAGGCTTTTAAGTTTAATTAGGTCCCATTTGTTTATTTTTGTCTGTTTCCATTACTCTAGGAGGAGAATCCAAAACTGTATTGCTGTGATTTATGTCAAAGAGTGTTCTGCCTATGTTTTCCTCTAGGAGATTTATAGTATCCAGTCTTACATTTAGGTCTTTGATCCATTTTGGGCATACTTTTGTATATGGGTGTTAGAGAATGTTCTAATTTTACTCTTTTATTTGTTGCTGTCCAGTTTTCCCAGCACCACTTATTGAAGAGACTTTCTTTTCTCCATTGTATATTCTTGCCTCCTTTGTTGTAGATCAATTGATCATAAGTATGTGGGTTTATTTCTGGGCTGTCTATCCTGTTCCATTCATCCATGTGTCTGGTTTTTGTGCTAGTACCATACTGTTTCAATTACTGTAGCTTTGTAGTATAGTCTGAAGTCAGGGGGCCCAATTCCTCCAGCTCCATTCTTCTTTCTCAAGATTGCTTTGGCTATTTGGGGTCTTTTGTGTTCCCATACAGATTTAAAAAAATTTTGTTCTAGTTCTGTGAAAAATACCATTGGTAATTTGATAGGGATTGCATTGAATCTGTAGATTGTCTTGGGTAGTATGGTCATTTTAAAAATCTTGATTCTTCCAATCCAAGAACATGGTATATCTTTCCATCTGTTTGTGTCATCTTCAATTTATTTCATCAGCATCTTACAGTTTTTGCTGTACAGGTCTTTTGCCTCCTTAGGTAGGTGTAGTCCCAGGTATTTTATTCTTCTTGATGTAATGGTAAATGGGATTGTTTTCTTAATTTCTCTTTCTGATATGTTGTTCTTAGTGTATAGAAATGCAACAGATTTCTGTATATTAATTTTGTATCCTACAACTTTACTGAATTCATTGATGAGCTCTAAGAGTTTTCTGGTGGCATCTTCAGGATTTTCTATGTATACTATCATGTCATCTGCAAACAGTATTATTTTTTCCTTTCCAATTTGGATTCTTTTTATTTGTTTTTCTTCCCTGATTGCTGTGGCTAGGACTTCCAAAACTATTTTGAATAAAAGTGGCAAGAGTGGGCATCCTTGTCTTGTTCCTGATCTTAGAGGAAATTCTTTCAGCTTTTCACCATTTTGAGTTAATTTTTGTGTATGGTGTACTATAGTGGTCTAGTTTCATTCTTTTGCATGTGGCTGTCCAGTTTTCCCAACATCATTTATTGAAGAGACTATTCTTTCTCCATTGTATGTTCTTAGCTCTTTTTTTGTAAATTAATTCTCCATATATGTCTGGGTTTATTTCTGGGCTCTCAATTCTGTTCCATTGATCTATGTGTCTGTTTTTGTGCTAGTACCATACTGTTTTTATTAATATAGTTTTGTAGCATAGTTTGAAATCAGGGAGTGTGATACCTACAACTTTGTTCTTTCTCAGGATTGTTGAGGGTCTTTTGTGGTTCCATACAAATTTTAGTATTCTTTGTTCTATTTCCGTGAAATATGCCATTGGAATTTTGATAGGGATTGAACTGAATTTGTAAATTGCTTTGGGTAATATGGTCATTTTAACAATATTAGTTCTTCCAATCCATGAACACATAGTATCTTTCCATTTATTTGTGTCTTCTTCAATTCTTTCACCAGCATCTTATAATTTACAGCGTACAAGCCTTTCACCTCCTCGGTTAAATTTTTTTCCCATGGGCTCTGTGGCACTTTGGACACTTTTCCAGCTTCAGCTTTTGGAAATTTTATGGAAGGTTCTGGGTCTTCCACAGGGAACTTCTCAAGAAAAGTTAGGTTCCAGGTGAAATTACTGAATTTCTTTCTTTGTCATTCAACAGAGATAACATTGGCAATTACATAATTGCTGAGAAGTCTTGTATGTGTTTAGAAAATAGCTTTCAGTCCAAATTGTCCAGGATAAGGTACCAGAGAATCTTGGTTCCTTTTCCTGGATTAGGAAACACTTTGTAGAAAGAAAAGAAAAAACACCTTGGTAGGTAGCAGATTGTAATTTAGTTCAAGCAGGTTATGGTTCAAGGAGCAATATTAAAGAAATGATGATGATTTTGCCTGCCTACAGAGGATAAGAGTCTGAAACAGTACAAGGAAGGGAAAGGAAGTTAATCAAGGTGGGGCACACTGAAGGGGTTCATTAAAATCTGGCCTGGACTTGAACTTGTTTGGGGGAGTTCTGAAAGCCATTGGAAATTTAAAGGTTTTTTTTGCTAATGCTATACTTTATATGAGTTTCTGCATGAAAACTAGATTTTATCATAATGAAAGATTTTATTACTTCTGTTCCTTTGTTCTATTTTCCTTGATTGAAACAAAAATCATATTGTATTCAAAGTATCTATGCTTTTTCTTAAGCCACTGAGTTTTTATTGAGCACCTACTTTGAGACGTCTTCTTGCTTCTCTCAGCCCAGTGTCATTTGTCTTTTCATTGATTCTAAGTGTTAATGACCAAGAAAAAAGGGAGAAAGCCAAATAACCACTAATCAATTAGATTTGCCGACTCTTGTAATTGGTAAGCAGGATATAAAAAATTGCAAGCTTTGTGATACGATTGGATTTAACTTTGTGTCCTTTCAAGAACCTTAAAATACAGAGTCACAGCCATTAAAAGAAAAAACAATAGCTTCGAGGTAGGAAAGCAAATACTGGTTTTTTTGTTGTTGTTGTTCAACCACAAATATTTATTGAGCACCTACTATATGTCAGTCACTATATCAATCACGCTAAGCACCGTGTGAGCCGCAATTTTCTCATCGGCAAAATGAAAAATTGTGCTTCTCAATAGAGAAACAATGGGCATCTTGGGCAGGACAATTCTTTGTGCAAGTCTGTCCCCTGCCCTCTAAACGACATGAACTCTACCTTGTAATTGGTTCAATACAATGACGCCCCCACATATTTCCAAAGGGCCCCTAGGGGCCATTTCCATCCTGGATGGAGAATCCCAGGCCTACCCTCTATGATTTCAGGAGCTAGGGAAAGTGGAGAAGCCCTGTAACTGGCAGATTTAGGATGATGCCGAGTCCCAAGAAGAGCAGGTTCTGGACCATGTTTCCAGGGAACTGAGCCTCACAGTGGCCCCAGGGTGATGTCAACATCCTAGAGGCTCTTGGTTTTGGCTCCTGAGTCAGAACTCCTACTCCCTATATGCAGCCACGATACAATCCAGGAACTTCAGGTTTCCGTTCCCAGCTGAGCCTGTGGTTCATTCTGAAGAAGATGAAGCAGAATGAGCTGGAGCTGCGACTGCTCATGCTGTATCCTCCCGGACGCTGGAGCTGCGAGGGTAGCAGGGGGGCCCCCGTCCAGCTGGCGGTGCCAGGCACCCACTACCGGGCGCTGGATGTGCGGCCGGCCGGCCCGTACCAACAGCAAATACTGTTTTTATCTAGCATTCTCATATATATCTTTTTCTACCATGTTTTCTATCTCTTCTTTATATATCACCTGAGTCTTTGAAGTTAGTGATTTATTGGATTTTTTTTTTTGGACTGGTGAAAAAACATGCATTCCAAAGTAGAAAGGATAATACAATACTAGCTTACTTAAGAGCTGATATCATGAATGACTGGTGACCCATCTAATAAAAGTTCCAGATGAGAGGGAACTAGATGTATTTGGTTTCATTATACTTTATATGATCGAGAGAATCCCAATACCAACAATGTTATTCTCCGCAATCTAACAGAAACAGCACCTAACTCTTAGGAAGGTGAGAAGGGCTTATATACAACTTCATCAGACCACAGGAAATTTCACACTTTGCTGCAAACAAGATTATCTTTTTCATCACTCTAATTTTTGTATTAATAGAACTTTAAATATAGCAGAAAAGAAGTTTTCTTAAACATAATATGAGATCAAAGGGTCATATTGGTAAGGTGGTAGAAATCTTCTAAATTAAAATTTAAAGAAATAACATTATTATAAAGACATTTTGCAGAGAACAAGAAAATCAGAAATTAAAGACAGGATTACGGCTGAGAAAGCATATGTCCAGGAAATTGGTTCAATTGTTGTACTGCCTAAGAATAGAATCTATTCTTCTTAAATCATCAACCCCATCACCATCACTGTCATTGACACTCTACAACCACTGAGCCCTGGCTATGTATGGCATTTCCTTGAGCTCCTGAGCAGAGTTCACCTTTTAATAAAGGACAATTCCTGCTCAGATATATTGTCCCCCATGGTCAGGAAACCAAAGGTTTGAGTCCAGCCAAAAACATTTCAGCAACATAAGGAGCCCTGTCTCCATTTTCACATCTAAGTAGATGCCAAAAATGTTTTGAACAATGGTCTCTTTATTGAAACACATGAAGAGCACCTCCATGAGAGGAGATATATTGAGGGAGACTACATTCACTGGGATATATGTTTAAAAATCAATTTTACGTGATGTTCGTACTTTACAGTTGTGGTACAAGAGAAAATCCATATTTGGTCTTTGTCCTAGTTTCTTGGCAGAGAGGTCCTAAATCCCTTGGAAATTTTCTTTTGTATGTTAATAAGATGACTAAGGTGGGGAAAGGTGCCTAGATAGCTTCAGGATGGGGTTGGTCACCAGGAAAACCAACCATGTGATTAGAGTTAAACTTTCAGCCCAGTGCCCCCGACCTTCAGGGAGGGGAGAGGAACTGGACATTGAGTTCAGTCACCAATGGCCAATGACTCAATCAATCATGCCTCCATAATGAAACCTCCACAAAAACCCTGTAATGACACATTTTGAGGAACTTCTTGGTTGGTAAACAAATTGATGTACTGGGAGGGTGACGCACCTGGAGAGGGCATGGAAACTCTGCTCCTCCCAACCCCCATATCTTGCCCTGTGCATCTTTTCTATTTGGCTATTCCTCAGTTGTATCCTTTATAATAAACTGGTAATCATAAGTGAAGTGTTATCCCGAGTTCTGTGAGTCTTTATAGCAAATTATCGAACCTTAGGGGGCATCATGGGAACTCCTGAATCTGCAGTCTGCTGGGACAGAAGTATGGGTAGCCTGGGCAGCTCATTTACAGCTGGCATCTGAAGTGGGGGCATTCTTGGATTGAGCCCTTAATCTGTGGGAGTCTGTGCTAACTCTGGGTAGTAGCGTCAGAACTGAATTGAATTGTTGGGCACCCAGTTGGTGTCAGAGAACTGTAGAATCGGCTGGTATCAGGAAAAACCCCACAAGAGTTGTATCTGGTATTATGTAGATTAGGGCAGTGCTCAGCTAGTGAATGTCTTTGGGGCCTTTGGGGCTTTCTCCTGCACTCCTCCTCTTCCTCCCTTGCACCCCTTCTGCACACATTGCCCTTCATACCCTACCCCAGGCTGAGCCAAGGCACTAAGTGATGAAAAATGATAGAGCTGGCAGTGATATCTCCATTATGGGTATATGCTTTTTATAGGGAACTATTTAACAAAACAATCTTTTAAGACCAAAAGGACCATTAAGAAAAAAGTAAAAGTTTAGGCTGTGCATATCCAGGCTTATTCTGACGCTCAAGAGTCTAAGTCCCAGAGAAAAGAGCCTTTGAAACCCTATTGTGCAGAAAGAACAGCTACTCTCTCACTCCGGGAAAGTCTCTGTCACCATATAAAAAAACTAATAAAGGGTCTCAAACAGGGCAAATCCCCTTTAAAATATCAAAAGCTCTAATCAGAAAAGGAAGCGGAGTTATACAACCAACAATGAAGTGCATAAGGCATAAAGGCTAGATGCAAGTTTTCGGTTGATGGTTCAGTGCTTATAATCAGAGGTTGGGGAAAGAATTAAAGGAAAAGTGTTCTCGGGTAGATGACTGAACAGAAATGCTTATAGTCAATGTGCTGTAAAACTGAGTGTGTATTCCTCACTCTCCGTGGAGATGTGAGCATAAATTCTGATATAGTTCTATGCGTGATGACATTGCTCTTTACATCTTTGCCTTTATTTGCATAAAATGGTTTTAAAGCTTTACCAAGTCCTTGTTTTTTTACTCTGGAAAAAAACGTTTCTCTGAAAAAGGAAGCCTGCATTTACTGAGGACTGGATATGGGCTCGAATCTTTGTTTTACAGACTTTATATCATTGTAAATTAACTGTTAAAACAGAGGTCAAAGGAAAATGTGATTGAACTGTGGGTCACATTGTAGAAGGTATTTTTAATCATGAGTGGGTGACATGTGTATGATGTTTTCCCCTTACTTCTACATTAGAAAATAAACTTTCAACCAGAAAGTGTGTTTCCAAGTTCCTTTAGAACTCTTCTAATTCCAAAAAATAAGGATTAATGGAGCACTCTTATGTATTCATCACCAGTCAGGGATCTTCATTTTTTATTATTATTTTTAACTCATTGTTGCAGTTCAGGTTCGGGGGAAGCAGACCCTGAGATGGAACTTAGCCTTCAGGAAGTTTATCAGGACATACCCTTGGGATCAACACCCGTGGGGAAAGGGAAGAAAGCAGGATTAGGCAGAGGGAGAAGACGGGCTGCATTGCAGACACAACAAACCCCTTGCCAACCCCATGGGGAGCTTTGAAGCTGGAGTGGCCCTTCAGAGTTGTCCCAACTTTTGTGGGGGGGGGGGTCGGGTCATTGCACACCCATATCAGCCAGTAATTAGATACAGATACCCCCCCAACCCACCCCTGCCCGAAAAGGTCATGTCAATTAGACAGAGGCAGTTCCTGGAGAGAGTTGAGAGCTGAGGGCTGCTGGTCAGCACATTCCCAGAGCTGGGAAAATAAGTTCTTCGGTCAGGAAGGGGAGCTCTTAGTGGCTCAGTGAAGGGGCCACCCAGGTGTAAATATTTAATTCAGTGGTTAACAATAGAACCATTAAACAAATGGCAATATGGCAAAATGCATACTAGTATATAACCAATACAAGCTAACGGGAGATTTAAAGTACTCAGAATTTTTATACCAAATTCCTAGAGGCTTCTTTTCTGGGTCATGGTAAAACAAACTTAATACCTTTCCAGTATCATTTCTATTAATCATGTTATTTGATTACCCTTAGGAACATTTCCCCCTCTAGAGTATGAAGAAGAGAATTAGAAACTAAGGAGTAGGAAGAAGATTCAGAAATATCTTCCCTCAAATAATATCCCTCCCCATACACTTAAATATGAAGAAATTCAATAATTTCTCCTGAAGCCTAACTTTTCTTGAGAATTCCCTATGGAAGCCCTAGAACCTTACATAAAATTTTTTCCAAAAGCGGAAGCTGGAAGTGTGTCCAGGGGCCCACAGAGCCCATGGAAGGAGCAAGAGACTGGAGTCAGGTGGGTGTGGGAGGAGAGGCTGCATGCAGCAGGGGTGTTTCGTGGTGGATGGGCATGGTAGGGGGAGTTCAAGGGCAGCTGGGCAGTAGGGCAGAGGCAGTGCAGCAGGGTAGTTAGAAACGTGATCTGAGGAGTCAGTCTGCCTGGGTGTAAATCCTGGCTCTGACATTAACTAGCTAAGGGACCTTGGGCAAGCCACTTAAATATCTCACACGTAAAATAAGGATTTTTTTTTTTACAGACATCTAAACAGAAACAGAAACCTAAAGTCACATGCTGAACTTCAGAGTGTATGTGTGGATTAATGTCCTGCTGCTGCTGTAACAAATGTAAGACAAACCTAGTGGCGTACAACAACACACGCTTGTTCTCTTACAGTCCTGGAGGTAAGAAATCTGAATTCAGTTTGGCTGGGCTAAAGTCAAGGTGTCAGCAGGGCTGGTTCCTTCTGGAGACTCTCAGCAAAGAACCTGTTTCTTTGCCTATTTTAGCATCTAGAGGCCACCTGCTTTCCTTGGTTTATAGCCCCTTTTCCATCCTCAAAGCACATCTCTCCAATCTTCGCCTCCATCATCACGTTGCCTTCTCCTCTTCTGCTGTCAAGTCTCCCTCTGCCTCCCTTTTACAAGGATACTTGTGACTACATTTAAGGCCCGCCTGAATAATACAGGATAATCTCCCCCATCTCAATATCCTTAATTTAATCATGTCTGAAGAGTCCCTTTGGTCATGTAAGGTAACAGGTTCTGGGGATTAGGATGTGGACATCTCTGGGGGGCCATGAGTCAGCCTACCACAATGTGTGATTAAATGAGATGGCTTAGTTCGTAAGAATATCATATTTCTATCCTATCTTCTCAACAGAGTTTTGGTAATCGAAGTTATTGAATTAAATCTGTGGGAAAAATTCATGGCGTTCCTGCAGATGCCTGCTGTGCCAGAAGTTACTAGTGCTCACCGAAGTACATACTTGTTCCTCTATGGTTCTCTACATTCTTGCACATCAGGGCAAGGCCAAGAGGATATGGGCGGAAATTCTGATAGCCATTCCATGCTGGCTCTTAGAAATGGTCACCCTAATTTATTGCCTAAACTGGGAGACTGTTGAGAATAAAAGGAGAGTATATTAACCATCACACCAAATCAACAGGTATGT
The DNA here is from genome assembly GCF_949987535.1 of Balaenoptera acutorostrata. Taxonomy (NCBI): domain Eukaryota; kingdom Metazoa; phylum Chordata; class Mammalia; order Artiodactyla; family Balaenopteridae; genus Balaenoptera; species Balaenoptera acutorostrata. Next base: position 25,026,803 of record NC_080074.1, read on the forward strand.
GCTGTGACTGCTGCAGGCAAACCTGTATCTATAGTCACCCAACTTAAAAACATCCTACGAAATCCCCTAGCCCTCTTCTCCTCCGACTTGGAGGCCGTGTAGCCCAGACAGCATAGTAACAAGTTGAAGGAGAGTTGCGTATCCCTCATTGGACTTTTATGAGAAATAAGCAAACCTTTATTGCCACTGAGGTTTGGGGTTTATTTGTTAGCACAGCATAGCCTAAGCTATCTTGGCTCAAACAGCTATGCTCTGGCAAGCTTGTTCTCCCCTCGCTGTATTTCTGAATAGGGGACATTCCATCAGAGTAAGGGCTGGACTCCACTTAAAGGTCAGGTCGTTGACTCTCAGCAGCAAACTTACAGGAAGAAATGCTCTAACTGGGTACAAATGCTGAAGCTGGGTTGCCTCCTGAATGGCTGTGACTGATCTGCCTGTGGGCTTTTGACCTGAGATACTGAAGTGAAAACTCCAGAGTTTGAACAATACTTGGCATTTCTTGATGCTTTTTCATGAAGGAGCTCAGCGAGCTTAACATCTGGCAACTCTAAAAAGGGGGCTCTTTTTCAGAGCAAAGGCTTACAAAGAATGTGAACTGAAGTTTGCATTTTGTTCCTGGGACTTTGTTGGTTAGAGTGAAAGGCTGAGGGGCTTTGTTAGTCAGCAGCTCCCACTGTAGCAGAAACTAGAGCGCAGACCCACGCACACAATGCGTAAGGAAACACTGCTCACACTGACTCCTTTGTTCCCATCCGTTTACATCGCAAGCATCTGCAAACTATTCTTACAATGTGGCCAACACTGACCGGCAATTTTTGATAGGAAGCCTAACAGAGCTTGTAATTTACAAAGCAGTTTCACATAAACTATTTCTTTTAACTCTTTTTAGTATTTCTAACTTGAGCAATCAGCCTTTGTCTGTCAATATCCGTAAGAAGATGAGGAGAAGAAGGGGGCAAGGAAAGAGGAGAAGGATGGAGAGGAGGAGGAGAGGGAGGAAGAGGGGTGAATCAGGTAGAGTGGGATCCACCCCTGTGCCTCAGTGAATCTTTACCCCACACTGTGTGCCAGGTACCACAACAGGCACTTTGGAGCTAATGATTATTCTGCGGCCAAAGTAAAATATGTCAATGTTCATAAGGATTTTTTGGTCCATCAAAAGCATGATTTAATGGTTCTCCAGGGAATTAAGCTGAGTGAAAAAATACCAATCCCCAAAGGTTACATAGTGTATGGCTCCTTCAATATAACATTCTTGAAATGATAAAATTACAGAAATGGAGAATAGATTAATAATTGTCAAGGGTCAGGGACAGAGGTGGGGCGTGAGAGGTGGGGGTGGCTATAAAAGGAGAACAGGTGGAGTCCTTGTAGCGATGAAATTGTTCTGTACCCCGACTTTATTAATGTCAGTATCCTCGTTATGATACTGTACTACAGTTCTACATTATATTATATTATTATAATGTATTATATTATTATTTCTTAAAATTGCATGTGAGTCTAACACGATCTCAAAACAGAAAGTTTAATTTAAAAAGGATGATTGAAAAATAATATTAAGACTACATCTATTAAATGTCCCTTTATTCTTCTGAAAATTAGCAAACATTCAGATAGGCCAAAAGCTACCAATGCAGAGAGTTACGAATGATCAAATGAAGAAATGACTCATGTCTCATTATTTTAAGGCAGGGAAAAATAGAGATGGCCACAATGTATTGGATGCTTACCCATGGCGTTGACAGGCACTATATCAGACGTGTCACATACTGTTTCTAACGCAATCCTACATGAGGAGAAGCTATCACCAATGTACAGATAAGGAGCTGAAGCAGAGAAGGAAAAGTGAGTAGCTCACGGTCACACCATCAATAGATGGTGGAACCAAGAATCAAATCATGTTTTGATCTGCTGAGATACGTTGCTTCCAAGACCTTCAGCAGCATGTAATTGACCTGAGGTCTTTAAGGACTAACGACTTGTCCACAAGAGCAACACTGGGGCTCTAGCGTGTGCCGAGCACTCTTCCCACCGTGCTGTGCTCTCACAGGTGGTTGAGAAAAGAACATAATGGTACCAGCTACCTGAGATACAGGACAAATAAGGGCAAAAATCTCGAATGGCAGGTGTCCAAAGTATTAACAAAGAAAATGGGTAAATTTACACCAGTTTCTCCTTTGTGGATTTACTTAAATATAAAGAACATTGGTCTGGAGAATTTCAAAAGGCTTGTCAACTGACTGAGAAATATGAGGCCAAAATCAACATCCTCCTAAAATGAATTATAATGCCATTGTTAAGGGTCCAGATTTTTAATCAAGACAAAAACGTTTCGCAAAATGCATGAAGTGAATGAAACTAAGCACTTAACTCAGTTTTCAGCAAGATAGAAAGCAATGTACAGATTTGCTAATAATACCCCTGCCTCTCACTTCCTTTGAAGTTATACAAAGTGACTTAACTTCAGGAAATTGTCCCCTTGATTCTGAAATACAGCTGTACCCAGGATGAAGCCAGGCTTGCTTTCTCAAGCATTGCACACACTTCTTGCCACTTTTACAGTAAATACACAATATCAGGTTCATGACTATATTTTGGTTTAAATTATATCCAAGGATCATTATACCCCCAAATAGCACGTCTAACAACAGTGGGACCAGTGCTTTGAGTGTAGAGAACACAAAGGCTCTCGGTTCCTGGATGAACGAGAGCTATTTCACCTTGACACTGTTGCTGGCAAATCTCCGAGAGGTGAGCATTTTGAAAACGCTATAAACAGCTTAGCCTTTTCTTAGCATTTTGAAGAGCACATTAATAGCCTAGCCTTTTCTTAAGGGCTTTCTTTTTCCCTTAGCCAAATTTGACAGTTGGAAATGAATAGTGAAGCGGATGGAATCAAAGTCAGAGCTGTGTTTTAAAGGCAGTGTGGAACTGATGTCATTCGGCATTGTCTCCAAAAGAATATAAGAATATTAAGTGGATGTCTCATGAACTTACATACAAAGGATACTCTTCACTTGAGGACAGAATAATAATGTCTCACAGAAGAAAGATGTAATTCTTGATGCCCGTAAAATCTATTCAGACAGCTCTTGGCTGGTACAAAAAAAAAAAAAAAAACAACTACAACTTTCAACCGAAAGAAGTTATATTAATAGAATTAATTTTTTAATACTTAGTAAACTACAGAATACCTTGTTCCCAATGCTATAAACGACAGTTTACAGACAGTATTGTCATTGTCACCATTTGGGAAGTTTTGTTAAAAAGAAATCAAGGGGCATAGGGTAATGTAACAAAATTAGCCAAAGGAAGTTAAATAGCCTACCCTCTAGGACTTAACAGCTTAAAGGAAGATAAATAGCCTACCTTCTAGGACTTAACAGGCCCCCAAAAAACTGATGTGGAAGCTATCCCACATAAATTGGGACACATGCAACTCCATCCAACAGCCAGAAAAACTGTATAGCTTCTTTCAAAGGGAACTGAGAACCCACCTAGTTTTTCCTCTGTCCTCTGGGTATAAACACACTCAGCAATTCCGTAACAGTTACCTAGTATATTTGGGGAGAGTTGCTGACTAATTTAAAAAATTGGCTAAGCACAGAAGAGTGTGGCAGGACATATTTAAAGTGATGAGAGGGAAAAACCTACAACCAAGATTCCTCTACCCAGCAAGGATCTCATTCAGATTCGATGGAGAAATTAAATCCTTTACAGACAAGCAAAAGCTAAGAGAATTCAGCACCACCAAACCAGCTTTACAACAAATACCAAAGGAACTTATCTGTGCAGGAAACACAAGAGAGGGAAAAGACCTACAATAACAAACCCAAAACAATTAAGAAAATGATAATAGGAATACACATATTGATAATTACCTTAAATGTAAATGGATTAAATGCTCCAACCAAAAGACATAGACTGGCTGAATGGATATAAAAACAAGACCCATATATATGCTATCTACAAGAGACCCACTTCAGACCTAGGGACACATACAAAATGGAAAAAGATATTCCATGCAAATGGAAATCAAAAGAAAGCTGGAGTAGCAATTCTCATATCAGACAAAATAGACTTTAAAATAAAGACTACTACAAGGAACAAAGAAGGACACTACATAATGATCAAGGGATCAATCTAAGAAGAAGATATAACAATTATAAATATTTATGCACCCAGCACAGAAGCACCTCAATACATAAGGCAAATGCTAACAGCCATAAAAGGGGAAATCGACAGTAACACAATCATAGTAAGGGACTTTAACACCCCACTTTCACCAATGGACAGATCATCCAAAATGAAAATAAATAAGGAAACACAAGCTTTAAATGACACATTAAACAAGATGGACTTAATTGATATTTATAGGATGTTCCATCCCAAAACAACAGAATACACTTCCTTCTCAAGTGTTTGTGGACCATTCTCCAGGATAGATCATATCTTGCATCACAAATCAAGCCTTGGTAAATTTAAGAAAATTGAAATCATAGCAAGTATCTTTTCTGACCACAATGCTATAAGACTAGATATCAATTACAGGAAAAAAAAACTGTTAAAAATACAAACACATGGAGGCTAAACAATACGCTACTAAATAACCAAGAGATCACTGAAGAAATCAAAGAGAAAATCAAAAATTACCTAGACACAAATGACAATGAAAACACGACTACCCAAAATCTATGGGATGCAGCAAAAGCAGTTCTAAGAGGGAAGTTTATAGCAATACAATCTTACTTTAAGACACAAGAAAAATCTCAAATAAACAACCTAACCTTACACCTAAAGCAATTAGAGAAAAAAGAACCAAAAAAATCCCCAAAGTTAGCAGAAGGAAAGAAATCATAAACATCAGATTGGAAAGAAATGAAGGAAACAAGAGCAAAGATCAATAAGACTAAAACCTGGTTCTTTGAGAAGATAAACAAAATTGATAAACCATTAGCCAGACTCACCAAGAAAAAAAGGGAAAAGACTCAAATCAACAGAATTAGAAATTTGTCCACAACGTGGAAGAAATGGACAAATTCTTAGAAATTCACAACCTTCTGAAACGGAACCAGGAAGAAACAGAAAATATAAACAGACCAATCACAAGCACTGAAATTGAAACTGTGATTAAAAATCTTCCAACAAACAAAAGTCCAGGACCAGATGGCTTCACAGGCGAATTCTATCAAACATTTAGAGAAGAGCTAACACATATCCTTCTCAAACTCTTCCAAAATATAGCAGAGGGAGGAACACTCTCAAACTCATTCTAAGGGCAACCATCACCCTGATACCAACACCAGACAAAGATGTCACAAAAAAAGAAAACTACAGGCCAATATCACTGATGAACATAGATGTAAAAATCCTCAACAAAACACTAGCAAGCAGACTCCAAAAGCACATTAAAAGGATCATACACCATGATCAAGTGGGGTTTATCCCGGGAATGCAAGGATTCTTCAATATATGCAAATCAATCAATGTGATAAACCATATTAACAAATTGAAGGAGAAAAACCATATGATCATCTCAATAGATGCAGAAAAAGCTTTCGACAAAATTCAACACCCATTTATGATAAAAACTCTCCAGAAAGTAGGCATAGCGGTAACTTACCTCAACATAATAAAGGTCATATATGACAAACCCACAGACAACATCATTCTCAATGGTGAAAAACTGAAACCATTTTCACTAAGATCAGGAAGAAGACAAGGTTGCCCACTCTCACCACTATTATTCAACATAGTTTTGGAAGTTTTAGCCACAGCAATCAGAGAAGAAAAACAAATAAAAGGAAACCAAATCGGAAAAGAAGAAGTAAAGCTGTCACCGTTTGCAGATGACATGATACTATACATAGAGAATCCTAAAGATGCTACCAGAAAACTACTAGACCTAATCAATGAATCTGGTAAAGTAGTAGGATACAAAATTAATGCACAAAAATCTCTTGCATTCCTATACACGAATGATGAAAAATCTGAAAGAGAAATTAAGGAAACACTCTCATTTACCATTGCAACAAAAAGAATAAAATACTGAGGAATAAACCTACCTAAGGAGACAAAAGACCTGTATGCAGAAAACTATAAGACACTGATGAAAGAAATTAAAGATGATACAACCAGATGGAGAGATATACCATGTTCTTGGATTGGAAGAATCAACATTGTGAAAATGACTCTACTACCCAAAGCAATCTACAGATTCAATGCAATCCCTATCAAACTACCACTGGCATTTTTCACAGAACTAGAACAAAAAATTTCACAATTTGTATGGAAACACAAAAGACCCCAAATAGCCAAAGCAATCTTGAGAGAGAAAAACAGAGCTGGAGGAATCAAGCTCCCTGACTTCAGACTATACTACAAAGCCACAGTAACCAAGACAGTATGGTACTCGCACAAAAACAGAAATATAGATCAATCGAACAGGATAGAAAGCCCAGAGATAAACCCACACACATATCGTCACCTTATTTTGATAAAGGAGGCAAGAATATACAATGGAGAAAAGACAGCCTCTTCAATAAGTGGTGCTGGGAAAACCAGACAGCTACATGTAAAAGAATGAAATTAAAACACTCCCTAACACCATACACAAAAATAAACTCAAAATGGGTTAAAGACCTAAATGTAAGGCCAGACACTATTAAAACTCTTAGAGGAAAACATAGGCAGAACACTATATGACATAAATCACAGCAAGATCCTTTTTGACCCACCTCCTAGAGAAATGGAAATAAAAACAATAATAAACAAATGGGACCTAATGAAACTTAAAAGCTTTTGCACAGCAAAGGAAACCATAACCAAGACGAAAAGACAACCCTCAGAATGGGAGAAAATATTTGCAAATGAAGCAACTGACAAAGGATTAATCTCCAAAATATAGAAGCAGCTCATGCAGCTCAATATCAAAAAAACAAACAACCCGATCCATAAATGGGCAGAAGACCTAAATAGACATTTCTCCAAAGAAGATATACAGATTGCCAACAAAGACATGAAAGGATGCTCAACATCACTAATCATTAGAGAAATGCAAATCAAAACTACAATGAGGTATCACCTCACGCCAGTTAGAATGGGCATCATCAGAAAATCTACAAACAACAAATGCTGGAGAGGGTGTGGAGAAAAGGGATAACTCTTGCACTGTTGGTGGGAATGTAAATTGATGCAGCCACTATGGAGAGCAGTATGGAGGTTCCTTAAAAAACTAAAAGTAGAATTACCATATGACCCAGCAATCCCACTACTGGGCATATACCCAGAGAAAACCATAATTCAAAAAGACACATGCATCCCAATGTTCATTGCAGCATTATTTACAATAGCCAGGTCATGGAAGCAACCTAAATGCCCATCGACTGACGAATGGATAAAGAAGATGTGGTACATATATAGAATGGAATATTACTCAGTCATAAAAAGGAATGAAATTGAGTCACTTGTTGAGACGTGGATGGATCTAGAGACTGTCATACAGAGTGAAGTAAGTCAGAAGGAGAAAAACAAATACCATATGCTAACAAATATATATGGAATCTAAAAAAAAAAAATCGTTCTGAAGAACCTAGGGGCAGGACAGGAATAAAGACACAGACATAGAGAATGGACTTTAGGACACGGGGAGGGGGAAGGGTAAGCTGGGACGAAGTGAGAGAGTGGTGTGGACATATATACACTACCAAATGTAAAATAGATAGCTAGTAGGAAGCAGCAGCATAGCACAGGGAGATCAGCTCGGTGCTTTGTGACCACCTAGAGGGGTGGGATAGGGAGGGTGGGAGGGAGACACAAGAGGGAGGGGATATGGGGATATAAGTATATGTACAGCTGATTCACTTTGTTATACAGCAGAAACTAACACACCATTGTAAAGCAATTATACTCCAGTAAAGATGTTAAAAAATTTTTTTAATAAAAAAAATATATATTGGCTAAGCAGTTTGCCAGGAGCAGCCTCTGCTCAGAGCAGAAATAGTCCTAGAAATTGGGAGTGCTTTATTGAATGTTGTGGCCAAATGCAATTTCCCAAAATGGCTGCAACAATAGCTTCCCACCCACACGCCCTTCTTACAATGTGACCTTGACACTCCTCCCATCAAGAAGAGGTCCAACCTTGAATGTGGGTGGAATAGAGACTAGCAGGGAAGTGTCATTATGTAACTTCCAAACTAGGGCCTCAACAGTGATGGAGCTTCTGGCCTGCTTCTCCTGGGAGGCTCACTCTTAAAACCCAGACACCACACTGTATGGAGGCCCACTAGCCACAGAGAGGTCAGGTGCTGTGTTCTGGCCCACAGCCTTCAGCACCCCCGGCCAACAGCCAGCATCGGGCACCAAACCAAATGAGCCTTCGAGCCTTCAGGGATTCCAGCCCTCAGCAGCTGCATCACCTCCGACCTTCAAGTCTTCCCGGCAGATGCCCCAGATACCATGGAGCAGAGACAAGTTGCCCCACTCTGCCCTTTCCAAATATGTGACCCACAGACCCCTTGAGCTTAATGAGATGATGGTCATTTTATGCCACTAAATTTGGGGTGCTTTGTTATATAAACATAGTAACTGGAACAGATGAGAATGGGGGATACACGTGGTTAGAGGTGATACATTCCTAGCACTTGCATTATTCCAGCCTCTCTTTTGAGAAAGTAGAGGCTTTATCTAGGCATGTTATTGTTGTTCTTCTACAGTCACCCCTTAGAGAAACAAATCTGTTTACAAGGGTCTAATTCCAAGTGAACTCAGATAGCTCTTAAGTGATAATAATAGTAACCAACTATTTTGCTTAGTATGTGCCAGGCCCTGTTCTAAGAGTTTTACATGGATTAGCTCACTTAATCCATACAACAAGCCTATGAGGTAAGTTCTAGTTTTATTTCTATTTTACAAATAGGGAAACTGAAGCATTGAGGTTAAACAACTTGTCTAAGGTTATACAACTAGCAAACATCAGAGCTGGGCTGGGATTTTGAGGCAGGCAACTTGACTTTCAAGCCTGTCTGTTAACCAGCACACACACTGCTGCCTAACCCTGAGTCTACCCTGACTCTAACTCTCCCTCAGTGATGTATTGCTCAACCAGCCCTGCCACCTGAATGGCCAAGAGTCCCCAAACTGAAAAGGTGGGACAGTGCTGGTTTTAGGGTAATGATAACAGTTAACAGCATAGGCTCTGGGGTCTGCCCAGTTTGGGCTGTGACAGTTACCAGATGAGTGACCTTGGGCAGGTCTTTGAACCTCTGTCAACCTCTTTCTCCCCATCTTCATGCAAAACAATCACCCATTTTAAAACCACAACCACTGTCTCCATGTGTGTAAGCATTAGCCCCATGCCTCCTTTCTAGACTGCCGACCTCTTCGGGGCAAGGACTCTGCCCTTCTCATCTCTGATTCCTCCAGTGGGTCCTGCACAGGGCCTTGTGCTCAGCTGCAGCCTGAAAACTAAACCGACTTAAAAACAAACAAAACAAAACCTTCTCCCTTTGTTTTTATATACAGAGCTTTTGGGATTCGTCCCATTCTCTCCATCCTCATGAACAAAACCATAAATCACGCCCTTGTGGCAACTGAGCCTACTGCTAAAGCTAGGACTTCTGCTTTCTGCCTCCTCTTCTGAATGTCTTCAAAATCAGAGGAAAATGCTCTCACAAGTACCCTTGATCATGCTTATATCTACCTAAGGATTCTCTACTGCCTTCCAATCATTTTCCAAAATAACTAGGACTTTTAACCATTGGTCATAGGAGCTTCTACTATCTTGATTTCTTACATGGAACTAGTGAACCCTTCTTAAAAGATACCAAAGGGAATTTCTCACCTTCAGAATTATGCTGAGATAGTATCAGAATATTAACTGATATTATTACTGAGGAGTGGTATTTGGCCCTCAGGCCTCTATTTCACCCTGTACTGTAATTGCTTCTGTATTTGTCTGTCTCCCCCAACAAACTGCAGGCCCCCTTGAAGGCAGGGACTCGCTTTTACTTCTTTATCCCAATGCCTAGTCCAATGGCTGGCACAGAGGAGGCACTTGACAAATGTTTATGATACAAATGCATGAAACTGATGAACCCAAAGTCATTGTTATGTCAAGACCAGAACTGCAACCCAGAGGGATCTCTGGAAGATGTATCACAAGCGTTCATTTATTTAACAAACACTTACTGGGACTTCCCTGGTGGCGCAGTGGTTAAGAATCCACCTGCCAATGCAGGGGGCACGGGTTCGAGCCCTGGTCAGGAAGATCCCACATGCTGCAGAGCAACTAAGCCCGTGTACCACAACTAGTGAGCCTGCACTCTAGAGCCCACGAGCCACAACTACTGAGCCTGCGTGCCACAACTACTGAAGCCTGCGCGCCTAGAGCCCGTGCTCCGCAACAAGAGAAGCCACTGCAAAGATAAGCCCGCGCACCGCAATGAAGAGTAGCCCCCGCTCGCCGCCACTAGAGAAAGCCTGCGCCCACAGCAACAAAGACCCAATGCAGCCAAAAATTAATTAATTAATTAATTAATTTTAAAAAACAAAACAAAACACTTACTGACACCCTTGGGGAGCCAACACTGGGCAAGGCAGGAAGAATATAAACGCAATAAGGTCCAATCTTATTATATAGAAGACTCAATCTGCTCTAGTAGGGGAGACAAATAGGGAAGCACATCATTATAACACATTTTGATAGAAAAAAACTTTTAAGTACAGAGATATAAACCATGGGCCTAAGAGTGAGTGATGAAAAACAATCTGAGTTAGGTTAACATGGGTTAGATGTGTTATTACCCGTTTCTTACACATTAACCCAGCAAAAGATAAAAATGCTATCATTATGGAGTAATCATGTCAGCTGACAGGCAAGGTCATAAAGTCATAAAGTCATAAGGTATAGGTTGTCACATTATAGAATCAATACATCAGACATAAAATGAAAGAGGCAAATGACTAAATAAACTAAGATGTGTTAACATACCTGTGACTCTATGTCTCCCTCTTACTGTTCCTCTGCCCTCCCCATAGTTCTTACCCAAACTTTCTCAAAGATAATAGTTATTTTAGTGACTAGCATATGGTTGATGTCAATATCTGATCATAAACACATCAAAAATGATTATTTTCAGAATCAGAAATAAGAGAACATGGGCACACTAAATTCAACCATGTGAAAAGGAGTGCCCATTAATATTGTACATAATAATGTAGTGTAGGTCATTAGAATCTGTCAAGAATTTTTTTAGTTAAAATTCAAAAAAAATTTTTTTAGAAAACATATTGTATGATTAAACTATTTTCTATTCAACTGGAGCTTGAGAAATAATGGCAGACATCAGGCTCTACTGGTGCTTTCTCAGAGTAAATGAGAGGAATTCGGGGATTTACTGTGAAATAAACTTATAGCTGCTCCAAGCCACCTGAGCCTCTGGCAGGCCGTCAGGTGTCTCACGAGTACTCTCACCTCCCATGCGTCTCTGCTCTCCTCTTGCATCTGCCTCTACTGGCATTTTCCACAGCCATATCCGGGAAGCCAAGCGCTGCTGGAGAAAAATCACAAGCCAAGCAGCCTAGTGCCCCTCAAATGTATGACTTTTAAATCTCATTGTGGCCCTCAATTCTTTTACTTTTTCTTGGTCAGCTCCTCGCTCATCACACTCAGTGACTGTGAATATTCAAGATCTTCATCTCTCTTAGAAGATCATACCCTCAACGCTTTACCCCACTCCAGTCTTAGATGAACTTGCCTCTACTTCATTGAGAAAGTGAAAACCACTGGGTGTGAACTGCCCCCGCTTCTCCTATCCTTCTCTCATACACTTACTTACAGCCCTTCCTGCCCTTAATCTGCTGCCCCAAGACCTACAGAAAGAGGTGCATTTCCTCTGTTTGCAGGCAACTCTCTCACTTATGCTGTCAATATCTTTCTGTTTCCGGCTCACTCCCTTAGGCCTTGCTTCATCATTTGTCCTTTTTTTCTTCTCGACAGGCAACCTCCACCCCTCCCGGCTCCTTGCCCTGTCCACTGCTGCTGTCCTAACACCCGCCCTTGACTCCGTGTCTCCTGGGAGCTGCTCCTCCAACCCTCTCCAGACGCCTATCCCAAACCTTCTCAAAGATTCATCTACACTTGCAACCTTCCCTTTCTCACCTCTCACTCCTCAACACCCTGCAGCATCTGCTCCCTCCTCCAATCAGACATTCACTGGGTGCACTTTAGTTAAAGATGCAGATCCCGGATGTAAGCAGATCTATGGTTGACTATTGCCTCCTCTGCTTACAAGCTGCAAGAGCTCGGGCATGCTGCTACACCTCCCCATTTCTAAAACGGGGAGAGTAACAGTAACCAACTGCATAGGCTTCTTGTAATGTTAAATGAGATACTGGATTTAAAACACTGGACAGTGTCTTCACATGCCACGTGCTCAATAAATATTACAATTACTACTACTATTAGTAAGGTTTGCAGTTTAATGATTATTAGCATTACTGTTTGTCAGGTACTATAGTAGGTCTAGCTAAAAACCGTGAACTCAAAAAATATCCTACTAAACTCATGCAGCCAAGAAAAACTACTTTGCAATCTCCTTATACAATGTGTCTTTTCTCTTGGCTTAGGGTCACCTTTTCTACCTTCAAAGCAGGATCTGCTCCTAGGAATTTCCTCTCCATACTGAGTCTGTATGACTCAAATCAGTTCAATACATACATACACACATGTACACACACTACAGACACACATAACACACACACACAGATACACCTACTACACACATACACACACACATACACATAGATTAGGTAAATTCACATGTATCATGTGAACCAATACGAAAGTATTTAATTTAGCTGAATGCAGGAACTTAAACCTATGCTGCCTTTACAGCAACAAAAGTATCTACACCAATGTTCTGCGTGCAGCTGGAAGTCAATAATTACTGATGAATGGAGTTGTATAGAACGACTCCCCACAGTCAGTCACAGCAAGAGCGGGAAGAATATTTTTAGCGTTATGTTTGAATCCTACCTGACAACTTGGAAACTGCAATAATCTGAACCTATGTAGGCAATGAAAGGATCGCTTCATTGCTGGTGCACCTGAAAGTATACCTAACGGTCATTTACGTTCTGTGACTAGTCACTAAGAACGTTAGCACAGAGCACGCATTCCCTTCCTTCACTTCCTTGCTATCTCAGGTTATTTTTGTCACAAGTTGTGTGTGGCAATATTTATTTTAATTAAGAAGAGGCAATACAGGCAAAGGCAATTATAATAGATATGTTCAGTAAGGAACTAAACTGAACAGCAAGATCTCATGCCAGTGACAAAAAAAGGCATGTAATTTTATTTAGACATTTTATTTAGAATTTTATTTATTCTTCTTTATTTTAACCATTTACTTCTTGGAACAAGCTTGTAAACGCCCACGCTCCATCCAGGACTATCAGGTAAGTCTTGCTCTCAGTGGAAGTGTTAGCATGGGATTCAATTGGAGGCACCTTCTCTTGGACCAATGATTCTTTCACGACTGTGATCCCATGTTGGGATCTTGTACCCTGACCTAATTCCTCTAGGATTCAACAATTATTTACATTACAGGCAAAGAAAATGATTCCTGGTTTTCTCTCTCTAACACTGTTACTCTCCTTTTCTGTCAGTATTTCAAAACAAATTTGGATCTTAAAAATCTGTTGACATTAGTTGACTAGAGGATGAAGAATTCACACATGGAAGGCAGGACCATGGTAGGAAAGATGATAATGAAGATGACATGATGAAATAGCTAATAATTATTTAACATTTATTTGCACTAGACCCTAATCCAAATACTTAACATACATTATTTACTTTAGTCCTCACAACTGTGAGGCATTGTTGGCATTATTACCCCACTCTACCTATGAGAAAACTGAGGCTTAGAGAAGTTAAATGATTTGCCTCAGGTCAAACAAGATCCAAGGCTGGGATTCCAACCCAGGTCTGTCAGGGGCCAAAGCCCATTAATGTTATAAATCATGTGTCTTAAAATAACAATTTTTTTCTGTGACCTATTTGTAAATCACAGTTTGTACAACATTAGATTTAAGCATGATTTTTATTGTCAATGGTCTGCTGCAGTAATTCTACATATTTCCATAATAAAAAATTAAGTTCCTCATTTAAAAACATGGGAAAAGAACATGAATGGCCAGATGAAAAAAAAATTTTAAGCAAATATTAAATTTCAGGTATTTAAAACTAAAGAGAATTTAATTCAAGAAACAGTAACCAAGTGATGTCATGTACAAGGCACTGTAAGAATTCAAAGATTAAGATAGCACCACCCCTGCTCCAAAGAAGCTAATGATCTAGTGGGAGGGAGACAGTGTAATGTTTCAGGTCTTACTTCAAATGTCATCTCCTAAGAGAATTCTTCTCTGACCACCCATCTAAACTGTTGCCCCATCCCCTATTACTTTCTATCACAGGGATCAGAATACTTTTCCTGTAAAGGGCCAGATAGTAAATAATTTAAACTTTGTGGGCTATATGGTCTCTGTCAAAACTACCGAGCTCTGCTGTTGTAGCTCAAAAGCAGCTATAGACAACTGGTAAACAAATGAGCATGGCTGTGTTCCAATAAAACTTTATTTACAAACAGGCAGTGGGCCAGACATGGTTCACAGGCTGCAGTTTGCCAACCCTACTCTAACATCTCACTCTGTTTTTTCCTTCATAGCACTTAACAAAATGAAGAATTATCTTGCTTATTGATTTATTTACTATTTCTCTCCAAAAACAAAAACAAAACAAAAAAAAAGGCAGCTCCGAGAGAGTGAGGTCCTTATTGCTTGTTCACAACAGGCTCTCTAGGGCCTAGAAAGGAGTTCCAGACACATAGGCAGTTCACTCTAAGTATTCGTTGATTGGCTAAATGAATGAACACCATTCCACAAAAGGAGAAACACAGACTGCCAACAAAGTATGAACTATATTTGGCTTTACTATTAACAAATATAAAATAATTGAAAATGTCATTTTTCACTTGTCAGACCTACAACAGTTAGAAGAAGAGGAGGATGGGGAGGAAAGGGAGAAGAGGAGGAGGGAGAGAGAGAGCAGAAGAAGGAGGAGAACTAGTGTGGATGAACACACGGGTACACTGGGCCTCTCACCTACTGCAGATGGGAGAGAAAACTGGTGCCACATTTACATACCAAAATGTATACGCCCATTCAAAATGGGCAAAGGATTGAATAGACATTTCTCCAAAGAAGATATAAAAATGGGCGATCAGCGATTAAATTAGTCATTAGGGAAAGGCAAATCAAAATCATAATGAGATACTACTTTCCACCCATTAAGATGGCTATTATCAAAAAAGAGAAAGTAAGTGTTGGTGAGTATGTGGAGAAATTAGAACCCTCTTGCATTGTTGATGGGAACGTAAAATGGTGCAGCTGTTGGGGTTTCCTTAAAAAGTTAAACATAGAATCACCATATGATCCACCGATTACTAATTCCACTCCTAGGTATACACCCAGATACTTGTACACTCATGGTTATAGCAGCATTATTTATAGGAGCCAAAAGGTAGAAACAACTCAAATGTCCATCCACAGAAGAGTGGATAAACAAATGTGGTATATACATACAATGGAATATTATTTAGTCTTAAAAAGGAATGAAGTACTTTCATTCCTTTGAAATTAGTTGACTAGATATATGTTAAACATGGATGAACTTTGAAAACATTGTGCTAAATGAAATAAGCCAGTCACAAAAAAACCAATATTGTATGATTCCATTTATATGAGGTACCTAGAATAAGCAAATAGTAGAACAGAGATTACCAGGAGCTGGGGGAGGAGGAAATGGGGAGTTATTACTTAATGGGTACAATGTTTCCACTTGGGATGATGAAAAAATTGTGGAGATGGATGGTGGAGATGGTTGCACAACGTTTTGAATGTACTTAATGCTACTGATGTGTACACTTAGAAATGATTAAAATTGTAAATTTTACATAATGTATATTTTACCACAATAAAAAATGTATACAGATCTTCCTTTACTTATGATGGGGTTATGTCCCAATAAATGAGTAAACTCATCAGAGGTTGAAAATATCTTAAGTCAAAAATACACTTAATATACCTAACCTACCAAACATCAGAGCTTAGCCTAGCATACCCTAAACATGCTCAGAACACATACATTAGCCTGCAGTTGGACAAAATCATCTAACACAAAGCCAATTTTATAATAAAGTGTTGAATAGCTCAGTAATTTACTGCATACTGTACTGAAAGTTAAGAACAGAATGGCTGTCTGGGTCCCGAATGGTTGTATGTGTGTGGGTTGTTTCCCCTCATGATCATGGGGGTGATGGGAGCTGCAGTTCACTGCTGCTGCCTCGCATCACAAGTATTGGACTGCATATCGCTAGCCTGGGAAAAGCTCAAAATTCAAAATTCGAAGTATGGTTTCTACTGAATGTGTATTGCTTTCACAATATCATAAAGTCAAAATATCGTAAGTTGAATCATTGTAAGTCAGGCACCATGTGTATATACTTTTTACTCCAAAATCCTATTCCTAAGAATTAACTCTGAGGATGGGTGAAACAGAAGGGTGAAATATGTATCTTCTAGAACCCATCAACCTCAAGATCCATGAATAAGGATCTAGTTATATAAATAAAGCCTGACACGACAAATACATAAAAGAAACTATTATGTAGGCATGAAATAAGACAGGGTAGACTTTTCACATAAAAATATCTCCATAGCATTATTGTTGAATGAAGAAAAAACAAGTTACAGGATGCTTGTGCAGTATGATCCCACTGATGTAAAAATTCAAAAGTCTAACTACACATGAAAAAAATTTGAGATATTCTCCAAAATGTTAATAGTGGTTATTCCCTGAATGGTGGATTTGAGATGATTTTAAGATTATCCTCTCCACAATTTTCTATACTAGTTGATTTTTTAACAAAGAATATTTCTAACCAAAATAACATGCTATTATAAACTCATGTTTATCACTTTTTCACATTAATTAAGGACGGTTAGGCCCATGATACTTTCATAATAGATGTTTTCTGTATTTCCATTTCCATAGCAACAACAATACTTGTTAGAGAATCACATACAGTTTTAAAAGAGATGCATACCTCAGATAGTGGAGTTGCCTCTTCATCAGGCAAAAACAAAGATACTATTTCAGAGCAACATTCAATAATCATGTTCTAGAAATAATAAGACAATATAGTGAGGTTGATCTTATTGGTAAAATACTAGATATTTTAATTACACATTATTTATTTCATTTGTCTTTTGTTACATCATTCCCTAACCCTAATTCCCAGGATGAAACTTAGAGGAATTCAGAGGTCACAATCTTTTAAGTAATTAGGGTTATTTGAAAAGATACAAAATAGCCACAAACTATATGACTTAATGATAAATAACAAATTATTTTAGGATTCTTTCCCTGCAAAATTCACAATTAAAATTCATGTGTTAGAGAAGAACAAGTAAAGTAATTCACCCCAAAATAAGTTTTTGGAAGATCACTTTTCTTCTGAGAAGAGAGCCCTGGAATAAAGACGTTCAGATCTGAGAAAGGGTTTAAGCAGAGATGAACAGTTTGGAATTGAGAAAGAAATGGAAAGAGAAAATGAAGAAGAAGAAGAGAGAGTTGATATCATATGTGGTCTATTGCTGAAGACACTGCCGCAGCCCCTACTGTTTGGACACAGCTGTGTTTCTGTGTGGACATCTGACCCAAGAGAGATCTACCTATGGGCAGGGTTGAATCAATCAGATTCTCCATCATTGTAATTTCATATAAGGAAGGACAACAGAAGAGAGTTATCATCAGGACTGGCCGGATGAGCCGAGAGGTCCCAATACGGAGTTGGAGAAGGCACCCGATGGGCTAGATGTAAAATGAGTGAGCAAGAAACAGAGATAAATGAGAACTGACACCGTCTGTGGGACTGAGTGCAATCTTGGCTCCCGACTCTCCAAGTTTCACTTTCTGTGGGGCCCACTGTGTTTTGTCCCCAGTCCTTGGTTATGCACGAGCTTACTTACCATGCCCTGCCAAATACTGCCTCCTTACCAAACCTATTTCATTTGAGCTAGCGTAAGTAGTTTTTCTTTACTTACAACTAAAGAAGTCATGATTATAAGACCGTCAGACACTATAAAACTCTCAGAGGAAAACACAGGAAGAACACTCTTTGACATAAGTCATAGCAAGATCCTTTTTGACCCACCTCCTAGAGAAATGGAAATGAAAAAAAAAAAAAAACAAATGGGACCTAATGAAACTTAAAAGCTTTTGCATAGCAAAGAAAACCATAAACAAGGTGAAAAGACAACCCTCAGAATGGGAGAAAATATTTGCAAATGAAGCAACTGACAAAGGATTAATCTCCAAAATATACAAGCAGCTCATGCAGCTCAATATCAAAAAAACAAACGACCCAATCCAAAAATGGGCAGAAGACCTAAATAGACATTTCTCCAAAGAAGATATACAGATTGCCAACAAACACATGAAAGGATGCTCAACATCACTAATCATTAGAGAAATGCAAATCAAAACTACAATGAGGTGTCACCTCACACCAGTTAGAATGGGCATCATCAGAAAATCTACAAACAATAAATGCTGGAGAGGGTGTGGAGAAAAGGGAACCCTCTTGCACTGTTGGTGGGAATGTAAATTGATACAGCCACTATGGAGAACAGTATGGAAGTTCCTTAAAAAAACTAAAAATAGAACTACCATATGACCCAGCCATCCCACTACTGAGCATATACCCAGAGAAGACCATAATTCAAAAAGATTCATGTACCACAGTGTTCATTGGAGCACTATTTACAATAGCCAGGACATGGAAGCAACCTAAGTGTCCATCAACAGATGAATGGATAAAGAAGATGTGGCACATATATACAATGGAATATTACTCAGCCATAAAAAGAAAGGATATTGAGTTATTTGTAGTGAGGTAGATGGACCTAGAGTCTGTCATACAGAGTGAAGTCAGAAAGAGAAAAACAAATACCATATGCTAACACATATATATGGAATCTCAAAAAAAAAAAAAAAAAGGTTCTGAAGAACCTAGGAGCAGGACAGGAATAAAGACGCAGATGTAGAGAACGGACTTGAGGACATGGGGAGGGGGAAGGGTAAGCTGGGACAAAGTGAGAGAATAGCATTGACATATATATACTACCAAATGTGAAATAAATAGCTAGTGGGAAGCAGCTGCATAGCACAGGGAGATCAGCTCTGTGCTTTGTGACCACCTAGAGGGGTGGGATAGGGAGGGTGGGAGGGAGGCGCAAGAGGGAGGGGATATGGGGATATATGCATATATATAGCTGATTCACTTTGTTATACAGCAGAAACTAACAGAACAATGTAAAGCAATTATACTCCAATAAAGATGTTAAAAAAAAAAAAAGTATAATGAACAGGGAATACTTCCTGGAGAAAGGGTCATATAAACTGAGGCATGAAAGAGTAGTAAGACTTCAACTGGCAGAGAATGGGGACAAGGGCATTCCAGATGGAGCAATGAAACAGCAGATATTCAAGGAACATAAAGAACCTGATACAGTCTTTACTGCAGGTGTGTATAGGAAGCACGGTGGTGAGAGTGGTGAGAAATAAGGCTGAGAGGTGTACTTATAACAGGACACGTAAACGTAAGGAATTTGGATTTTGTTGCTTAGGAAATTGAGAGGCACTGGACTGAGGGGATAATGATCTGACTGCTTTAAAAAGATAATTCTGGCTACCATGTAAAGCTGAACTGGACTAGGAAGAGATAAGAGAAAGAGAAATTAGCTAGGAGGCTACTCAAACTGTTTGGGCAGGAAGTGATCATGGCCATAAGTAGGGCAGCTTCCATGGGACCAGAAAGGATGGAGGGCAGGCAGGACATCCAGCACTGATTGGGGGACACCAGCTTCCTATGACGAACTTTCCAGGCTCCTGGTCCACTTTACTAGACAGAGGGGAACACACATCCTGGAGTGAATTCTTACGTATTCTTATTTATGCATATTTCTATATTTCTAATTGAGTTCTTAGGACTAGTTAAAGTATATTTTCTTTCTATACGAAAGGTTTCAATAATAGCTGTGATGGGTTACTGTCATGATTTCATCAAGAGCTATCAAGCAAAATGACACTGTCTGTATCATTAATCATTTCGATAACAGATGAAGACAGCCATGTTACCTGATAAATGCCTTCCATGGCTTGTCTCAACATGTATCAAACACAAATTTCGCCTCAACAACGTTCTGTTTCTTTGGCATTATTTGAGGTAAACCACATACACACTTGGGAAACTGGCTGATTCGATGTTGGGCTGTGAGAAACCTCCCGTGACCTTGCTGCCACGGAAATGAAGACAAGGAAAGCACTGAACTCAACAATCCCAGGCAGAAGGCGGCTGGAGGGATGCTGCGGTTGGCAAGGGGCCTGGGAGGGCACAGAAGGACCCCTGCTCAATCTTTGCCATTTTCCCTTAAAGAGGAGCATCTGTTGATTTGATGAGGGATAGGCTTCTGAGTGACTTCAAAAATAACAGAGCCAACACTTTGACTTAGTTGAAGTCCTCATCATTGTTCACCCATTTTATGGGAAAAAACTTCCTAAGTTGTTTTCCATCCTCCAAACTCCTGCTTCCCTCATCCCTCCTTCACATGCCATCAGGGTTATCTTAGCAAATTTCAAGGTGGATCATGAGATGCTCTTCCGGGCGCTGCCCCCAGCTTTTCCTATGCCCCACACCCAGCCCTGCCTTCCCAGGGCCCTACATTCACCCTGCACTCCTGCCACCCTGAAGACAACATCCAGCTCCATGACTTCACCTCTCATCTCTTGCTGTATCCTCAGTCTGGAGTAAGTGCTCTCCATAGGTCTCCAACTAGAAGTTTCACAACCAACTATTGAAGAGGCACTATGTCTTGGTTACTGGGCTACATATCAGAGATCGAATGATGAATAAGACCCCTGAGCAAAGGAATTCAAAGTCAAGAGAGAGGAAGAGACACAGAAAGAGATAATGACCAAAACAATATAGTCAGGGCACAGGGTGCAAGGAAACATGGTTTTTATTTCAGTCTATAGGGGCTATAAAATGCTACCTGCGCTACTGAAGCAAGCACAAAGTCTAGCTCAACTCCCTCTCTTAACACACACACACACACACACACCTATGTGAATGAGATTTTTTTAATGATAAATTAGAATAGTTTGCATCAACAGCTCCACCATTGAGAAAGAAGGATATCAGCAACCTTGCCCTTTTGTGTAAGTGTAGATTCCAGATAATGGGGGAAACAGAAAAAGGGGAAGGTGTCAGAGAGACTAAGCTGAACTTCATAATCAAGAGCTGAACAAGATTCACTTTGTTATACAGCAGAAACTAACACACCATTGTAAAGCAATTATACTCCAATAAAGATGTTAAAAAAAAAAAAAAGAGCTGAACCAGAGTGAGAAGGGGAGAGGAGTCAAAACACTCCATGCAGACTGAGTTGGAGGGAGAGGTTTAGGAGTCTGAACCAATGAGGCAGAGGTTGGAGAGCTGCCACTGTGAAGGTCAGAGAGGCACTAAGAGTAAGGCAGTTGGGAAAAAGGAGATTTAAAAGAAGTTATGCTGGATATGATGAAAGGATTCCTTCTCAGATATTCTTACGAGAGACTCATAAGAATAAGGTTTAGATAATATTCAATGGTTTTGAACATTAAATTGATGTTTCTTTGAATGCCAGACTTTGCTTGCTAAGAGAGGGCCACCGGGCAGCTGGGCTCATTATGAACGACATCTGGGTACCTATGGCCAGACTCACACAGTGATTAAGCTCCTCCTGACAGGGACCTAATTGTACTGATTTCAGTATGTCCTTATCTCCTCAAGCCTGGAACATTTTTGCACGTAACGGTTTCTCAAAGATAACGTGTTAATTGATGCTAATGTTCAATTGTATTTTGTTCTATGTTTTCATAGTACTTTGACACTGGCGATATGTTGACTATATATAATTGCCTGGTACAATCCGGGCATCCCACATGTGTTTGCTGAACTCATCTTAGGTGACTTGGTAAATATATTTTAGGCTTATCATATCAGTATGTTATCATTCCAAAAAAGGTGTTTGTGTCATAAAATCAGAATGGTTTGCATCTTTTATATGCTTTAAAACACCTGATATGCTCTGAAGATACCCCATAAAGCTGTGAATGACAGGTTAAAACAACCCAGTGTTTCTGAGCCACTGTTGTCCATTTTGCAAGAAGGACATGTTTTCAAGCCAGAAGTGACTGGAACACCTGTTCTGTAGCCCTCCCAAAACATCTTAAATTAATACCTGTGTTCTGAAGCTTTGGCTTATTCCAGACCATAGGGATTTGGGGGAGAGAAAACAGAAAAAAAGGAAGGGAATGAGAAAGAGAACAAGATTCACCACCTCCCATATCAACCAAAGGCACATTTTCTGGACCTTTATATTTAACAACCCACCAAAAATCCATACTGAGATAGAAATAAATATATTTGATTATAGAGGTTATGAAATCCTGTCCAACTCCCAAACAGAATTGATCTCTTCAAGTGTCCTAGTTAACTTCTCATTAGCTCCAAGTGAAGGTTGTCATGACAACGAACTGGCAGATTTTAGTCCCTGGAATTTATTTGATACAACCTAGAACCTAGCTGGTTTTTTTTTTTTTCTTAAGTGCTGGTTAGTATATTGGGAAAAAAAGAGAAAAGTTTATATATTCCTTCCGTTTCACAACTTTCAAATGCTGTGAATTAATTTGTTAGCTAACTCACCTAAACTAAAAATAGCAGGGTTTTTTCCATTTTGCTACATTCTTTCACATATAGACCCACCAGACCTGGAACACATCTCAAAATGCCCTAAGTAAAGCCGAAGAAACAATTTTTAAGTTGGAGAATAAAATAAACTCAAAAACACAGAGGACAACATCCGGACTGAAAGCAGTTTGTTCTACTCAGGGACTGAGCTACTCGCATGTATCACTCAAGTCAGGACATGAGAGCAAGTCACAAAGCTTGGCTAAGGCAAGGTGGGCAGTCTGGATTCTTCCCTCTGCTTGCATTCAAACGCCCCTACTTGCCCCTATTTAGTCCTGATTTGTTTATATTCATAGTCAACTTCTTGGCTCAGGCACTGGGCTCATTGTGATGAACTTGATACCGACATCTGACTCCCAGGAAAATTCTGATGGCTCTCATTCCAACCAAGGGACAATCTCTTCATCTCAGCAGTATCTGAGTGAAAGGATCCTGTTTAGAGATGAGGAGAAAACTAGTCCCAGGAAACATTAAGTGACTGGCCCTCGGTAGTAAAGCTGAGTGGCAGAGCACAACCTAGAATCCTTACTCTTATGGACACTCGCTCTCCTGTCTCAGACAATGTAAGTTGAAAAGACAAATGGGTTCAGGAGAAAAATAATCATTTGCCTTTTATGAGCTATATAATAATGGATTCAAGGACAATTTCAGCAAAGAACAGTCTAGGTTATGGCTCAAAGACAGCAAATTGATAAGTTTGGTCTATGACTAAAAATCTGTGATTGTAAGTGATCTACTAAAGAAGTTCGAAAACGAAATGAGCTGAGTTCTTGAATACAGATATGAAAGGGCAACAATGCACTTTAGGAGAAGAATTACATATATGAATCTCATGAGTTTGAGATATCTGATCTATTGGGAGATTTATTCTGAGTACTCAGAATATCATTACTATCATTAAACATCTGGTAATTTGTGTTGTAACATTTGAGGACACTATAAAGGATGTGCAACTAAAATTCTAAGATACCAGTTCTATGATAAATGTAGGCACAGAGCACAGGTGACATAAATTCTGGAAAGTTGCTTTTTGCAAAGACTAACTGTTCTTGCCTGATAATCCTCTTACAGCTGGACTTGTTGCTTTCATAATATTGAAAAACGCACTCATTCACTCCACTGGTAAATTCAGACTGAAAAACGCCAACAAGTATATTCTGCAGATCAGGAGAGTTGCCAACTTTTGCACTTTCACATAATCGATGTAAAGATAAGGTAAACAAGAAAACAAAAAGAGCCATACCAATAATACTCTTTAAGAATTAAAAATGCTTTGTTATTGGTCACCAATGCAATATTAAACTAGCAGAAAGTGATTTTTTTAAAAAAGATACAGCAGAACAAAAATAAAGGAAAGATCCTAAAAGCTTTCAGAGAAGAAAAACAGAGATGGGACCAAAGTGGCTGGGGATTCAACCAGAAAAGCAGCAGAGGGAGGTCCCAGAATCAGAGCTGTGCTGCAGGCACTGGGGGCAACCAGTCCCTAACCAGAGCAGGAGCGGGGCCTCCAGGAAGGAAAAGAAGAGTTGAGACGTAAGTATAAACACTTAGGTACAAATCTATGGATGAATATATGACAGATCTGATGTAATGATCAGAAAGAAGTTAAGAAAAAAGGCAAGTGAAGAAACCTTATACAGGAAAGGAAAATAACCACAGTACACTGTGACTTGACTGTGAACATTGTTTACAGGGTTATAATGATGTAAACACTGAATGCTGATTTAATTAAATTCTGTGATATAACAATATTTAGAAAGGATGGGGAAAGGAGAAGTTGAGGAGAAGTATAGGGAATCCTTGTATAGTAAAGTCCTTGTATAGTAAAATCAATAGATATTATATAAACTGGTTTATCAAGAAAAAAATAATTATTTTTGGCTGTCATTAGCACTATTCATCAATTTTTCCAGCTTTCCTCTTCCCAAGTTGGTAGCAGAATTGTTGGCATGGCTCATGACTTACTTGGCCAGTCAAATGTTAGTGGAAGTGATATGATGGAAACTCAAAGAGCCAGGGTGTGATTTGCCCCTTTTCTTCCCTCCTGCCCAGTGACTGGGGATGTTCCAGAGTGAACAGTGTGAGGAGACATGGAGCCCAGTGGACCCACTTGGATTTGAAGGGTGTTGGTTATCTTGCTTTTCATGACTGATCCTGCATATTATTTATAGACTTGGAAGTAAATAACAAAAGGAACAGCTGAAAGAGTTGAAAATAGTCTGCTCGCAGGACTGTGGGGTGTGGACAGGTCAAACAGGAGACTGTCCCTTTTCACTTTAAACCTTGTACATCTATTTGATTAAAAAAAAAAAATAGCCATGGTACCTACAGAACATATATCTCAAGCAACCGGATGAAAGTGCAAATGGAAATTCAAAGAGCAAGTGGTTAGGGGAGAACAGGTATTCCCTGCTCCTCTCATTTCCATAGAGGGTAAGGAACTTCCACTCCACTCCCGAAGAAGGAGGGACACTTCCAGCTTCTTTTGGACGCAGCCAGGAGAGTGGAGTCACTTATCTGATTGGTGAGCTTGGGAAAAGCAAACTAGGCTCAGCCCCATTGGGCCAATCTTTGCTTACATTGTTGAAGGCACCCTGCCTGCAGGACTGTTATTCTCTGCTCCTCCAGGCAGTCAGCCTGGCAGTCAGAAGGGGAGTGGGGGAAATCCTACAGTTACACAAGTGTGCTAGATTATTGTGTGACTAGGTGGGCAAGTCTGGCTAATTCAGGGGTGAAATATTAATAAGCTTGTTTGGCCATAGATCCAGAGCCATGTTTGCTAATCAGCTTTATCGGTAATGATGCAATGTTTGAGATCTCCATATATCAGTTTCCTGTGTCCTATTTCTCAATGGATTTAGAACTCAGAAGGAACTCCTCCAAAACATGAATATCAGTCATCACTCAACTCTGTAAACAGATTAATAACACACTATAAGGATAATGCCTTTTTTTCTAGTTAGAAAAATATAGATGTGTAGAAGAAGTCTGAAAGATATATGCTTATCTATATTTTCTAATTTTTCTTCCCCTATTACTTGGGTAATAAAAATGCTCAAATACTAGACCTAGAATAAAAAATTAAAAGTAACATTATAAACTTACAGAGCATTGTTTCTTAGGATTCATGGTTACATCTGAATGATTTCTCTAGATTGGCTTTGTTTTCATTTATCATCAGTTTCTTATAATTGGTATGCTTAGAAGAGCTTTGAAGAAAACATTACTTATGTGTCCAAAAGTTGGGTTATATCTGGTACTCTAAGTAGAGAAAGTACAGGCCAGAAGAACCATACCATTCAAGTTTAGTTACATAGTTATGCTCTGATAAAGTAAAAAATAATTGAATTATGTATAATGACATCCATCCTGCAATGGCAATAAAATTTTCCATTATTTAATAACCTACTTCCATTTCTTTACCAATTGATTCCTCTTCCGTTTCTTCTACTTGAGATACATTTTCATTTGAAGTAACTTTAGAAGTTGTAGGCAATGATATTTCAGCGATTTGCGTAAGATTAGATAATTTCTCGTGAACTGAAATAACTCTAAAAATAACAAACATATATGCATTTTACTTGAAAAGTTAAGTAAGGCATTCATTTATTCCCAGAATCAATAAAACATGTAAAGTAAGTCCTTAGTTATTTAACACTTAGATTTCTGGCATCCCCAAACATCATTCAATCATTCCTTCATTGAAGAGACATGAGCACAGAGACACAATTCTCACCTGCATAATGTTTATGATCTAGTTATATGCTCAGACAGATTTATAATTACAAACTGGCAAAGACACAAAGCAAAAAAATGTAGACATCCAAAATATTTGCTTAAGATGAAAATAAAGAAAATAAATATCTACATGGGCAAAGAAACACCAGGCAATGACAAAAGATCTACTCCTACTTAAACTCAGTGCCACGCTCTGATTGGCTGGCTGGCCTGAAGATAAGAATTAGGACAAGTCAGCAATGGCTCTAAGAGACGGGTCAACGAGCCCACACAGTGACAGGTACTGTGTGGGGAGTGGGGGTAGGGAGAAGAATCAAGAAAAAAGGAAAAGCTAAAGCCGAGGAAGAGGGCAGAGGACACAGTGGCAATTGTGTGGAGGACAGAAAGCTTCTGGAGCCGCAGTCCAGTGAACTATGGAGGCGCTGGAGACAGAGGTTAACTAGTGAATACAGTCAGAAGCTGGAAAAGCACTGAAACAGTTGAAGGAGGCAAAGAGCCACCTGCAGGGCTCCCAGTGACTCTAGGATACAGGCGTGTAGAGCACAGGGGCGCATGTATGTGTGCGGGGGTGTGCAGGTCTCCATGCAGGGACGGAGGGAAATTTTTATGAAAAAGAAGTAGATGATGCAAAAAAGCAAAATGACATCAGGAGCAAATGCAGGAACGTCGATTTCCCCAATTTCCCGCAGCATGCTCTTACTTTGCCTTCTACAGGATGATCAACAAGAGCAATTCCCCATAGACTGATCTCGACCCTCATAAGAACACAAGGAACTCCACCCTAGGTGGGAGAAATAGTGTCACCAAGGGATGAATCAGATGAACGTTTGTCAGGCAACTTCCTCTATAATAGCCGCAGTGACAGGGGCATGTCCCTAACTTTAGTCACCCTACCATTGATCATAAACACACCCAAATCAAGAACTTTTTGGGGTAAAACAAGAATCCTGTCAGTTTGATTACATTCTGCTCTGCAGAAATTATAATCATTTTCATCATGTGGTTCTGAAAAAAAAATTCTGCCATGTTTCTGGATGTACAAGAAAAGAACATAATTTCGTAACTTTGTGGCTTAGCTGTGCTGGTATAGTCCTGTGTCTAAGATTTTCCACCATGTCACTGAAAAAAATTTTTTAAAGGAAAAGAAAAAGAAAGTTGACTGAATAATTGAAAGTATGCCAGTCCTTGAAACATCTCTTGTTTTATTCTCTTTCATGGAGAGGCCAAAGAGAAAGAGTTCTTCAAAATGGAAATCAAGGACCAGGAACCAGACTCTCCAGGTAAGGACAGAGAAGCGCCAAGTCCCTGCACTCAGCAGGTGGTGAGCAGGGCAAAGAGCTGACACTGACAGACACAGGAGGCCATGATGAGACTTGACATATGCCCAGTGCTTTCAACCTTTCAAAGTATCTGCATACATTATACATGCATACAAAGTATATGCATGCACTGTCTGGCTTGATCCTAACAATAACCCCAAAAGGTAGGCAAAATATTATTTCCATCTCAGAAATGAGAAAATGGAGGCTGAGGTCACAAGGGCAATGAACAATGGAATCAAAACTAAATTAACTAAGCAAAGAAAAAAAATGAAAAACAAACAAGGAATTTGGTAAGGTGAAATCAGAAAAGAGAGAAACCAGGCATGAGCAAAAAGTAGAGTCTCCATCCCCTGTTTGAAGCAGAGGGAGGAAAACAAGAGTGGCTGACGCAGAGGCTTTTGACTTGGGGAACAATATAAAATAGAACTGGGCAAAGAGGAAAGGGTGAGACCAGGATGGTGGTGGAGTCTGGGCTTAATTTTGCAACTTAATACAGAGCCACATTAAGTTCTTTTTAAAACACACCCCAAACTACAGACAAAATATAGTACAGACAACATCTTTGTACTGTCTGTTATCTTTATGAAGTACCATAAACTATTCCTCCAACAACTCTAGGTCCTATTATTATTATTCCCATTTTACTGATGAAGAGACTGAGGCACAGAGAGGTTAAGTAACCTGGTCAAGGTTGCTGAGATAGGAAGATACAAAGGGGCACAACCAGCATTTGAACCAAAGCAGGCTGAATTCAGAGTTCATGCTCTTAACCACTGCAATATCATACTCTGCTAAGTAAAAGGAAGCCTTTTCCAAAAATGTCTTCTAAAAGTTCTTCTGTGATTTACCTTGTATATTACTGAAACAGTCAATCTTATGAAAGTATCAGCAAGGAGGGTTAGAGCTGTGGATAATCCGTCTTTACTTGCCTGTTTAGTGGAACCCAGAAAGAGCCAACATATACATTGTTGTAAGCAGTAGATGTAACATCTGAAATATTCAGGGGCTTCATATTATAGGCATACAACAATAACACCTATAAGAAAATTAAAAGACATTTAACATGTTACATCAAACTTACACTTTGCCTCAAAACTGCAGCATCGGTTCTCAAAATAGTGTCATTATACTTTAAAAGGTTTTTCTTTGGAAGAGAAAAATGAGGGGTTTTTTTTTTTTGTTTCCAATTCACTTTAAAGAGAAATGATATGAACAAGAATTGTGCAAAGGTTATGAGATGAAAATAAATGCTAGTTGGTACCAAGGTTATATGATTTTTGAAGACTGACACTTCTTACTGCAGTTAAGTTGAAATTTCAGCCTCTGAAGGCCCTCTGCAACAAGTTCTAATGTATATTATACCTGGTGAATATCCAACTTTGTTGCTTGTTCCTTCTCCATATGCCCCTTTCCCATCGGTGGTCATAGGTACTTTTGTGCATTCACTTATGCTGTTCCCTTCCTGTTCTCTCCGTGTATTCCATCCACACACAACTTACCAGCCCCCATCTCTTAAGATGAAACTTCTCCTAATGACTCATGCTTTAGTAATTTCCCTGATGTTTGAACTCTGAAAATTCTTAGAGTCAGTCCCACACTCGACAGCACCTATTTACAATCATGAATTCACAGAATTTGAAATTCAGAGGACCTTAGAGGTGGTCTGCTCTAAGTCTTTCCAAGGAAGCTGAGGTCCAGAGCTGACAGTCAAAATTAACTAATTAAATGTATGCATTTATCTCCGCTTCCTCACAAATCAAACTAAAATAAGAGTAAAGGGATTTTGGGAATTCCTGGCGGTCGAGTGGTTAGGACTCTGTGCTTCCACTGCAGGGGGCATGGGTTTGGTCCCTGGTGGGGGAACTAAGATCCTGCAAGCCACCTGCAGTGCGGCCAAAAAAAAATAAAAGAATAAAGGGATTTTTTTTTCTTAAAGGCATAAATCCACAAAGATAGAAGCATGAGACAAAATGAAGCAGATGAGAAATGTTAGCAACATTTTGAAAGCACCTGAAACATTCTGAAAGCACCTCAGCTTAGTCAGCAGAGAGGAAAGGCTGTGTCCCACCTGCCTTCAGAGGGGCTGCCGACAACGAGCATGACCAAGAACCTCAAACGCCTTGGGGACAACCTCCCTCCCATCCCTTCTCCAAGTCCATGCAACCAGGAGACTCCCTCCCTCCTTCCCCGCCTCTCCTCTGCTGGCCAAACTTCTTCCGTTTTTCTCTCTGCTGACGTTAAATCAAAGATCTATGCTCGGGCTTCCCTGGTGGCGCAGTGGTTGGGAATCTGCCTGCTAATGCAGGGGACACGGGTTCGAGCCCTGGTCTGGGAAGATGCCATATGCCGTGGAGCAACGGGGCCCGTGAGCCACAACTACTGAGCCTGCGTGTCTGGAGCCTGTGCTCCGCAACAAGAGAGGCCACGATGGTGAGAGGCCCACGCACCGCGATGAAGAGTGGCCCCCGCTTGCCGCAACTAGAGAAAGCCCTCGCACAAAACGAAGACCCCAACACAGCCAAAAATAAATAAATAAATAAAGTAGCTATTAATTAAAAAAAAAAAAAAAAGATCTATGCTCAGGAGGGACACTAGATTCCAGAGGTGAGGTGCTGAACTGAAAACGCTGGAATGAAGTGAAAGTCTATATTCTGAACAAGAGACATCCCTCTACCCCACTCCAGCCCCTGCCCAGACATAGAAAACCAAGCAGGAGTCCAAAAGAGTCCTCTTTGGGGAAATTTACCAGATGAAGAGAAAAGACCTACAGATACTGACATTTCAGGATCCACCAATGAAGCCGCTAGCTCCCACAGTCACCCTGCAGTAAGGCTAAAAGTCCATAAGCCTGACTCAGTATGCTTCTCAGTGCCTCAAACATGAACGGACAGCCAAGGGTCACTAGACATGAAATGAAAGGTAGAGACCAAAACTAATGTAAGAAAAGGAATTTGGAGAATCAGATACAAGACAGCAGAAGACGTCACTGAAACCATAATTAATATCCTCAAAGAGAGAAAGGCCAATATTGCATCTATGAAATAAGAACACAGTGCTATTAAAATGAAAGAGAATAAGAGCTCTTAAAAATTAAAAAATATGATCATAACAACTAAATAATCAATAAAAGATTTGAAATATAAAGTTAAATATATCTCGCTCCAAATAAACCTAAATTTAAAAACATAAAGAGGGGAGAAAAGATGAGAAAAGTAAACATTCAATCTAATAGGCTCAATATCTGAATAACAGAAATTCCAGAAAGTGCAGAGATCATCAGAGGGAGGAAATTATCAAAGAAAAACATCTCCACGAACTGAAGAATATACTTCACATATTGAAAGGGGCACCCTGAGAATCCAGCACAATACCCACACCAAGGCACATCATGGAATTTTAGAGCACAGGGGACAGAGGGAAGATCCCCAGAGTTTCCAGAGGAAAAAAGTCACAAAGAACTAGGAATCAGAATGGGAACAGAACTCTCAACAGCAATGCAGGATTGCCAGAGATAATGGAGCAGTGCCACCCACATTTTGAGGGAAAATAATTTTCAACCTAGAATTCTATGCCTAGGCAACAATGAATTAAGCATTAAAATGATGCTTAATTTTTGTCAGACACAGAAGGCCTTAAACTCCTATGAAAGTTCAGGGTTAATTTTAGTCTGTTGCAACCTTGTTAATCATCTCAGGGGACTGAAGTCATGGAATTATTCCTTGGCGAAACCTGAATAGAATGTACTAAATAGTGATTAAGGTAGCCCTGTTTTAGGGTCTGAAACACACAAAGAGGCAGCCAGCTAATCAGCATTTTTTGTATAAAATGCACATGTTGATGATCTACATCTGAATTCTATTGTTACCTTCACTTCTCTCACTGAGTCTGGCTCATGCCTGGTTTTGACTACATGATCAGAGGGGTACAAAAGACTCCTCTCCCAGGTAAGACAGCAGCTTTCTTGAAACCAAGGTATCTCACCATATTTTGGCAGTTCATGACCCACAGATGACGTGTGTCCCGTGCAACTGACAGAGGACCCAAGAAGCTGCTCCTGGGTATCTTAGTCTCTCCTTTAGTCTGAAATCAGAATTAACTTGAATAAAGTAGGGCAATATTTAAACAATAAAACACTAAACTCACTCGCATAGTTGTTGTGAGCCAGAGCTCTGGAGCCGGGGTGCCTGGGTTTGCCTCCACCACTTACTGGCTGTGTGATCTTGGGCAAATTATTAAAACATTACGCTTCTGCTTTCTCATTTGTAAAATTAAGATATGGTAATCCCCATCCCATGGATCAGGGTGAGGATTGAGTGAGTCAACGTGAAGTGCTTTAAGCAGTATTTAGAGCATTATTGTTGTCATTTTTAGCCCCATGATCACTACTGGCTCCTTACCCTTCCTTGATACCTCATTTTCTATATTCTCTTGGACCTACTGCTAATCCCAAACCAGCTTTCCATCTAATCCCCCAGCCTGTCCTCACCTAATCCACTTAGTTCTTAGTTGATAATAGTGCTTAGTTCTATTCCCAACTTGTCTTTACTCCTCAAGGATAAGTTATATAACCTTGCATACTCAGGACTGGATTCTTCAGGAGGCAATACGCCCATGATAAAATTCCAGTGTTCCTTTAGTCACTTCTGAAAATACTCTTTTTTTTCAATGGAAAAGAAGTGATATGGTTTTGACAAATACTGAGGAATACTATATTTAAAACTGCCTTGTATGTTCATCATTATCAAGTAGGATTTATCTCAGGGATGCAAGGATGATTCAGTATTTGCAGATCAATCAATGTGATGCACCACATTAACAAACTGAAGAATAAAAATTATATGATTATCTCAATAGATGCAGAAAAAGCTTTTGACAAATTCAACGTCCATTTATGATAAAAACTCTCAAGAGTGGGTATAGAAAGAACATACCTCAACATAATAAAGGTCATATATGACAAACTTAAAGCTAACATCATGCTCAATGGTGAAAAGCTTTTCCTCTAAGATCAGGAACAAGATAAGGATGCCCACTATGACCACTTTTATTCAACACAGTATTTGAAGTCCTAGGCACAGCAATCAGACAAGAAAAGAAGATCAAAGGTATCCAAATTACAGAGGAAGAAGTAAAACTGTCACTGTTTGCAGATGACATGATCCTATATATAGAAATCCTAAAGACACCACAAAAAACTATTAGAACTCATAAATGAAGTCAGTGAAGTTGCAGGATACAAAATTAATATACAGAAATATATTGCATTTCTATACACTAACAATGAACTATCAGAAAGAGAAATTAAGAAAACAATCCTGTTTACAATTGCATCAAAAAGAATAAAATACCTAGGAATAAATCTAACCAAAGAGGTAAAAAACCTGTACTCAGAAAACTATAAGACGCTGATGAAAGAAATTGAAAACAACAGAAACAAATTGAATGATATACTGTATTCATGGACTGGAAGAACTGACATTGTTAAAATGACCATATTACCCAAGACAATCTACAGATTCAATGCAATTCCTATCAAAATACCAATGGCATTTTTCAGAGAACTAGAACAAATAATTCTAAAATTTGTATGGAACCACAAAAGACTTCAAAGAGCCAAAATAATCCTGAGAAAGAAGAACAAAGCTGTAGATACCATGTTCCCTGATTTCAAATTCTACTACAAAGCTATAGCAATCAAAACAGTATGGTACTGGCCCAAAAACAGACACATAGACCAATGGAACAGAATAGAAATAAACCCACACTTATATGGCCAATTAATCTACAACAAAGGAGGCAAGAATATACAATTGGGAAAAAACAACCTCTTTAATAAATGGTGTTGAGAAAACTGGACAGCTACATGCAAAAGAATCAAACTAGACTACTCTCTCACACCATATACAGAAATAAACTCAAACGGATTAAAGACTTAAATGTAAGACCTGAGACCATAAAACCCCTAGAAGAAAACATAGGCAATATGATCTTTGACATTGGTCTTAGCAATATTTTTTTTGGATCCATCTCCCCAGGCAAAGGAAACAAAAGCAAAAATAAACATATGGGACTACATCAAACTAAAAAGCCTCTGCACAATGAAGGAAACTATCAACAAAATGAAAAGACAGCCTACTGAGTGGGAGAAGATATCTGCAAGTGATATATCTGATAAGGCATTAGTATCCAAAATATACAAAGAACACATGCAACTCAAGCTCAAAAAAAGCAACAAACAAACAACCTGGTTAAAAAATGGACAGCGAATCTGAGTAGACATTTTTCCAAAGAAGACATACAGATGGCCAACAGGCACATGAAAAAATGCTCAACATCAAACATTATTAGGGAAATGAAAATCAAAACCACAATGCTCACCTCACACCTGACAGAGTGGCTATTATAAAAAAAGAACAAATAACAAGTGTTGATGAGGGTGTGGAGAAAAGGGAAGTCTCATGCACTGTTGGTAGAAATGTAAATTGGTACAGCCACTATGGAAAGCAGTATGAAGGTCCCTCAAAAAATTAAAGCTACAACTACCATATGATCCAGCAATTCCACTTCTGGAAAAAACATTAATTCAAAACTATATATATATATATATATATATATATATTATATATATATATATATATATACACACACATATATAGTTATCAATATATCAATCAATCAATCAAATATTTCTCAGCCATAAAAAATAACAAGATCTTGCCATTTGGGACAACATGGATGGACCTAGAGGGTATTATGTTAAGTGAAATAAGTCAGACGGAGAAAGACAAATACCACGTGATTTCACTTACATGTGGACTCTAAAAAACAAAACAAATGATCAAACATAGCAAAACAGAAACAGACTCATAGGTACAGAGAATAAACTTGTGGTTGCCAGAGGGGAGAGGGGTTGGGGGATGAGTGAAATAGATGGGGGAGATTAAGGGGTACAAACTTGCAGTTACAAAATAAATGAGTCACAGGGATGTAATATACAACATAGGAAATATAGTCAATACTACTGTAACAACTTTGTATGGTGACAGATGATAACTAGACTTTTCATGGTGATTATTTTGTAATGTATACAAATGTGGAATCATTATGTTGTACACCTGAAACTAATACAATATTGTAAAACAATTTTACTTCAATTAAAAAAAAAAGAAATAAAGAAAAAGAAAAAATCGTCTTGTCCTCACAGCCCAGGAACAGTGAAAGATGAATCCCTCTTCCACTAGATGGAGCTGATTTGTAATTTCCTCGTCTTGATATCTTAATCACCTAACAAAATGCTTGGCACATAGTATGCACTCAATAAATACTTTACTTATTAGCTAGTAAGCAGTTCAGCTATATGTGTTTTGTAAAGAAATCAATATTAAGAATGAAAAGACTTAGGTTCCCATTCTTATTTTTGTCACTAATGAGTTGTGGTGCTGGTCAAGTCACTTTACCCCTGTGGAACTTTGCTTCCTCATCTGTAAAATGAGAATGTCGATTAGGTGTTCTCCTAGTTTCCTTTCAGTTCTGACATTTGACCTGGGTGATACCAAAAGTCAGAGGTTACCAATGGAGCCCACTATATAAACTGGCAATGGAGTAACTTCTTGGAGAGTCATCATGAGAGCTGTAAGTTCACTGGTAGCACCAGCCTAGACCAGTGCTTCTCAACCTTAAATGTGCATACATTACTTGCACATTCTAAAATGTGCAAGTAAAATGAATATTCTGATTCAGTGGGTCTGAAGTGAGACCTGAGATTCTGCATTTCTAATGAGCTTCCAGGGGATGCCAGGGGGGCTGTTTCCTGACCACACTCTGCAAGGGCCAGGGACTATCAGATGCCTGCTTCATTTATGCAGCTTTTGTCTTCCCCAGCTTCCAGAAGCTGGATGTAATTTTGGGCCCCATCTGCAGGACCAGGCTCTAGTTAATCACTTAGCCAACAAGTCCCAGAATCCAGAGGACCTCAGAGGGAGGTCCTGGGCATCTGTATGATCTCTAAGTTATAGCACTCCTGACATCCAAGTTGATAACATTGGGCTTTTGCTTTTATTAAGACTTGGTAATTTTCCCAGGAACCCTAGCTCATCCTTCACTGTCCTGCTAGGCCTGAGCTTGTCTCGAATGCACAGCCTGTTTCTTTGGGACCCTGAAATAGAGTCTTGCTCTTCTTAGGGATTTAAAGACCTCCAGAAAAGAGCACTGGCTCCATATTTCTTGTTCCCAGACAGGCTGGACTTCTGAATAAACTTATCTCCAAGAACTATTTCAGCTCTATGCAAGTTTCTGTTTTTACTTGCCAGATGGAGTCTTGCTTTTCAGTGCTTTGCTTGATCAGACTTCTTGCACTTGATCATGCTTGTCTGCCTACATCTTCTGTGGCCTCTGAAGAACATGCCTTGGGCTGTCCAGCTGCCTTCAACACAACAGCCTTTGCAGTCGTTTGCTTCCCTCCAACTCAACAATGTGTTGAGTTGCTCCAATCCTGATTCATTGTCAACTAGCATTCCTCCATCCTGGGTCTCAGTTTCCTCTTTTGTAAAATGGGGCTAATGATAATACTCGGCCGTTTGGATCCATGGGTTCGGCATCCGTGGATTCAACATCCCGTGAATCAAAAATATTTTTAAAAATCCAGAAAGTTCCAAAAATGAAAATTTGAATTTGCCATGTGCTGGTAACTATCTACATAACATTTACATTGTATTAGGTTTTATAAGTAATGAAGAGATGATTTAAAGTATACAGGAGGATGTGCATAGTTTATATGCAAATACTATGCCATTTTATACAAAGGACTTGGACATCTATGGATTTTGGTATTTGAGGGGGTTCTGAATCAATCCCCTGTGAATACTGAGGGACGACTGTACCTACCTCATAGAGTTGCTGTGAAGTTAATGAAGTAAAATACCTGGAACACAGTAAGCTCTACATTGGTGTTCATTATTGCTATTATCTTATGGGTTTCATGAGCTTCACCCAGTTTTTCCAACATTAAACTCTACACTAAAGGTCTAAGATAATGAATAGATGAAAGCTCACATACATGAATATTTAAAGCATCACACAAATTTCAGTGTTATCTTATGAAAAAACAGACTCTTAGGTCTGCGAAGATCTAGCCCTCCCAAGTCAGCGTTTCCTGATTTGGTAGCTGAGATTTATGGCAGCAACTGAATCTTTTATCATGACCCAGTACATACATACTCATTGTCAAAGGGGGAAAAATGTCCCTGAACTAAGATAGGAAAACTGTGTGTTCTGGGGGCTTCCCTGGTGGCACATGGGTTAAGAATCCGCCTGCTATTGCAGGGGGCACAGGTTCGAGCCCTGGTTCAGGAAGATCCCACATGCCGCAGAGCAACTAAGCCCGCGCACCACAACTGCTGAGCCTACGCTCTAGAGCCCATGAGCCACAACTACTGAGCCCACGTGCCATGACTATTGAAGCCCACACACTTAGAGCCTGTGCTCCGCAAAAAGAGAAGCCACCCCAATGAGAAGCCCGCGCACCAAAACGAAGAGTAGCCCCCGTTCGCCACAACTAGAGAAAGCCCACACGCAGCAATGAAGACCCAGTGCAGACAAAAATAAATTAATTAATTAAAAAAAAACCTGTGTGTTCTGTGTCTGTGGCTTACGCAAATCACTCAAGCAACCTGTTTAAATCAGAATTTGTTAGTTGGTGCTCCGTTTCTAAACTCCGTCTGACACCAGTTCATGCGCCCATGCTAACTGTCAGACGTGACTGTTGATTCATGAAACCTCGTTATTCTAATTATCAGCCACAGATGCAGTCTTAACATTAACTCCCACGATCATCCTGCCCCAGACTGATAGGGATGTGATATTTCTACAACCTTGTGAAATGAACTTTATACTTTGCTCCTCATTTTTTAAAACTAACTATTTGGGTAAACAATCTGTTTCCCAACAATGTCATCCTTCCATACCCTTTCTGAATGGATATACTCTTTTATCACACCTTGTTGGTTCTCTTGCCAGCAAGTAAACAAATTCGTCAGGATGCCGAATGTCAATCTAGAAATGTTCTTTTTAACAGTATCTGTCATGAAACAAAAGTTTCAGAAAACAACATTTTCACTTACTGTATGTGATGCATTCTGATATTGCCTTCTTATATTTAATTTCTTTAAAAATATACTACTCATGACATACTATATTGACTCCATGACCCATGAGTATTCTTGGAACTTTGGTTTGAAAACTACTGTACTAAATTCCCCCAAAGAGACCACAGATTTATTATTTTAAAATGTATATGGAATATCTGGCAAGGATTGGGTATGGAAAGGGTGGGAAGGAGAGTACTTTCAAAATACGAGAAATAGCTTTAAATGCTTCTGGGGAGTGATGTGTTCAAGTTTCTCTTTTTTGTGTGAGTAGGAGGGATGTATAACTGACCAAGAGTTAGCAGCAGGTTGCCAGCCTGAGGAAGAAGAATGAAGAGGCAATTGGGAGAAGCGTGCTTGAGAGCAAAGAGAGGCGGGCTCTGGAGGTCTCACCATCTGACACAGTTCACGTGAGTCAAGGAGCAGCAGAAGTTACCAGAGCCACAGCTAGAGGGGACAGCGCTCAAGAGGTAGGAAGTACAGGAGCAGACCATGGCAGGAGGCAAAAAAAACAGATAAAAAGTATTGAATAGGGTAAAACTATATGGCAAATGTTTTATGGGAAAGAGCCTGAGGCTCTTCTTAGAGAGAGCAGTAATCAAAGGAGTGCTATAGTGGAAGGTTCCTCTGCAAAAGGTGGTAGTTAGACCCCCTGTCCCATTTTTAAAAGCTTGACTCCTCTTCAAGACTCTCCTAGAATCGGAATCACTGTTCTACCTCCCAGAGTTCAGGCATTGATACTGAACTGCTCCCAAATACTTGCCCCCGTTCCTGCTCCCCAATTAGCCCTGTTGCAAATGTCTATGCATGCATATGAACATAGATATGAATACAGATATAGAGTTAGATAAAGATAATAAACATTAAAATAAGGAGTTACATATGTGATACAAATTTGTAAACAGCATTTAGAGAGAAACTAAGTTTTTTCTCCTATTTGCTACGCACTTTAATTTTTGCTGGTTAGGCAGAGTTTACTCTCTTTTCTGCCCATTGTTGGCAGCTAAAGTATGTATAAGGAGATATTGTTGGTAAACTTTAAAAGGTGCTTTAAAATAATGCTTACCAAGTGTATTACATGTGTATTTGAAGTCAAACTTTCAAACAGCATAATAATGTGAAAATCATTTCACATAAGAATAATAAATGACAACTACTATTTAGGTCGAGAGTTTACACAATTATCTCTAGGGTACCCATGATACAGAAAAGTTAACTAATCTACTGAAGGTTACAAAATTACTAAGTAACAGAGCTGGGATTCAAAACAGGAGTCTGATTTGCTCCATTCTGAGGGCTCTAGAGTCTGTGTTCTTAACCACTACACTAATGTAAGCAAAATAAATAAAAGAAAACCATTCCCAGTAAGACTGTGCAAAGACAAAGTCTCAAAAGTGGCTCGTGAAAGAAGTCAGAATATTTTTAAAGCAACAACAATTTGACTCTCAAGAGAACAATGGAAATGAGTAGATGACATTTTGAATGTACTGAAAGAAAATAATTTCCAATCTTTAATTCTTTACTCCATAAAAAATTATTTCACAGATAAATGTAAAACAATGATATTTATCAGGCAAACAAAAATTGAGTGTTTGCCTCCAGAAGATGCTCACCACAAGAAATTCCAGAATATGTACTTCAACAGAAAGAAGTGATCCTAAATGGAATGTCTAAAATGCAAGAGGGAGTAGAAAGCAAAGCAAATGATGAATATGTAGAAAATTCTAAAGGAAAATAACTCTTGTATAAAACAATTAAAAATAATATTATTTTGGTTAAAAAAAGAAAATGTACAATAATATCATTTAAGTCATTAGAGGAATAAAGATCATTCATTAACTTTAGACTGGGACTTCCCTGGTGGTCCAGCGGTAAAGAATCCACCTTCCAATTCAGGGACACCGGTTCGATCCCTAGTTAGGGAACTAGGATCCCACATGCTACGGTGCAACTAAACCTGTGCGCCACAACTACTGAGTTCGCACGCCTCATCTAGAGCTCGTGCGCCACAAGCTACAGAGCCCATGTGCTCTGGAGCCCACGTGCCACAAATACAGAGCCCACGCGCTCGGGAGCCCGGAAGCCACAACTAGAGACAGAAAACCCGCATGCCACAACTAGAGAGAAGCCCGCACACTACAAAGAGCCTGCACACTGCAATGAAAAAAATCCCACATGCCTCAACGAAGATCCCATGTGCCGCAACTAAGACCTGACACAGCCAAAAATAAATAAATCTTTCAAAAAAAGAAAAAGAAACTTTAGACTTTGATAAGTATGTATGTTGTCCTGAGGGTAACCACTAAAAGCACAGCAAAAGAGCACATAATTTCAAAGTTCAGAGAGGACAAATGAATGAAAAAAGTAATCAATCCCAAAAAAGGGAGAAAGACAGAAAACCTGAGGAAAACAGAAAATGTGAGACAAGTGAAAACACAAAATAATATGGTAGATTTTAAACCAAATATATTATTATTTACATTAAGTGTGAATGGACTAACTTCTCTAGTCAAAATACAATATTGTCAGACTGTATTTTAAAATATCCAAGTGTATACCTTTATTTAAAAATACAATTAAGGGACTTCCCTGGTGGTCCAGTGGTTAAGAATCCACCTTCCAATGTAGGGAACTCGGGTTCGATCCCTGAGAACTAAGGTCTCACATGTCGTGGGGCAACTAAGTCCACACACCCCAACTACTGAGCCCGTGCACTTTGGAGCCTGCATGCCACAACTAGAGAGAAGCCCGTGCACTGCAATGAAGAGCCTGAGAGCCGCAATGAAAGATCTCACGTGCCACAACTAAGACTTGGTGCAGCCAAACAAATAAATAAATAAAATAAATATTTTGAAAAAAAAATTAAAACACAAGTACACAAACGGGTTGAAAGCAAAAGGTTAGAAAAAGAAATATTATGAAAATAACAACCACAAGAAAGTCACTTTCCTCTAGTAATATCAAACAAGGCAGACTTTATGAGGGAAAAATCATTATTACGAAAAGGTCAGAAGTCACTGAATTCACTGAGAAGTCACAATGCTTATTAATCTGTTTGCACCTAAGAACAAAGCCTCCAATTAGGTAAAGTAAAATTTGACAGAACTACAAGAAAAAACAAAACAACAGCAATCTCAGTGAGAGAATTAAATGCTAAAATCTCAGTACAGTTGACTCTTGAATACACGGGTTTGAACTGCACAGGTCCCACTTTATGAGAATCTTTTTCAATAAATACGTATGATTATACTACACAGTCCATGGCTGACTGAATCCAAAATGTGGATATGGAGAGCCAACTGTAAAGTTACACATAGATTTTCAACTGTGAGGAAGGTCAGCACCCTGACTCTTATGTTGTTCAAGGGTCAACAGTAATTGATTAAAAAAAAAATAAATCCCACTGAGGCATGTGGGATCCTTTGTTTTGATTTTCAAACAAAAATAGAAAAATCACCAAGAATATAGAGTATATGAACAAGACTATACAAACTAACCTATTGGACATATATCATCACTGCTTCAACAACTGAGGAGAGCACATTCTTTTTAAGAGCAATGGAATATTTACACAATAAACACCTTCCTGGCAAAAAAAAGCAAGCTTCAACAAATATCAATCATACAGAGCATTTTTTTATTACCACAGAACAAAATAATCTACGAATAAATAACAAAAGACAACTAGAAAAGCTTCATCTAGTTCGTAACTTAAGAA
The DNA here is from genome assembly GCF_949987535.1 of Balaenoptera acutorostrata. Classification (NCBI taxonomy): domain Eukaryota; kingdom Metazoa; phylum Chordata; class Mammalia; order Artiodactyla; family Balaenopteridae; genus Balaenoptera; species Balaenoptera acutorostrata. The sequence continues at coordinate 25,068,639 of NC_080074.1, forward strand.
ACATATGTTGAAATGACCCACGAGTCAAAGAAGAAATCACAATGGAAATTTTAAGAGTTATTTTTAACTGAAAGATGATGACAATACTATAATAAAACTTGTGGGATGAAGCCAAAGCAATATTTAGAGGGAAACTGATAGCTTTAAAATGCATACATTAGAAAAGAAAGAACTAAATATTGAGCTAATATCTATCTCAAGAAGTCAGTAGTTAGGAAAAGAACACACACACACACACACACGAAAAAAACAGTAGAAGAAAGATATTCAGGGTTAACGAAATAAAACTAATTAATGAGAAATCTCTGGTGATGATGATCAAGAAAAAAATGCACAAATAAGCAATATAAGGAGTGAAAAGGGATACTTCACTACAAATACACCAGATAGCTTAAAAATATGAGAGAAATTTTAAATAAAATGGGAAAATTCCTAGAAAAAGCAACTTAAGCAAAACTAACTCATGAAGAAATAGAAAATCCCAATGTTCTATAAACAGGGGTGATAGTTAAAATACTTAAAACTTGGTTTGACAAAGGCACTAACCATTAGAACAGATATTAGCCCAATGAGAACTGATACCAGCTCTGATAACCAGTACATTAGTACTATTGCTTAAAGACTGCCTCTAACTATGGAGAATTACATCCCTAGTCTTATATTATCTCACAACAAAAACACAAGGGCTTTATTGATGAGCTCTTAGCAAATATCTGAGGAAAAAGGTTACTCCAAACTTACACAAACTTCACCATAGAACAGAAAAACATGGTTATATTTATCAACACATTTTATGAGCCTAGCAAAAGCCTCATACAGAAAATATGTGACAAGGATAGCACAAAAAGGAAAAATTATAGTCCAATATTACTCTTGAAAACAGTGGCAAAAATTCAATATGAAACATTAGCAAACTGAATCTAGTAAAATGAATACATCATGACCAATTTGAGTTTATCTCAGGAGCACAAGGCTGATTTAACATTATAAAATCAATTACTATATTAAAAGAGATAAATGATAAAATCCTCTTAATAGATACAGTAAAATATTCAAGATAAAACTTCCTATCAAAGTGGCAATAGGAAAAAATTTCCTTAATGTGATAAAGGATAACTACAAAAAAATATTAAACATCATATGTAATGGTGACACATTGGAAAGTTTCTCTTTAAGTTCAGGAAAAAGGAAAATGATCAAGATGAGTCCAACTTTCCTAGGATCTCTTAATTATTTAACATTCATTCTGCTAGACAACATAGATTCTAAATTGCTGTATATATTCTGTCTATATGATAAGAGGATCTTCTCTACTCTTTAAGTTATAATGGCTTCATTAAACTTTATATCCAAATGTAAGATTTAGCTTTATAATTATATTACATACCATAGGTTCTGTTTCCTTTGGAGGTTTTTCCAGGGGAGGAATGTACCACTGAAAGCAAAGTTCTTTGTTTAAAGCTTGTGTTGCTACAACTGAGGACACCACATCTCCATATGATGGGCTGGCAAAGAGTTTTAATGATAAATTGGAGTGTAGAGAACTGTCAGTTGTTCCTAGCTGGGGAACAAACAGAAACAACAGCTTAATTGCTGGTAATGAATTTATTCAATATTTAAAACATTCATTCAATTTTCATTCAATATTGACTACTGGAAAACTCGGGGAATCATCTCAGCTTGTTTTATGGATGTAGGTCTTAAAACTGCCGCTGATTACCACAGAGAAGATTCTTGTATAGAAAAAATATATTTCAAAACCCAGTGAACTCAACAAATGTCTTCCACTTTGGTGAATATTCAAGAGTAAAGATCTAGAGGAAAAATGTCCATGCTATCATTTCAGTCTCAAGGTCACCATATAGTCTAAGAACATCTTCTACTTTTCTTCTTGTTTATTCACTGGTTTGGTTTGGTTACAATTTATTATCTACTTTCCAATAGCATTCTTTGCAGTACCATATGCAAAATAAGACACAGTTTTTGTTCTAAGAGGTTAAAATCCATTACTCTCATTCCCTCTTTAAATGAATGTAGCTGATTTGTAAGTTTAGTCTTGGTGGATCTGGGTCCAGCTCATTTGATGGAACTTGGTCCCTGAATCAGGAGTTTTCAAGAAACATAAATGTGTAGACTGCAATTGGCAATTTCATAAAATATTTACTTAGTTTTTTAAGGTAGCTAAGAAAGTAAAGCATGAATGCTATCAACAAAATAAGAATCTAGCCAGAGAGATAATAATGGTGATAATAATATCTCAACTCTATAAAGGATTTTCTTCAATGGAGTACAAACTATTTTCAAAATTAATTTCCTGTTATTCCCAAGATTACAGCATGGTAGCTGGAAAGCAGTTCTTCTACTAAACTCTTGACATCTAAGGCGTCTCAAAGGCTTGGTGACCAAGGGGAACATGTCAGTGGCTAGAAAGAAATGCCTGGTGTTTCTATAACACTTTGTACCTTCCATTTCTGAGTCTATTCAAGATACAATAGAAGACTGTCAATGCAAAGTCTTCAAAATAAAAATAAAGAGAGAAATAAATACATTGGCCTTTCAAGTTGTCTACCGATAAAAGAAAAAATATGTCTGGACTGAAAGGTAATATCAAAGGTGAAAACTATTTAAAAATGTCTAGAGACTATCATAAAGGGATATGATAAGCCAGAATCCTCATTTATTAGCACTATGATACTAAAAACACGACCAAAATGCATAATAAATAAGATTATTAGGGTTAAATAATCATTTAAAAGTGCTTAATAAAGATTAATTCTATTTCAGGCAGTTCACCAAAAAATCAGGTAAATAATTGATTCAGAAAAAGATTCTCACATTTTTCCATATCTGAGTGCCTTTCAGAGGTTCTGACTATTTTAGCAAAGAATTCATATTTAATAACTAGCTAAGTGGAGAAAAATAAAAAGCAAATACCTTCTATTTCAATATATATAGTGTTTATTAGCATGATGGCCTGATAATAATAAACTGTAACAGAAATCAATATTAAAATAGGGCATTTAATTTTCTATTCACTTTTTAAAAACGTAATATCTAATTGCTAATGGGATTAATTACATAAGCTAGTCGATGGGCTATACACTGAGTACTTTTTTTTTTTTAGAAATTTCATGTAATGTCTGAAACATTTATATTAACATATTTCTATACAAATAACCCAAAGAAAGTTTAGTATTAGTTGTTTTTTTGTTTGTTTTTTTATACTGCAGGTTCTAATTAGGCATCAATTTTATACACATCAGTGTATACATGTCAATCCCAATCGCCCAATTCAGCACACCACCATCCCCACCCCACCGCAGTTTTCCCCCCTTGGTGTCCATACGTTTGTTCTCTACATCTGTGTCTCAACTTTTGCCCTGCAAACCGGTTCATCTGTACCATTTTTCCAGGTTCCACATACATGCGTTGATATACGATATTTGTTTTTCTCTTTCTGACTTACTTCACTCTGTATGACAGTCTCAAGATCCATCCACGTCTCAACAAATGACTCAATTTCGTTCCTTTTTATGGCTGAGTAATATCTCATTGTATATATGTACCACCTCTTCTTTATGCCCGTCTGTCGATGGGCATTTAGGTTGCTTGCATGACCTGGCTATTGTAAATAGTGCTGCAATGAACACTGGGATGCATGTGTCTTTTTGAATTATGGTTTTCTCTGGGTATATGCCCAGTAGTGGGATTGCTGGATCATATGGTAATTCTATTTTTAGTTTTTGTTTGTTTGTTTGTTTTTCTAAACATCTTTATTGGAGTATAGTTGCTTTACAATGGTGTGTTAGTTTCTGCTTTATAACAAAGTGAATCAGTTATACATATACATATGTTCCCATATCTCTTCCCTCTTGCATCTCCCTCCCTCCCACCCTCCCTATCCCACCCCTCTAGGTGGTCACAAAGCACCGAGCTGATCTCCCTGTGCTATGTGGTTGCTTCCCACTAGCTATCTATTTTACGTTTGGTAGTGTATATAAGTCCATGCCACTCTCTCACTTTGTCACATCTTATCCTTCCCCCTCCCCATATCCTCAAGTCCATTCTCTAGTAGGTCTGTGTCTTTATTCCCGTCTTGCCACTAGGTTCTTTATGACCTTTTTTTTTTCCCCCCTTAGATTCCATATATATGTGTTAGCATAATGTATTTGTTTTTCTCTTTCTGACTTACTTCACTCTGTATGACAGACTCTAACTCCATTCACCTCACTACAAATAACTCCATTTCGTTTCTTTTTATGGCTGAGTAATATTCCATTGTATATATGTGCTACATCTTCCTTATCCATTCATCCGATGATGGACATTTAGGTTGCTTCCATGTCCTGGCTATTGTAAATAGAGCTGCAATAAACATTTTGGTACATGACTCTTTTTGAATTATGGTTTTCTCAAGGTATATGCCCAGTAGTGGGATTGCTGGGTCATATGATAGTTCTGTTTTTAGTGTTTTAAGGAACCTCCATACTGTTCGCCATAGTGGCTGTATCAATTTACATTCCCACTAACAGTGCAAGAGGGTTCCCTTTTCTCCACACCCTCTCCAGCATTTATTGTTTGTAGATTTTCTGATGATGCCCATTCTAACTGGTGTGAGGTGATACCTCATTGTAGTTTTGATTTGCATTTCTCTAATAATTAGTGATGTTGAGCAGCTTTTCATGTGTTTGTTGGCAATCTGTATATCTTCTTTGGAGAAATGTCTATTTAGGTCTTCTGCCCATTTTTGGATTGGGTTGTTTGTTTCTTTAATATTGAGCTGCATGAGCTGTTTATATATTTTGGAGATTAATCCTTTGTCCATTGATTCATTTGCAAATATTTTCTCCCATTCTGAGGGTTGTCTTTTCATCTTGTTTATGGTTTCCTTTGCTGTGCAAAAGCTTTGAAGTTTCATTAGGTCCCATTTGTTTATTTGTGTTTTTATTTCCATTACTCTAGGAGGTGGATCAAAAAAGAGCTTGCTGTGATTTATGTCAAAGAGTGTTCTTCCGGGCTTCCCTGGTGGCGCAGTGGTTGACAGTCTGCCTGCCGGTGCAGGGGACACGGGTTCGAGCCCTGATCTGGGAGGATCCCACATGCCGCGGAGCGGCTGGGACCGTGAGCCACAACTACTGAGCCTGCGCATCTGGAGCCTGTGCTCCGCAACAGGAGAGGCCCGCGGCAGTGAGAGGACCTCGCACCGCGATGAAGAGTGGCCCCCGCTTGCCACAACTAGGGAAAGCCCTCGCCCAGAGACGAGGACCCAACACAGCCATAAATAAATAAATAAATAAATAAATAAATAAATAAATAAATAAAGAGTGTTCTTCCTATGTTTTCCTCTAAGAGTTTTATAGTGTCTGGTCTTACATTTAGGTCTTGAATCCATTTTGAGTTTTTGCGTATGGTGTTAGGAAGTGTTCTAATTCATTCTTTTACATGTAGCTGTCCAGTTTTCCCAGCAACACTTATTGAAAAGACTGTCTTTTCTCCATTGTATATCTTTGCCTCCTTTGTCATAGATTAGTTGACCATAGGTGTGGGGGTTTATCTCTGGACTTTCTATCTTGTTCCATTGATCTATGTTTCTGTTTTTGTGCCAGTACCATATTGTCTTGATTACTATAGCTTTGCAGTATAGTCTGAAGTCAGGGAGTCTGATTCCTCCAGCTCCGTTTTATTCCCTCAAGACTGCTTTGGCTATTTGGGGTCTTTTGTGTCTCTATACATATTTTAAGATGATTTGTTCTAGTTCTGTAAAAAATGCCATTGGTAATTTGATAGGGATTGCATTGAATCTGTAGATTGCTTTGGGTAGTACAGTCATTTTCACAATGTTGATTCTTCCAATCCAAAAACATGGTATATCTCTCCATCTGTTGGTATCATCTTTAATTTCTTTCATCAGTGTCTTATTGTTTTCTGCATACAGGTGTTTTGTCTCCTGAGGTAGGGTTATTCCTAGGTATTTTATTCTTTTTGTTGCAATGGTAAATGGGAGTGTTTCCATAATTTCTCTTTCAGATTTTTCATCATTAGTGTATAGGAATGCAAGAGATTTCTGTGCATTAATTTTGTATCCTGCAACTTTACCAAATTCATTGATTACCTCTAGTTTTCTGGTGGCATTTTTAGGATTCTCTATGTATAGTATCATGTCATCTGCAAACAGTGACAGTTTTACTTCTTCTTTTCCAATTTGAATTCCTTTTATTTCGTTTTCTTCTCTGATTGCCATGGCTAGGACTTCCAAAACTATGTTGAATAATAGTGGTGAGAGTGGACATCCTTGTCTCGTTCCTGATCTTAGAGGAAATGCTTTCATTTTTTCACCATTGAGAATGATGTTTGCTGTGGGTTTCTCATATATGACCTTTATTATGTTGAGGTAGGTTCCCTCTATGCCCACTTTCTGGAGAGTTTTTATCATAAACGGGTGTTGAATTTTGTCAAAAGTTTTTCTGCATCTATTGAGATGATCATATGGTTTTTATTCTTCAATTTGTGAATATGGTGTATCACATTGATTGATTTGCATATATTGAAGAATCCTTGCATCCCTAGGATAAACCCCACTTGATCATGGTGTATGATCCTTTTAATGTGTTGTTGGATTCTGTTTGCTAGCATTTTGTTGAGGATTTTTGCATCTATATTCATCAGTGATATTGGTCTGTAATTTTCTTTTTTTGTAGTATCTTTGTCTGGTTTTGGTATCAGGGTGATGGTGGCCTCATAGAATGAGTTTGAGAGTGTTCCTTCCTCTGCAATTTTTTGGAAGAGTTTGAGAAGGATGGGTGTTAGCTCTTCTCTAAATGTTTGATAGAATTCACCTGTGAAGCCATCTGGTCCTGGACTTTTGTTTGTTGGAAGGTTTTTAATCACAGTTTCCATTTCATTACGTGTGATTAGTCTGTTCATATTTTCTGTTTCTTCCTGGTTCAGTCTTGGAAGGTTATACCTTTCTAAGAATTTGTCCATTTCTTCCAGGTTGTCCATTTTATTGGCATAGAGTTGCTTGTAGCAGTCTCTTAGGATGCTTTGTGTTTCTGCGGTGTCTGTTGTAACTTCTCCTTTTTCATTTCTAATTTTATTGATTTGAGTCCTCTCCCTCTTTTTCTTGATGAGTCTGGCTAGTGGTTTATCAATTTTGTTTATCTTCTCAAAGAACCAGCTTTTAGTTTTATTGATCTTTGTTATTGTTTTCTTTGTTTCTATTTATTTCTGCTTTGATCTTTATGATTTCTTTCCTTCTGCTAACTTTGGGTTTTGTTTGTTCTTCTTTCTCTAGTTCCTTTAGGTGTAAGGTTAGATTGTTTACTTGAGATTTTTCTTGTTTCTTGAGGTAGGCTTGTATAGCTATACACGTCCCTCTTAGAACTGCTTTTGCTGCATCCCATAGGTTTTGGATCATCGTGTTTTCATTGTCATTTGTCTCTAGATATTTTTTGATTTCCTCTTTGATTTCTTCAGTGATCTCTTGGTTATTCAGTAACATATTGTTTAGCCTCCATGTGTTTGTGTTTTTTACGTTGTTTTCCCTGTAATTCATTTCTAATCTCATAGTGTTGTGGTCAGAAAAGATGCTTGATATGATTTCAATTTTCTTAAATTTACTGAGGCTTGATTTGTGACCCAAGATGTGATCTATCCTGAAGAATGTTCCGTGTGCACTTGAGAAGAAAGTGTAATCTGCTGTTTTTGGATGGAATGTCCTATAAATATTTTTTATATTTATATTTATATTATGAATTTTCTATTCACTTTTTAAAAATGTAATATCTAATTGCTAATGGGATTAATTACATAAGCTAGTCGATGGGCTATACACTGAGTACTTTTGATATGTTTGATTTATTGTTTGAAAGGAATGAAACAACAGACCTACCAGAAGCACTCTTGTTCGCCACATCCTATAAACAACAAATCACTTTGCACTAATCAAATATTTGACCTTACGCAGTCTGTCACGGTCTAAACATGAATAACTCAGCATTGTGCAGCATTTTAATCATGTCCTTTTTTTTTGGAATTTTTAATGTAATTTGTTTAGCACTTTTGTTTTTCCATCACAAAACTTCAATAGACTTGACGACATACAGCTTCACAAAGCTGATGAGCATGGCATGTAGCAATGATGGTTCTGGAAAGGCATCTACTTCTTTGTGGGGGAAAAGTGGGTTGTATCAAAGTATGGAAAGAGTTTGACTGAAATAGCCTCCTGAGTGATTAAAGGCTCAAAAATGTTATTATAAAAATCAGCCAAGCTTGGAGTTTATTTTTTAAAAAATCCAAAGGCTTTATGCTCATTTTCTGTCTACCCCAGTGAAACAAACACATGATTAGGTGGCTTGCAACTGTCAGGCAAGCGACAGTGATCTCCAGAGCTGATTATCCTGGGAGAGTGTTACACTAATTATATCCCCCCCCCACAAAAAAAGAGCAAACGGGTGAAACAACTCTTTGATAATATTGCTACCATTCGAAATATCACATGTATTGATATTTACACTGTATTCAAGGTTGTACGTTTGGAGCGTCATCCTTAGGAACTGGATAACGATAGGTTGCCCTTAATACTGAAATATTCAAGCAAAGCTCCTTTCGGAACAGTATTTATGAAATCACACATATTAGTTTCCAAACTCTTATAAAATATTCACAAGAATACATCCATTGAAACTATAGTTCTCAACCTTCCCATTCTCTCTCCCCTACTCCAAAACACCTGAGGTGTCTGGGACATGTGGCAGTAAACCTCAAGGTAGTCTCGGTTCCGAGGATGGGTGAACCAGCCTCTGGTGTTAGACGGAAAAGATGTGACCCTACTCCACAGTTTCCTGCACTGTGGAGGGCCAGACATTAACGATAAATTCCTGGCCTTTCCACCTCCTCTCACTCCTCTCCCTCAAGAGAGTTACTTGATTGGTGAATTTGAGAAAAAGAATTTTGAATATGCATTATTCTGCTCTCTCTGCTTCGGAGCATACTGTTTGTAGGGAGTGAACAGTCTCTGTTCCTTCATGCAACAGATTTGAAAGGGTTTCTGTCCCCACAGATTTTAAGTAGGCCTGTAATGATCCCCCTCCCCGCCAAAACCCCCAAGCCTGGATTGGCAGAACTGTAAACTTTGCTAATCACTACTAGGGAGACCACTTACCAGTAAATATAAACTATATCCTACAATATCAACTTTGTAATTCATAAAGTTGGGTATTTTTTAATTCCACCATGGCTTACTCTTTTATTTCTCAAAGATTTAGAATCTGGGGCAGGAAATGGAGATGCTGAGTATTGGCCATCCCAATACCCCAGAATCCAGAGAGTAATTTGAAAATTCCTCCTACGTGGATTCCAATATACTGCCCTGGGGCCAACTCCATAACCCCAATTGAGGATCACTTCTTTAACTGAATTCTTAAATATTCCTTAGTAGGTCTTTCCACTACTTGTTAAAATCACAGTTTATTCACAGTCACCCTACTCTCTTGTTCCAAAGAATGATTTTTTAAAAAATAATTTTGTTATTATTTACCCCAAACATAAGGTTACTATACTCCAGTAGGATAAAATGAGAAAAGGTTCCCATTTGGAACAAGCCACATTTTCAGGTCACTTCTCTCGGATAGTTGAAACAGAAACATGAATGTGTCTGGTATGGGCATAGATTTAGAAACTCAGTCTAGTTTTCTTATAGGGTGATTATATTGAAACCTGTATAACTTCTTGGCAAAATGACTCCCTGAGAGATACTGTTACGTGTAGGAATATAGAAAATTCGGAGACAGTTTGAAGATTTATGAGAGCAGCAGAACAGGACCTAAGAAAACAGAAAATCCAGGATGTCTGGTTGGCCTCTCTCTGGTAAAACAGAAACAAGCTTTCCCAGGAACTCTGAGGGAACTAGAAACCTTTGTGCCAGCATTGAGGTTAATGTGCTTCGTTCGGAAATATAAGGATGATTCTAAGAAGTCTTACAAAGACATATAACGTTTTAAAACATTACCTTGCTTGATGAGTCATATAAGAATTTTTCTGGAAAAGATGGATTTTCTATGACTTGAAATAGTTCTTTTGGAAATTCGTCAATACAAGAAGAAGAATATAGCTGTAAGAATCTTTTAAGGAAAAAATGCATTTCTTTTTGGCGCAAAATCAATCCAGAGTTGAAAAGAGAAGTGAGAAGTGTGTCATCTGGCAAAGACATTCCAGATCCTGGCTTCAGAGATGCTTAAAGGAAAAAAAAAAGACGAAAACACTAATATAGAGTCATGTTAGATAACAAAATGGTCTCAATATTGTTGGCCTTTTCTCATTAACTTTATTCCTGTATATCCCCACCTCAGCTAGTGGCTGCCCATGACCTTCCTCCATTTTTCAAGCTTATACACTAATAGAATTGCTTATGGCCAAGCTTAACAATGCAAAATATTCTATCTAGCTGTCTTATTTTGGGTTTCCCCCCCCCCAAAAGAAACTTAAAGCAAAAATGTAGGCGCAGATAATTTATTTGAAAACTGATGTCAAGTGAGAGAATGGGAAAAGTGTGATAGAAGAAAAGAGCCAATGAGAGTGAGTTATGAAAGGGCTACAGCTATGGACAAGGAGGGCTCAGTCCTGCTGAGGACCTCCTGGAAAAAACATGTAACATTGTTCCATCAATGTTACAACTATCTACCAGTTCCCTGCCTCAGTAGTTGCAGGTTACTGCTGAGTGTGTGGAATCCCTGGTACTTCCAGGCTGTCCTGCCTGCATGCTGGGCCGTAGTAACTTCTGAGAAAGCCCAGAGCAGAAAGCAGTAAAATGTGGGCTATTGACATGGGAAGCACCAGCAGGTGAATCCAGAAGTGAGCTGAGTTGATAAGGGGGAGGGCATCACCAGGGCCTGCTGCGCTGGCTCACGTCCACTTCCTTGACATTGAACTCTTAGCCCCATCACGATGCACCTTCTACCCAACACCTTTCAGAGTGCTTCTCCATCCCATCGCTAACTCCCAATAACCATGCTGAGCCACTCCGTGACTCAGCCTATTTGCCCTGCTGGCTTCTCCATCACAGGGCGCTGGCATGGTCAACCTGTCTTTTCCAACTGTTTGCCAATAAGCAACACTGAATCACCAATTTTATGGGCACAGATAAACACACTGTCACAAAAACATAGGAGAAACTGATGTAAAGCAGATTATACAAGTTTTTCTGGATATTCTTTAGATAGCATCAATGATTTAAAAGGAAAAAAAAACTGAACAAAATCCAAAACTTCGTGGAGTTAAATGTCCTATCTTTCTCTTTACATACTGGATACTGGAACACTCTCTCCTTACAGCCAAAATTTCACCTTGTTCATTTTATAAGCTGTCACATTATGGTCACTGATTCTTAACCGTTGTGACCCACACACCACATTGGCAGTCTTGGGGGATGCCTCTGGACCCCTCCTTCTAAGGACAAACCAGTTCTATCCAAAGGTCCATGTATCTCAGTTTAAGAACCCCTAAAATTTCCATCTTCTGATGAGAGTTCACTCAGAAAGAAGTCATAAGTATTTTATAATTCTAAATAAGAAATATGACTTAAACAATAACTGGAAAGGAATATATTCTTTCTTAACACAGCAAAGGCCTACCTAGCAGTTTGCTCATATTATTAATTCTTTGCAGGTGAATATAATAGCGCAGCAGAAGAATCCATGTAATATCCACTTTAATTGGGTTTTTTTCCCCAGTATCTACATTCTCATATATCTCATCACTAGGGTAAGAGAATGTACAGGCAGTCTGGAAGGCAACTTGGTAGTTATCTGAAAGTAAAAAAAAAAAAAAAATTGGAATACAAATATGCTTTCCTTGAAAAATAACCATATGTGAAAAAAGAAAAGCAAAACTCATAAAGGAAATACTGACGCTTAGGACTGCATTCAATTAAAAAAAATTTTATATCACAAAAGACACCAAACACACAGTTAAATGACAAACCATAGACTGAGAAAAGATATTTAGAATACACAAATTATTTTTTCTCTACTATGTAATCAATAAGAAAAAGTCAAATAGTTCAACAGAAACATGAGCAAAAAATTTCAACAGGCAACTCATAGAAAAGGAAACCCAAATGGCCAAAATGTTTAGCATCATTAAAAATCAGATAAACGCAATTTAAAATGAAATACCATTTCACATTCCTCAGGAATTAACAGAAACTAAAATCTGAAAATAATAAATATTGTTAATAATGTGAAGAAACCAGAATTCTCATACAGCACTTGTGAAAGCAAATTCCTGGGCAGGGTCTAATAAAATTTTAAATGCAGATACTCATATACGTGTACCAGGAGTCTTACAGAAGATACTCATGGCAGCATTGTTTGTATTACCAAAAAAAAGAAAAAGGAAACTTGAACAAATAAATACAGGCATTAATTTGATGGCATTTAAAATGAATTAACTAAATCCATAAGGCAGAAACTATAGTCTATGGGACAAATCAGGCCCATGCATGTTTATGTATGACCCATGAGCTAAGAATGGTTTTTATATTTTTAAGTGGTTGAAAAAATTTTAAAAATAGTATTTTGTGACATGTGAAAGTTATATGAAATTCAAATGTCAGTGTCCATAACTAAAGACTTAATGGAATACAGCCATGTTCATTCATTTACATTTTGTCTATGGTTCCTTTCACATTAACACAGCAGAGTTGAATAGCTGCAACAGAGACGACAAAGCATAAAATATTTACTATTTGGCCCTTTATAAAAACATTTACTGACCCAGACTTTGCTCATGAAAGGTAAAGTGGAGAAAAATACCTAAAGATAATAAAGTAATATAGAGACATCAATAGCCTCCACACGAAAACAACAACCAGTAGAAATCTAACAAAAAAATTTTGCAATACAATAAAAAGGTAAAATATCCAGAAATAAACCTGACAAGAAGTATACAAGATCTATTTAAAGAAAACATTAAAACACTCCTAAGGGACTAATATTTTTTTAAAAGGCATGAACTAAAAAATATAGGACACACAGACCTACTAAAGAATGGACTTGAGGATATGGGGAGGGGGAGGGGTGAGATGTGACAGGGTAAGAGAGTGTCATGGACATATATACACTACCAAATGTAAAATAGATAGCTAGTGGGAAGCAGCCGCATAGCACAGGGAGATCAGCTCGGTGCTTTGTGACCACCTAGAGGGGTGGGATAGGGAGGGTGGGAGGGAGGGAGATGCAAGAGGGAAGAGATATGGGAACATATGTATATGTATAACTGATTCACTTTGTTATAAAGCAGAAACTAACACACCATTGTAAAGCAATTATACTTCAATAAAGATGTTAAAAAAAATATAGGACATAAAATATTCTTGGTTAAGATGACTCAATAGAAGAAAAATATGTTATTTCTAAGATAAAATATAAAGGTAATGAAACGCCAATGAAATTATGAGAGAGCTTTTTTAACTAGCTAATAAGCTGCTTCCAAACTAAAAAAAAAAAAAAAAAAAAGCCATAAAAGACAAGAAAAACAATATTGAAAAGAAAGAGTAATGAGTGGGGATTTACTCTAATAGGTATTAAATATATTATAAAGCTACAATAATTAAAACTGTGTGGTACTGAAACCTGAATAGACAGATCAATAGGAAATGAGTAAAAAGTACAGAAATAGGGTAGCCATCTGGAAAAGCTAAAATTGTATCCATTTGTTATTTTTTACATATTCCAAATAGATTTCCATAAATTAGTAAAAGGGTCCGTGGGAGAACTTATTTATAGTCTCAGAATAGGGACAAAACCTTTCTAACTATGACATAAATGCAAAACTTACCAAAGAAAAGGTTAATAATGTATACCATTTAGAAATAAAAAGTTTCTTCATGGGACAGAACCACCATAAAGAAGGCTAAATAATAACTGATAATTGAAAAAATATATTTGCAAATAATATCACAGTTAAAGGGTTGATTTCTATAATTAAGAGCTTCTACAAATTTTTAAAGAAAAGGTAACAGAAAAAAACCAACTCAAAAAAAAAAAAAAAAAAGAGTAAATCATGGGCAGAAAGTTCACACAAAAGATGCTTAAGCTTAGTCCTAGTAAGAGATGTGTAAATTAAAATTAAATCTTCCCTTCCTACTATATTGACAAAGGTTTAAAATGTTTATAATATACCTGTGTCAACAAGGGTATGGGGAAAAAAGACCTTTTATTAATTACTGGCAGGAAAACAAATTGGCATAACCTTTATGGAAAGTGTTTTGCAAACCTTATCAAAATTACAAATGATTCTACCCTTTGATCCAGAAATTTTCCTTATGGGAATTGACCCAATCAATATACTAGCTTATGAACAAAATTTTATACATATATAATTATACATATACTATATATATAAATCATATACATATGACATTTATAAATATACATATATATCATATATATGTAAAACTTTGTACATAGGTTAGTATAGCTATTGGGTCAATAGATATATATGTGATACATATATATATCTAGAGCAAATTTGTATGTAATAGCAAAAGGGTAGAAACAACCTAAATATCTATCAAAGGAAGACGAATTATGGTGCATCTTTATAAAGATTATGCAACAATAAAAAGAAGCTACGTATTGATTTGAAAAAATTGCCAACAGATACACTTACATTAGGTTGAAGAAAAACAATGAGGAAGAAGCATAAAATTATGCATACTAATGGTTATACTATTATTTGTATTTTTAAGGGAAAAATATATCAGTGTATTAGTGTGCACCATATTGGTTCACTCAACATTTTTCCTAATCTCTGAATGTGTTCACCTATATTGAAGAAGTTGCAGAGATAAGAATCACATTTCTGAGATTTCCTTGCAGCTAGGGCCCTGGATGAGATTTAGGTATCACAAATTCAGTGCATTCACGAAAGACCTGAAGTTGGCACTGTGCTGAGTGGTGCAGAAGACGAGAGTCAAAGCATCTTTTGCTTGTGTGGATTCTGGCAGAGGTGGTGTGGCTGGTGAGGCTGCAGCTAGAGCAGAGTCTTCCTGTTTTGCAGGCAGATTTCTGATTCTCCAGCTTCCCTTATGCTATGGTCTGAACGTTTGTGTTCCCACCCTCCTGAAATTCATATGTTGAAATCCTAACCCCCCAAAGTGATGGTATTAGTGCCTTTATCAAAGAGGCTCCAGAGAGCCCTAGCCCTTTCTACCACGTGAGGACAAAGCAAGAAGGTACCATCTGTGCACCAGAAAGCGGGCCCTCACCAGACACTGAATCTGCTGCTGCCCTGATATTGGACTTCTAACCTCCAAACCTGTAAGAAATACATTTCTGTTGTTCATAAGCTACCCAGTCCGTGGTATTTTCTTACAGCAGCACGAACAGACTAAGACACTTTATAAAACAAAAGAAAACAAAAACCTGCATTCCCTTGGTGATCCAGTTATGTATGGCTTAGTCATTTCTGGATGCTCAGCCTGGAATTTATTTCTTTAGCCCTCACAGGGATTTTGAAAGTCCTTTAATAAATCTCCTCCTGCTTAAACAAATTGGAGTGGATTCTGTCCTCTATAACAGAACCTTGACAGTTTGTAGAAGCATGTGATATCTCTGGTAGAGAACACAGGAAACCAATTGTGGTAGGCAGAACAATGGTTCCCTAAAGATTTCCACGCCCTAATCCCCAGAACCTGTGAATATGTTAGGTTACAGGGCAAAGGAGAATTAAGGTTGCAGATGGAATTAAGGTTGCCTATCATCTGACCTTGAAATGGGGAGATTATCTTACGTTATCCATGTGGGCTCAGTGTAATCATAGGGGTCTTTATATGTAGAAAAGGGAAGCAGAAGACTGAGAGTATCAGAGTCAGAGAGACTGAAGATGCTACTCTGATGGCTTGGAAGCTGCAGGAAGGGGCCACAAGCCAAGAAACTCAGGTGGTCTCTAGGAGCTGAAAAAGCCTAGGAAACATTCTCCCCCAATGCCTCCAGAGGAATGTAGCCCTGCTGACACCTTAATTTTAGCCCAGTAAGGCCTATTTTGGACTTCAGAACTCCAGAACTGTAAGATAATATATTGTGTTGCTTTAAGCCACTAAATTTGTGGTTATTTGTTACAGCAGGAATAGGACCTTAATATTCTGACAACACTGACTGCCTCTGGAGAGGAGAACTGAGGCGCTTGCAGAGAAGATGGAAGGGAGACATTCTCTCCATACCCTTTTATGACTTTTGAGTTGTGATTCTTGAGAATAAATTACCTATGCAAAAAATTGAACTAAATTAAAAGAAAAAAAGAACCTCCATACATATTTGGCCAATGTCATTTGGTCTTTTTATTTTTAAAGATTTATTTATTATTTATTTTTGGCTGTGTCGGGTCTTAGTTGCGGCACGTGGGATGTTTGTTGAGGCATGTGGATGGGATCTTTCGTTGCGGCGCGCGGGCTTCTCTCTAGTTACGGCGTGTGGGTTTTCTCTCTCTAGTTGTGGAGTGCAAGTTCCAGAGCATGTGGGCTCTGTAGTTTGAGGCATGCAGGCTCTCTAGCTGAGGCGCACGAGCTCAGCAGTTGTGGTGTACAGGCTTAGGTGCCCCGCGGCATGTGGGATCTTAGTTCCCTGACCAGGGATCAAACCAGCGTCCCCTGCATTGGAAGGTGGATTCTTTACTAATGGACCACCAGGGAAGTCCCTGTCATTTGGTCTTTAATGTCACAGAGAAAAATTAAGACCAGTTCAATTTCTGTTCCTTTGTAGAAAGTCTGCTTTTTCTGACTGTTTACAATTTTTTTCTTCCTCTTTATAATCCAAAAATGATGCCAAAATTTGTCCAGGTGTTATCTGTGCTATCTTTATCTTCAGAAGAATTTTTTGGAGGGAGAGTCCCTTATACCCTGCATTGAACAGTATCCCTTTGCAACAGTTTCCACTATCCCCAGCCAGATCTGCATGCTTTCACTGGTTCTGGGCATTTATGCTAATTTCCCTGCATCATTCAGGAGGCGTGAATTCCAACCTCACAGTCTTAGGTGGTTTCTGACTTCTCCCCTGTGGTTGCTTTTTGGCCCTCACTGGGCACTTGGCATGTTGCTCTGCAGCTACGCAGGCCAGTGGGCAGCATACTTCTAGTCCTCAATTTGTGGACAAGCCCTCTCTGAACCCCAATTTTATGCAGTTAGCTAGGTTCTGACTTTCCCTACCTGCGGGGCCCTCTTTCCAGACCCCTTCTTTCACCAGGTATTCAAGTCCCAGCCCCAGCTGTTCCTGCTCCAGTGAGTCCTCAGCTGCAGCACTTGTTTAAAATTTCTCATTTTACTTTGGTGACTTGGGATCTCCCTTTCCTGATTTCATGCTCAGCTATAAATTAAAACAATTTTGGTTCTATTTTATCCAGCCTTGTAATAGGTTTCTACTGGGGAGGGCAGAAGCATCTTTCATGCCAGCTCAGGCTAACAGGTTGACCAGAAGTATCAATTCTGCATTTTGATTTCCTGGTAAAACTTATTTATCACAACCAACACAACGATCCAGGGCACTGCCTTTAGAAGTGTATAGATGAGGGTCTATATTATCTGTGAACTATCACCCAGAGTTCAATAACCTCTCCCAGCACCTTGCCTCATTTAATAAATGTGCACAGTGACACTCTCACAGGACTTTCCTAAAGGATATATGAAATCACACAAGAAAGCACCAGCACACAGCATCAGGAATGACTGCTTAGGCTCTGCTAAGAGTTTCAAACCATCTTGTTAGATTTCCTTTGGTTCCTTCAAGGGTCAATCTTCCTCTGAGTCTTCAGGATAGCATTCCATTGCGTTCATGGGGCAATATTTTCTCACATGTGCCATCTGTTGTTTCTTATTTTCTCACTGTTGACTCTGTCTAGAATAGGGTCTCTTCATGCCTCGTGTCTGACAATAGAGAGTGGAGAACGTATGCTCTGCCCTTGGTCATGGTACTGTCCTTTCTCAGATTTACACGATCAAAGCGCAGAGCTCTGAGTGGAACATCTAGACTCTTGCAGACATCGGCCCAGGACAGCTCTGCTTCGCTGAGGATGGGTCTCATCACACCCTCATTGTATGAATTGCTGACACTCTGGATTGATACAGCACATATACACACACATGCTCATACACACACACACACACAAAATCACTGTTGTAAGCATGAATGATTTATCTCCATTCTCACCTGTAAGTGGTTTAATTATTCAGGATTTGAGGATATAATGTGTCTCCCTAGTTCCCCACCACTATAGAAAATTGTGTCTCAGAGGAATAGAAAAAGCCAAGAGAGCAGTAGAGGAATGACATCCCAGTTTTTAGTTGGCATTGATTCATGTCGCTGAGCCAGGGGCAAGGCAGTATGGGAAAGACAAATCATACTTTTTTCAGGATGGAAGGTTTTCTCTGCTTCAAGAGGCAAAGCATGTACTCGTTGATTCTCAGTCAGTTGATTCTCAGTTCTGCTCCACAGATCTCTATGTTCTGACAGTAGGTTCATCAACATTCATTTTTGGCATGACACGTATTTATATTTTTCCACATATCAAGGGTATTTAGTTGTGAGAGGCTGCATCCGGAACCACTAATCCTAAATGTTGCTTTTAATTCAAAGTGTATTATAGAATTTAATAATTTTTAATCCTAGCTGAATTTTTTATCAAGCCCACAGGAAAATCAAGACAAAAGGATGGTATATATTTGAATATAACTGGGCCCAAAGTAGACATGGAGTAAATGTGTTTTTTGCATTCAATCTAAATATGGTCCCATATCGCCAGTAGCATCATTTCAGGGTCTCTATTCCTACAAGACAATGTAAAAGAAACCTCAATAAATTGGACCAGCTACAACACTCAATTCTCTTATTGTTCGATAGACATCATACAATTGCTCTCTGGTTCTGGCAAGATGATCTATATTCCATCCTCCACACGTGACTGGTCTCTTTTCTCACCATGCTTCTCTGATTGTCAACTGCTCTGCTGAGAAAATGAGCTCCCCCTCCTATCTGGTATCCATGCCTCCAATTCATTTGTATCTGCCCCACATGTACTTCTTCCAGAAAAACAAGTTCCTAATAAACTCATATGCCCACCCCGCCTGTGTCCAGCTTTAGCTTAAAATACATTAATCTGCCTCCATTAATTAATATGGTCCTCTTAAAAGACGCATTTATATAATTTCAAAGTGGATGCCTGTTCTGATGGTCAAAGACTGGAAGCTCATGGAAGGCTTGGTGTGCTCTGTGACTTCTCCCTCCCTCTGGACAGAAGTATCTGGTACAGGGCTCTGCACACAATAACAATGAATATCATTTACCACATCGTGTACAGGTCAATGCTAGTGAAGGTAAATCACTGAGGGGGTTTTCTCCTGGATGCTAATATATGCTAATGCAAGGAAAATCAAACAATTTTTATTTGTTATTGTTGCCCTTTAGCAATTCATTATAATATGAACCTCACTGCCATCTGGGTATTTGCAGCAATCAGTTGGGGATTCAATATTTCCTTCTAACCCAAATACTGAAGTGAGGGAAATCATAACATGAATTAACGATCAGTCTCCTAGGAAAATACTGGAGGGCAAAATTATTATTCTTAAGGCAAAATACAAAATGAATTGGACTTTAAAATTTGGTCATTTCAAATTACTATCTTGGTACAACAGTAAAGGAGTGTTAATGGTACAAAATGAAAACTGAAAATTGGAAGATGCTAGGAAAACCACTGAAATAGAAAAGTAAAGCATAAATTCTAGTAATAAGCAGAGCTGACATGAAGACTACCTGCCCATTTGGATCAACTAAGATCATCTGGTTAGGGGATGCCATTGCCCACGGGTGACATTACTAACTGATCACCACAGCACCTTTTCCAGTGTTTCCATACAGAAGTTCAGAATTCTTCTCAGGTGGCTACCAGCCATAGATTGAACGTGTCATAAGTGATAGTTTGGATTACCATTCCACAAACATTCACACCCCTCTTCCTTCCTCTACAGGCAGAGTCTAATTCCCTGCCTCACTGGTATTGGACTTGGCCATATGACTTGCTATGCCTAATGGGATGTAATGTGAAGAAAGGCCTCAAGTGTGCTTCTGTGCTTGGTCTTGGTCTTGTGCTCTGGTTTATACCCTGAGGACAGCAGGCCCCAGGTAGCCACAGCCTCTTTAGCCTGGGTCTCGTAACAAATGTACACAGAGTACACCTGAACTCAGCCTGCAGCCTGAAGCAGAACACATGAGACAAGTAAAAGAATGAAGTCATGTTGTTCTAGCCACTGAGTTTTAGGGTCATTTGGTATACAGTATAATTTTGCCAATAACTGATTAATACAGCATTTTAGATGAAACTTATTTGTTATCCCTGGCCTAAAAACGGGTAAAACAAGAAAATGTCTAGGATAAAGTAGACAGATGTTTCAGAGATAATACGGGGCCATTATGAAAAAGAAATAGCCATGTTGGAAGCCATGTTCAGCCATGTTGAATCACAGTCTTAAAGTTTTCAGATTTCAGTCTTATCCATAAATAAATCTAATTCACTCAGTCTGCAGATTAGGACAAATGAAGTTGAGAGAAATTAAATGGTTTGTCAGGATCAAGGTATAAGTTGAACCCTCTTCATTATTAATATTGCATTCTCTTTGTAGCAAAACAATAATGTGTGCTTCTAAGAGGACTGCCTTCCTGGCATTCTGAACTAGGGAGAACTGAGTTGACGAGCAGTGTCAAGAGAAAAAAGCGGTGACCAGCCCCTGCTGCCAGACTGCCCTGCTTTGTCCCCTGGGAGCCTATCTATGGGGACTCTAAGGAAGGCCATGCACCCAGTCTGAGATCCAGGCCACGGTCCGGAAATCTGATGAAGCAAAATCCTACTAGGCATGAAGGCAATAAAAATAAGGAAACAATACCTTGGCATAAAAATCCATCTGATGGTTTAACCTCAGGGCAAACCATTTTTAGGTTGGAAAATAGTCTGGGCCACCTATTCTTCAGGAGAGAGTCATAAAGGAGATGATTTCAGACACGAACTCTTCAGCTAAGTTTGACTTCACACTTCAGCAGAGTAAGCTACTGCGTATAGGTGTGATTTCAGAGGCTTTAGGAAGACTGTTCCCACCCCCATCAGGTTAAAGTTAACACTTTCATTCCCTTTGGCTCAATGCTCACCAAGTGACAAGCAAAATTAGATACTGTTATTCCTAAAATATCCTTCTGGAAGTAAGATTCCAGTACCTGGCTCCTTAGAACCTATCTAAGTGCTTAGCACACAAGCAGCACTCAATAAATACTTCTTGAATAAATGAACAGGCAAACGCGTAAGTGACTGTTCAATATCTATGTTACTGCTGATCTGACTTAGAGGTTTACATTATAGTTTACTAACCAACAAAGGCGTCATAAGTAAGAAAAAACATAGCAGTGAGGCCAAGTTTAAATTCCGCTAACCTCTCATTCGTTCATTTAACAAATATTAATATCAAATGCCGGCTATGTGTAAGCAATGTGTGATTTTCTGTAGACAGAGCAGCAAATCAAATAGCTAAAGTCCCTGCTCTCAGGAAGCTGACAATAGTTTAATAAGAGAAATAGTTCAAACGTGCACAGGCGCACACACACACACATACACACACACACACACAAATATAAAACAACTAAGAAAAAGGACAGGGAGCCATATGAGAGTGTAAGAGTGAGTACACATTTTAGAGGATCAGAGAAGGTCCCTCAAATAAATAATCCCAAAAGGTCTCATTTGAAATGTGTGAACTGGAAAATAAACAGACATCAGGAAATACGATTTTCTCACAGAGCCCTGCATCTGAAATGCAGCAGCAGATGGAGTGTCATGTATGTATGTACAGTGAGCTGAGGCCCCTATGTTTTAGCAGCTAGATCCTAAGACCCCATCCTCTCCCAGAGGCTCCCCAAACTATTGTCCTTTTTAAGTTAAAATCTCTACAATTAAACTCTGAAACTTGATTACACGTTACATATATTACAATTTTATAAAATGCCTAACATTCAAACATACCAAGCAAATAATCTGTGTATGAAGACAAAAGATCCATGGTGGCAAATTCTGGGATATTCGGTAATGCCCGTTGACTAACTTTATCAGTTCTAGAATTCTTCTTCCCGATAAGTAGGTTGATTGCCAGCACAGCCTCACTGACCTAAAATTAATGCATAATTAGAGTTCATAAATGCAAGCTTTCTGATTCATAGATTATCCATTAGGTAAATAATGTGAAAAAGCAAATTCATAAAATAACATTTGGTACACATTAGGGAAAAAATAAAGACAAACTGAAAAACAACATGTGATCCCCAACATGTAGTATATACCACAGTCAAACAAATCATGAATGTTGACAATTTAATCAATAAATAAGTCATTTTGAATAGGCTACCTCCCCTAGCTATGACAGATACTTGCCAAAATGTGTGTCAAATATGTGCACATGTGTATCTCCCATTATTTTCATTAAAGAAAAGTTGAATCAAACCAAGTCTGGCTAATAGCGATTAAAAACACTACACATATAAAGAGCACTTCTAATCTTCCCAAAGAAACATCATTGGTGCAAATCCCAAAGAATGTGGTATCTTCCTTTCTCTTGTATCAATACACTGTGTTGCCTTAACAGATGTGACGATAAAAAGAAGAGTTAAATAAAACTCACACCAACCTGTGCAGCAGCTCTTATTGCAATCCAGGCAAATAAACTGTGCATTTCAGATTTATTTACTGTTGGTTCTTTAATAGAACTATGCCTTCTGGGAAGAGCCTAAAAAATATGGCAAATGTTTTATGATAAAGATAGATAAAGACATCATAAAGTTTCATGATAGATTTTCTCATCTTCTGAAGATGAGATTTTAGTGGAACACTATATGGCCATTAAGTGTAATAATGTATATTTATCTATTGACATGAAAAGACATCCAAACTATCTTAAGCAAAAGAAAAGTGTAGCTTACAAAACAGCATGCAAATATGATCCCATTTTTTAAAAGATAGGTACACACATATATTCCCTGTATACACAAGCAGAGAAAATTATCAACAGTGGTTATCCCAGGTTTTAAGGGTAATTTAATTATTTTTATCTTTTTTTGTGATTTTCTAGATGAGCTTACATTATTTGAATAACAATAAAATAAACACAAACTGCATTTTAAGTAAATGTTATTTACCATCTTAATAGAGGATCTAGAAATTGAATATATATTGTGTGTAAAGACATCAGAAACAAGAATATTACTTAAAGGAAGTATTAATAGTCAATTTTAAAGATTAACTAATCTGTAAAAACTATTCAATTAGATTGCTTGTTCTAATTTTTGATGTTCATATTTTGGCCGATTTTTAAAATCTTCAACAAAACTCCAGAATAAAACAAGCAATAACAAAAATATCTGTCTTTTATTTCTGGCTATAAGACTCCCAAGGAAAAAGAAATGCAATGAATAAAGCTAATGCCAGAGCAGGAAATACAATGCACAAAGGTGGCCTGGCCCAGATCAAGTGTTAAGCTTGGAGGTACACAGATGATACCTGGAGAGATCTGCCCATGGGGAATCTAAAATCTAAGCAATATAGTCCTGTCCCAAATATGGAGACCCCAGTCACCAACTGTAATAAAACTACTTAGGTTCTGGTGTAGCCATTGCCAGCTTACTGACTATATAAGCTTGGGCAATTCACCTGTTTAATTCTGGAAACAAGGCTAATAGGCATTGAATGAAGAATACAGAATAACATTAAATAACAATATTGTAAGAACAATTAGTGACACACACATTCAAAAGAGAGAGCTCATTTTGAACTGAGAGGAAGGCTTTATTGAGGAGGGTTAGAGAGGTGTTCAACATTGAGTAGGAGATACCAGCTTATGCAAACAGGCAAGAAAAAGAAAAAAAATGCATCTAGATAGGAAATGAAGAAGTTAAATTGTCTTTGTTTGCAGGAGACATGATGCTATATATAAAAAATTCCAAGATACACACACACATCCCTTTAGAATTAATAAATGTGTTTATTAGCAAAATCACAGGATACAAAATCAATACTCATAAATCAACTGTATTTCTGTGTACCAGCAATGAACAATCTGAAAGTGAAATTAAGAAAATACCTGTTCACAATAGAAATAAACTTGACAAAAATGTACAAAATTTGTACACTGAAAAAAACATTATTGAGAAAAATTGATATCTAAATAAATGAAGAGAGAGTTCATATTTATGAATTGGAGGATTTGACATTGTTAACATGCCAACTGTCCACTAGTTGATCTACAGATTCAACACAATGTCTACCAAAATTCTGTTAGTTTTTTGGCAGAAATTGACAAGCAGACTCTAAAGTGTATATGAAAATGCAAAAGACTCAAAGTGAAAACAATTTTGAAAAGGAAGAACATAATTGGAGGGCATGTACTTTCCAATTTCAAAAAACTTACTACAAGCCACACAGTAACCAAGACAATGGATACTCACATAAAGGTAGATTTATGGATCAATGGAATAGAATTGGGAGTCTAGGAATAAATACTTACATTTATGATCAATAAACTTTTTGACAAAGGAGCCAAGGCAATTCAGTAAAGAAAGATAGTTTTTTCAACAAATGTTGCTGAGGCAAATGGATATCTATGTGCAAAAATATGAATTTAGAGCCTTACCTCACACTTTACAAAAAAGATTAATTCAAATTGGACCATGGACTTAAACATTAAAGCTATAAAACTTTTAGAAGAAAACATACGAGAAAATCTTCAACATCTGGGGTTAGGTAAAGAGCTACCAAAACCACAAAACATAAAAGAAAAAGATGATAAATTGGATTCATTAAAACTAAAAGCTTTTTTGTTTCCAAAGACACGATTAACAGCATGAAAAGACAAGCCACAACTGGGAAAAATATTTGCAAATTATGTATCTGATAAGGGACATATATCTAGAATATATATTTAAAAATTCTTACAACTCAGTGATAAAAAAAGATAACCCAATTTAGGCTATGGGCCAAGGATCTGAATAGACATTTTCCCAAAGAAGATATACAAATGGCTAATAAACACATGAAAAGATTTCAATATCATTAACCATCAGGGAATCAAAATCACAATGAAATACTACTTCATACCCACTAGGATGACTATAATCAAAAAGATAAATAATAACAATTGTTATCAAGGATGTGGAGAAGTTGGAACCCTCATACACTGCTGGTAGGAATACACAATGGTACAGCCACTTTGGAAAACAATCTAACAGATCATCAACAGTCTAAACAGAGAGTTGACATATGACCCAGCAATTCCATTCTTAGGTATACACCCGAAGGAATTGAAAACACATGTCCACGTAAAAAATTTGTATATGAATATTCAAAGCAGTATTGATCGTAATAGCCAAAAAGTGGAAACAATTCGTATGTCCATCACCTGTTGAGTGGATCCAGAAAATGTGGTATGGGCTCCCCTAGTGGTGCAGTGGTTGAGAATCCGCCTGCCAATGCAGGGGATACAGGTTAGATCCCCGGTCCGGGAAGACCCCACATGCCGCGGAGCAACTAAGCCTGTGTGCCACAACTACTGAGCCTGCACTCTAGAGCCCGTGAGCCACAACTACTGAAGCCTGCGCGCCTAGAGCCCGTGCTCCGCAACAAGAGAAGACACCACAATGAGAAGCCCACGCACTGCAACGAGGAGTGGCCCCTGCTCGCCGCAACTAGAGAAAGCCCGCACGCAGCAACAAAGACCTGCCAATGCAGCCAAAAATAAATAAATTAATTAATTTTTAAAAAAAGATACACAGAAAATAATGATTATATTGTATAGAATTATACTATTCTTTTCACTCAAATCTTATTTGTTCAAGCTCTTAATTAATTATAAACACCTCCCTAGAGAAGGCCCAAAAGGTGATATACTTCTATCCTAGAATCTTATTAATTTGCATTGCAAATTGCTATGGAAACAAATATTTTTGTTTTCTCTTATTGGACATAAAGATGTTTATCACACCACAAATGTAGGTTTTCTATGTAATCATTTTGATGAAAAAAAAATAGCTGCTATCCACCTAAGGCAGCAACCATATGAGTAGTTCAACTGACTGAAAGCTTATCTGCCTAAAGGTTTTAAATCATGTTTATGCTGTCTCAAAAATTAGAGATTTGACATCAAAATTTTCTGGAAAGATTTTTTGGTGGGTCAGAGGATTATTTAATAAGAATGAAATATATAACGCCTACTGAAATTTAAAGAATAAAAAACTAGACAGTTTTTATTAAAAAATGAAAACAAAGTTACTGGGTTCATCCACCTCCAAACCACCCAACTTCCTGCCCAGAGGATCTCCCTCTGTCTGGATCCTTGGTACTCAAGTGTGGCCCACAGACCAGCAGCATAGGCATTACCCAGAAGCTCCTTAGAAAGGCCAAATCTCAGACCTTATCAGGATCACAGGATCCCTGGAGATGTTTCTGCCCCTTATTTGGAAGTGCTGCTTGAGGGAGTACCCGCCTCTGCCACTCTTTGCAGGCTCCCTCCCAATCCATCAAATCCCACCTTCCACCTCTTTCCACCACAGTCATTCACAATCCCACCAACCAGAGTTATTTCCTAATCCTAAATTTCACCACCTAAAGCACCCCCCAGCCTTCCTTCACTTCTCTTCCTCCCACCTTTCTTCCTCTTGCTTTCTTCCTTTCCACGTTTATTATGTCTCCCTCCACTGAAGAGTAAGTGCATGGAAGCAAGCACTGAGTTTGTCTTGAACCTTGCTTTATCACCTTCCAGAATACGGCCTGGGTCATAGTACGTGCTCAACAGATATGGGATGAATGAATGAATGACTCTTTTCAAAAGGTGATCTGTTTGCAAGTCACATCAGTGATGAAAACCATACTTGTCCATCTGCTTAACCAATATGTCATTTCCTGCAATCTCCTGATCAATACTAATGACTTAGAGTATTTACATACACCTACATTTCATGGATAACATTTTAATAGGCGAAAATGTCCACATGAAATCTATTTCCAGAGTCTTACGTAAAAATATTGAAAGAGGTATCTAAATATGAGTGTGAGCATTAAGTAATGAATTAATTTCTTCAAGTCACAAAGAAAAACAGTCTCTTTATTTCCATAGCACAGTGCTAGCAAAATCAGCAAGTTCAAAGGCAGCATACTTTAAATTTCTAATAAAATTGTTTGTTACCTTAAGAAGTGTTAATGGTGATGCTGAAAGTTTGCTCTTTGGCTTCCTCATGTACAAAAATAACAGGGCTATTTCGAGGTAGGAGTCTCTTACCAACCTAAAATGATACAGCATTGTACTTATTAGATAGCTCACCATTCATAATCATTTTGCATCTTGTGCCAACAATTTCTGAGAGAGTAAAAGGCAAAAATAGGCAAAACCAGCATCTGTTCCAAACTCACCCTCTTTTCAGAGCACTTGTGGCTTAGACACGGGCATCTTCCTTCCTACTGAAATTGAAAGCTCTTGAAGAGAGCTGAGCATTCTACCTTGTCCTGTGCTGGCAATACTCCATGCCATGACCGCAATGCAGCCCAGCATCAAGACCATTCTGGAATATTCCAGCACACAAGGCACTAAAGAAGTGACAGTCAAGACTGGAGGAACCAGCCTGGAAAACCAGACCTCTCTCTCTACTCTCCTACGCTAATTATAATAAATTCGAAAGAGACACATAGAGTTATGCTGAAAGCCGTGATTCAGTATGGGTTAGGTCTGTGTATTCACTATCAAACCTGTCAGGTGGGACCATTTAAATCAGTGCAGTTGTAATAATGCTGGCTTATTCTCCATCTTAAGGTGACTTTTATACAGAATTGAGTTGGCCAGCCTTGGTACTGCTGAACCAGAGTGAATATTCACATAAATCCCTTCTAGATACAATTTCAC
Organism: Balaenoptera acutorostrata; assembly: GCF_949987535.1. Taxonomy (NCBI): domain Eukaryota; kingdom Metazoa; phylum Chordata; class Mammalia; order Artiodactyla; family Balaenopteridae; genus Balaenoptera; species Balaenoptera acutorostrata. Next base: position 25,096,606 of record NC_080074.1, read on the forward strand.
ATCTAGTGGAGGTTCCTGTAACCTGGGACTGACAGGAGATCAATCTGAGTACAGACTAGGAGCGATTTACAGTCCAGTACGTCACCACGCTAACCGCCATCATCAACCATCACTGTAAACAAGGCCTTGGAGCAGAGCCAAGAGCATCAAGCTTGAAAAGGAAGTCAGTGAACCTGTTGCACAATGGACCCCAGTGAACTAGCCCTGCCGTGGGAAAAGGGTGTCCCAGTCACTCCAGCCTTAAATAGTCAATGTACTACCAGAACACGAGTCTCAAACCCAAACAAACATTGTCATGATAATGGAAAGGTCTTTTTTTTTTTTTTTTACCCTGAGTTTTGATCATGTCTCAAGCTTAGTTGTATAGCTTCAAATAGACTCTCAAGTTGCAAAGTTGGAGATTTCTCTTCCATCGATATTTGACATTCTATTTTGCCTGAAAGAAGAAAAGGATATACAAAGATGGTTTTTCCTTTTTCTATCATTTAGAACTTCAGAACAAATATTTTATGCAGGAAATTTGGAAAACTGAATGTGCTGTCCTTTTTCTCCGTCCGTCTCTTGTTTCTTGCTAGAAGGTAAGCCAATGGGGAAAGAGCTGTTGCTTCCTTCCCCAGGAAAGCTCCCCCTGCCTCCTTTCACTTTCCAGACACCACTGTTCTTATCATCTTACTTTCCTCTCCATTTCCTTACTTTGTGCTCCCACTTCCTCCTGTAGCACATTCCCTTTATCTAAATCCGTTTTCTTCTTTCCTCTATCATTGCAGGTATCGTAGAAAACATCTCTGCTAAAAACAAACCCTAGAAAGTCAGCAAACGCTTGAAAACCAGCACGGATGATGCAAACGCTCTTGTTTGCACACAGCTCCCACCCCTCATGGTGAGCCGCAGCCTTCAAATGCAGGCGCTGGAATGGTACTTCTGTAGCAAGAAGGGCAGGAAAGGCAAATCTTACAATCACTATAAAAAGGATTCACAGTTTCCATGCAGCATGTGCACAGGGCACGGAGCCTCCTGGTGTTAAGTTCACGTCTGGACTTACAGAGTTATTTACCCAGACTGCACCTCATCTGCCAACTGGGATTGGTCATGCCTACCTTGTAGTGCTGTTGTAAGAACTGGCAATATGAGATGTAAAACACCAACTACAGTGCTTAGTATCTAGTAGATGCTCAATAAGTGATACCAACTGTCATCATCATTTTTCTCATGGCTAAAATGGCCACAATAAAATTATATGAATGTATTATGCAAATGTGTGTTGTATATAAGTTATAAATATAGATTGCTATAGCTATTTAATTTAAATGGGTATGTATCTTTTATAGAACTTAGCTAAAATGCTTAGCTAAGTAATGAAATAAAAAAATATCTTCCAAGCATTCTTTAAGAAACATTATTCATAGCTAAATGGCTGATGCTGAGATTTTTGAGTCAAACATGAAACTTTGTGTAAGGAAGGTCAACTGTAATTATAAAAAAAACGAAAATGGAGTACTTTTTTCCTTTCTAGATATAAACTTAAAATACACAGTGTTCTCTTTATCCAAAACTGAGTTTGGCAGAGATACCAAGGTGTTTGTCATCACCAAACCAAGTGGTGTTTATATCACTTTGTAAAATCAGTATTTTGTATAATCAGTGACCAGATTTTTAAGAAGCCTTTTGTTCATGGGAAAAAAATAATCCTCAAAGTTTATCATAGTTCTGACCCTAAATACATCTTACCTTTCTGAAAAAAGATTTCAGCTTCCACCTCTTGTTCTTCTGTTCCTGATGTCTTAGCGAGCTTCAAAGCTATTTCAAAAAGATGAAGGGCAGGTAACCACTTTGAGGGATCCTTCTTTTCACTGGTATAATATACTTGCTTGGCCACTGTATGTCCTAAAAGAAAGACAGTTGGATGAAGAGGGAACAACAGATATACAGTATTCATAACAAACCTGCCAGTTACCAGACTTCTTTCACGGTAGGTACAACTAAAGAACTCTTGGAGGGAGTTCCCTGGTGGCCTAGTGGTTAGGATTCTGGGTTTTCACTGCAATGGCCAGGGTTCAATCCCTGGTCAGGGAATTGAGATCCCACAAGCCCTGAGGCATGGTCAAAAAAAAAAAAAAAAAAAAAAGAAGAACTCTCGGGGTCTTTAGTTTTTAGCATTGAAGAAATGCTTTAAAGAAACACAATACCCAAATATATCAATGAACTATAAACAATAGACCTTTGAAACTTTGTCTTTGATAAATTTCAACATTTTCTCATTTTTAAAATGAAGGATAGTACACCTGAAACTAACACAACATTGTAAATCAACTATACTCCAATAAAAATTTTTTAAAGATAAATATAAATGAAATGAAGGATAATCTCTCAAGCCTCTTCCAGTTCTAAAATTTCATAATGCTCTACATAACAACTTTTGTGTTCCTAAGATGAGGTTGTTAGTAGGGAAACATCTGGAAGTTTTATGTAGTTTTATGTTGTTACCAATAAAATTTGCGTATATTAATAGGCAGTAATTTCTATTCAGCTCTATAGCGGTTGCTCGCATTGCATATTTTGTCATCCCAACTAGTTGGCAAACCCATTATGGACAAAGGCCACATGTTATACTTCTTATGCGGTCCCATCACTACTTAACATAATGAAGGATTGTTGCATTGTTGAAGAGGCATTAGATTTAATTTCTAATCACCTCAAAGACAGACAGACAGACATTTATTTGACACATATTTTCTGAGTGCTTAGGCACCGGATAAAAAACGAGAAACGTGAAAAGTAAGAGGTAAGTTTCATTAAGTACTTCCTACATGCCAGGTACCATCCCAAGTACTTAAGCATTATCTCATGCAATCCTCCCAATTCTGAGTAGATACCATTATTATGCTCATGCTACAGAGGAAAAAGCAGTGGCACGGTGGAGTTTAAGTAACTTGCCCGAAGTCACGTGACTAGTAAGTAGCAGGGCTGTGATCTGAACCTAGGCAGTCCAGCTCCAGGGCCCATACCCTAAACCATGACACTGCAGTAACCCCTTAAGAGAGAGACCGCGGAGCTTAGTGTCTAACAGGGAATGAGAACGGCCAGACAGGCAATCAAAACACGGCGTGGTTGATTGTGTGGCAGTGAAAGCACTGGACACTGTGGTGGCAGGTTACAGGAGCCCTGGCCAGACCTGGGAAAGGTCGGGGATGCCTACCCAGATAATACAGCTGTCAAGGCCGGCAGCTGATGATCACTTTATCTTTTGGTAAGTTTAAAGAAGGAAAACGTTGAGATAAAGAGTAAAAGGCAACTGGGGGGAAAACTGCATTAATAGAATAGTTTAACAGGCACAGTAGAGCAGTATGAACAGAAAGGCAGTGTAGGATTGCAGAAGGATACAGCTGCTGAGCTGTAGCTGAAACGCTGGGTACAAGCCAGTCATGGGTGCTACCATGTCATCTGAGACTTTGAACAAGTCCCTACATGCCTCTGAGCCTTGAGGCAGCGGAACTAGAAAATATGAGGTCCCTTCAAGTTCTGAAAATTTTAAATCCAAGATGGCATGCCCTATAAAGAGTTTTCAGGAAACCTAGGACTTTTTGTAAATATTTAGTTCAGGAATGTGCTATATGAGCGGGAAGACAGTAGAAAAAGTATCTTTCTCCCCCCACCCCCACCCGTCACCGGCCCTTTATCCAGGGAGAAGTTACCGAGCCCTTCCTCTGGACAAGGCAGGATGGTAGCACTTTACTGAGAAAATGGAGATGAAGAAATTGAAGCCTTGCTTCCCGGGGCTTCCTAGGAGAGTAAGGAGGCCAGGCATGGAACAGTGAGACTAGCTGACACCTACAAAGCTCTTAGAACAAACTAGCTGCCCTTCTAAATATGTTACACATTCCACTCACTTCACCCCAGGGAGACTGGTACCTCTCTTATTTACACTTTACCAGAAAGGAAACTGACACACAGAGAAGTTAAATGATTTCCTCAAGGGAACTGGACCAGAATTCTTTCTCCAGACTCCATGTTCTTAAACACCAACAACTAGGAACTGCAATAAGATCTTAGGCCATAAGGATATGCTAATACCATTTGTCCCATACAGCCTCACATCTCAATACATCTCCCATTCTTTTTTTTTTCTTTTTTTAATTCTCTTTTCTGGGGTCATGTTTTATTTTTTAAATTAATTAATTAATTAATTTATTTATTTATTTTTGGCTGCATTGGGTCTTCGTTGCTGCACGCAGGCTTTCTCTAGTTGCGGCGAGCGGGGGCTACCCTTTGTTGTGGTGCACGGGCTTCTCATCGCGGTGGCTTCTCTTGTTGCGGAGCATGGGCTCTAGGCATGCAGGCCTCAGTAATTGTGGCTCACGGGCTCTAGAGCGCAGGCTCAGTAGTTGTGGCACACGGGTTTAGTTGCTCCGCAGCATGTGGGATCTTCCCGGACCAGGGCTTGAACCCGTGTCCCCTGCATTGGCAGGCGGATTCTTAACCACTGCACCACCAGGGAAGTCCATCTCCCATTCTTATATGTCTTGCTTACTGTTTCAAATTATACTACATTTGTTTATTAATACAAGACAAAAAATATCAAGTCTTTTCATGTCATTGAGGCGCTTATATACATGTACAATATGTACATATAGTACAATATGTACTATACATGGACTACATGCAAGATAGTGCTATATAATATAGTACTAATATATAATAATAGTACTTGAATCGTCTCCTAGATTTTTGTTAAAATTAGAAAAAGAATTGTTACAGAAATTACTGACTTTTCTCTCTCTCTCCCTAACTAGATAATAGGCTCTTTGAAGGCAAAGATGATGACTCCCTGTTATATTCCCACTCCCCAGCACTATCCTTGAATCTTTCTTCACTCCTATTATACAATCAGTAATCTACTTTTTCAGCTAATAAGGAAGCTCTAGGTTCAGTCATTAATGGAAAAAAATAATCTTAAATAACCATGATGCTTATTTTTTATTTGTTTTTTAAAAATAATCTTGAAATGTCTTTTTCTGTAAGAGGCTTTCACAAAGAAAAAGAATTTTTTTAAGTGGCTCTATTCTTGCAATGCAATCTATACTATCACTATAAAGGAAAACTGTCGAGAAAGCATCAAATCAGATGATTTTATGCTTCATAATATTGAAGTGCTCCTTTTTGCAATAAACATCAACTCTGTGAAAAAGAAGTTGTGAAACTGACGTTGTTTTGACAGAAAAGTTGCTTTCGGTTTTTGTTCTTTAAGTTGGTATTTAATATAATATAACAGAAAGCAAGCTGTTCTGCTTCAAGTGAGTCTAAAAAACAGCAGCAGTATTGCCACTGAGTGGTGACACATCTTCAAGATTAGTAAGGCAGGAAAGCAGAGAATACGTTTAACACAATCTGTACAATTTAACACAATCTGTACTTTAAGTTCTTGTAGAAATCAAATATACTGGTAATATAACAAATTGTGGACCAAAGATACAGAAAAATATCTCTCATGGGATCAGCGAGCTGGAAGGAATTCCAGAGGTCAGCTATGCCAGCCTAATTTCATAAATGAGGAAACTCAACAATATAGGGGTGAACTGCTTTACCTATGGTAATAAAGTTCATATCTGATGATGGTGATGATGATGATGATGATGATGATGAAAATCATATAATAATAATGATCAATACTAGTCATGAGGGGGAGGAGCAGAAGGGGAATAAGGGAAAAGATTCTGGGCAGGTGATGGTTTGAGCACACTTCTGTTGCCTTCCCTTCCCCACTCTAGTCCAATCACCTGCCTCTCCTGAGCTGAGCAGCTGCTGGTACAGGAGGCAAATGGGTCCCAGGAGGTGAGAGGTAATGTTTCAAAATGTGGGTTTGTTATTATTCAGGTATGACAAGGTCAACAGGTCAGGAGATGACTGCCATTGAAAAGATAGTATCTTTGCTCACAGTTCTCAAGAGGAGGGAGGGCTCACCACATCACGCAGGGCCACACAGGGAAGCACCAGGGTCAGTCAGGGGGTAGAAGGAGAAAGGAGAAAATGTGGGCAAGAGCCTTTATTGTGTTTTTTGTGGGAAGGAGTGGGTGGGTAGGGTAAGCAGACTAAGGTTTAGGATTGGCTAGTTTGTATAATTTCAGTGGGCTCTGCTAGTAGTCTATACCTGTCCCTGGGGTGATTGGGGCAGAAAAATAGTGGCCCTGAGGGTAAGAGCCCAGCAAAGAACAATAAAAGAGCTCAATAAAAGTTCAGGGTGTAAGCTCTGGAATGACGGGTTTGCATATGAAAGACATCCTCACAGGAGTGTGGTTTGCTAATCTCTAGGAATTGGCTAACCCTGGGAGGGGAAGTCCCTCCCTGGTCAGCAAGACTCCCGATGTCAAAGCATCAGAAATACATTTTTTTAAAAAAGGCATGATGAATATAGGTTAGAACAGAGAGAGAGCTGTTACAAGATTTTCTGTCCTCTGTGATAGACAAGAGCCTTGGAGCTAGAGGTAGGCAGCTTTGGGTCAAAGATGAGAGACAGTGTCCTAGAGAGAGCTTGAAGCAATGTCTGTGAGCTCCTGAGAAGGGCAGCAACACCGGCTGGCTCCTCCTCCTTGGTTTCCAAGGAGCTGTAAGCCTCTGGCTTACTGGTCTACCTGCTCCAATCAGATCCATTCTTGGCTGGCTCTGGTCTATCCTCCACTCTATTCTTCAGCCAGCAGCCAGGGTAATCTTTGGAAACATATACTGTCCCCTGCTCACCCTCTCCCATTAGGCTGTCCCTAGCCCACTCTGCTCTGTCTATACTGGTCTCCTTGCAGTTGTGGAACATGTCAAGCTGTCCTGACCTCAGAGCCTACAACTCACTGCTCTCTCTGCCTCTACTGTGCATGACTTCACTAAGCATATGCTTCACATTTACAGTCCAGGGTTAAACACTACTTCCCCAGAGAGGCCTTCCCCAATTATTCTACTTAAACAGGCACCCCTCCCTTTGCTGTTCTTTATCAGCAGATCTTATCCACGTCATCTACAACACTAAGTACAATTTATAATTACATACATATACATAATTCATCATCAGACATAAGCTTTCTATATCCTTGCTGATTTCCTATCTAGTTGTTATCAAATACACATCTTACTTTATACAATATTTATTGGATTAAATTTTATAAATATTATAATAAATAAAAAATTAAATGTTTATTGTTATAAATATTATAACAATGTATAAATATTGAATATTAAAATATTTTATACAACATTTATAATATGATAAATGATAGAATATGCATTCCTATGTATGATTTGTTTAGTTGTGTATTTCTGTCTCCCAGGCTAAGAGAAGGAACCACATCTGTTTTAATCTCCAATAGCTTCCCAGGACCTCACAGGGAGGCTGGCACATGGTAAGTGATCAAAAGCTATTTGTTAAATAAATGGAACCTGGCTATTCATAAATACTGCCCCAGATAAATGCACTCACATGACAGCCTCGCTGAAAATGGCTTAAACTTTTTCATCAGTGACTTGAATGTAATATACGTTTAAGTGTTCTTACCAATTCTCATTTTTGTTTTGGCCAATAACATGACATGAGGAAGATAGATATTTTTCAAAGGCAGTAATGGACTTGCATAGTCAGTGTTTGATATAGGAAATTCAATTGTTTCTCCAAAAGTTAGCATCTGTAAAAGAAGCACTGTAATGAGTAATTAGCTAATGTGGTATGCTGTTAAGAAAAGACAGAAAAGTAAGTTTCTAAGTCTTGTGGACACAAAAGCACTCTCACCTGTTCAATAAGAATGTTGTGAGACTGAGTTAACAAATATAATTGTTCTGTTTTCGAAGAGGGAGTTTCCTTGAATTTCTCGGCTTTTGTTAAGTCATCCAATAAAAGCATGCTTCTCACCAGTGTTAAATGAGATCGAGGAGAAATAAACTCACGTCCTTCAAGCAACTGTATTACATCCTATTAAAATAAAATTATTCCGTTTGATAGTACCATTCACAATTCACTGAAACAGGAGCCAGATGTATTGACTGTTAGCATTCAGTACCTAATGGAAATTTAAATTCTCTCCTTTTATTCTAACTGGAATCCTCTGGTAAATATCAATGTGAATTAGGTTTCCTTCCTACCTGAAGGTTTTTTATGATGTCTGCTTTTAAGTGCTTTTCTTGTAGGCCAATGATTACAGCTTGCATCAAGAATTCAGCCTGTAGCTCCCTGTCGCCTGCACTTTTTGCTTCCACACAAACTTCATTGATGAGGCTCACACAATCTGTTATATCGTTTTCTAAAATAAACAAATGCAGGTACTTAAAATGCACTGAGAAAGTAAGAAATTATATGCGCATGATATTCTTGGTGTTTATCACAGGAATATTGTATAATACAGAAGAAGAGGAAGATGTAAAGACGGAAAACAAAGAAGACTGCACGAAACATTGGAAATAAATGTGTTGTAATTTAGGAGAAGTACTTTAGGGTATTCAAATGCTACAAAAGTAATAATGATATGCCATGAAATAATTTAATTTGGGAGATGGGTAGAGATGGGTGAATAGATAGGTTTACATATAGATAACTATTAATCACTGCAAGAACTAATATTTATATGTGCCAGGCTGTAATCTAAGAACATTAGAAATTTAACCCATTTAATTCTGGAAATAATCCTATGAAGTAGGTACCACATTTCCATTTTCCAGAGGAGGAAACTAAGGCCTAGGGGGATTAAGAGATTTGGCCAAGATTACACAGCAAGGAAGTGGTGCATAGAGTATTTGAACTCAAGTGGGGGGCAGCTCCAGAATCTGCACTCTGGACCCCTGAACTACGCTGCCTTCCTAGACGACAGGAAGGCGTGTGCATTAGCATTCTGAAATCTCCTTGCCTGCTTTGCATACAGTAATATGTATGCCATTTGCAGTGATACAAGGGACTGCTGAAAATGATTATTCTCATTTAATAACTTAAATTTTTTATTCTGGAACCAGATCAAGCTAAGAAGTTATAAAATGTTAATGGTATAATAAAATACATCCCAAGAAAACCTCTGTTACCTAAATAAAATTAAATTTTATGAAAACTTTGCTTAAGGAGATGGAGATAGGATATTTGTACCTTTCATGATTCCAATGCCACGAATCTGGGCAACAAACGCAGTCACCAATGCTAAGCGGCACCTCAACCACAGATGAATGTTGAAATATTCTCGAGAATTTAGGGAAATAGGATCTAAAAACTCATTATCATCTTTACTTTCAGTGGCCTAAACAATATTAAAATGATGGTTATCTTTCCATTTAAAAATGTCCAAGTTCTAGCCTAATGCTAAATGTAACGTAAGGGAAGCATCGATATCATTTAACAGTATTAAATTTTTAATTTTAGAAATTATTCTTGAACATTCTATGAAACATAAAAAATACACAAGAAACAAACAAATAAACAAAAATCACCCATAATCCCATGCTCCTCTATTACCACTGATCCTCATATAAGTGCTTTGCAGCATTTCTTTCTCTCTGTATACTCACTGTTGAAAACTAGCTTTGCAGTCTGAATTTTTCATTGCAAATTATATTATCAGCAGTTTCCATACCTTCAAAAATTTTGTGACCATCATTTTAAAGGCTGAAAAATAATCAGTAATACTGGCTAATGTTTACTGAGTGCTTATTACGGGCCAGGCACTGTGATACATGCTTCACACACATTAGTTCACTTAATCCTCCTGACAAGCCCAAGAGGGGTTATTATTATCTCTATTTTTCAGATGAGAAAAGCGAAGCCTAGGAAGGCTAACTACTTGCTTAAATGTCATCATATTTTGGCGGAGGTTGGGATTCAAGCTTGCATCTTTCTGAATTTAGAGCCCACAGTCTTAATCTACTACATTACACTGCTATGTGCTGCTCACATCCCAAACATATATTATTTTATGATTTACTACCCTCATTATTACACTTTATAAAGGGAGTGGCCAGTGTTCAGAGCTACTGGGAGGGAGGTGACAAAGGAACTTTTCCAGGGAGCAATCAATCTGAGACACTTCATCTAGAACAACGCCCATTTGTTCTAGGAATTTCCTGCTACACATCTCTGACAGCATCTCCAACCAATCGGCAACACCTGCTATCAAGGAGCTGTAACCTGGACTTGACAGGGGCTGGAATGTGACAGACAGGTGAGGAGCAGAGGAGGAGGGCGAGCTGCTCCTGAACCAGAGTAAGAAGTGAACGGAGAGCCCGAGACAGGATGGTGATTAGAATGGGCACACCACGTACTTGAGGGGTCTAGTGTTTAGATTAGAAATACAGAAAAAATACCCATCAACATACCTCAATCTCTGCCTACATTCCTGTTATTACTGAAAAGCCAAGTCATGCTTAATCTAAATCAGGGTCTCTCGACCTCAGCATGACTGACATTCTGGGCCAGGTTATTGTTGTGAGGGAAATGTCCTGTGTGTTACAGGATGTTTAGCAACATGCCTGGCCTCTACTCAGTAGATGCCATTAGCACTCCCTCTAGTTATAACAACCAAAGTGTCTCCAGGCACTGCAAATGTCCCCTGGGAAGCAAAATACCCCCAAGTAACAAGCATTGCTCTAAGTACATTTTCAGAATCAGAATCCTTTTTAGCCTTTATACTGCTTTTACTGTGCTAAGAAATGAGTCAATTAGTTTTGCTTTTTTGTAATGACATTAGATAGTAGCAATTTTATTAGTAAAGCTTAAGCTTTATTTTATTTATTTTAAAATGAGCAAGGATTCTATGTGCTGAATCTTTATATTTTAATCCTAAACAACCCTGTTGTTATTAAATTACTTGGTCTAATCAAAATCCAATGAAATTTCAAAGAACGTGTGACACCATTTGTCAAATAGACTTGAGGGCTTAAATGCAGAAGAATTTAACTATGAGAAGGAAATAGCACAAGGTAGGAAATAGCACAAGGTAGGAAATAGCACAGGTAGGAAATAGCACAAGGTAGGAAACAGCATAGGTGTCACACTGGTAATGCTAAAGAAGAAATAAAATCAAAAGTGAAATGAAGAGCAAGTCATGCGAAACAACTTTATTTACTAGTGACATCAGATCTAGAATACAAGAATGATAGATCTGGTGGGACTTCAGTCACTATTACATCCAATCCCATCAATTCCCAAATGAGATTACATAATTTTAAAAAATTTTAAGGAATTTGCCCAAGGTATACCAGCTAATAAATAGCATCAGCGGGGCTTAAACACAGATCTTTTTACTCTAAATTCAATGTTTTTTTCTTCTTTACCCCTTTGTTTCATTCAAATAGTTATACAATTTCCTAGCATGCCAATAATTATTCCATAAAAGTGTTATCAGGATAAACATTAAATTCATACATACATAATCTCCTGGAGAGATGGAATTCTCTGTTTCATCTTCTACTACCTTCTTTTTAAAAAGTTTTGAATCCTGGAGAAGTTTAAGTGTGGAAAATACTATCGCAGCACTAAAATAGAGAATATGTTTTAAATGTTATTAGTATTACACTTGACATTTGTGGCATTTGTATGTTATTTCCTAAGTCTCTTCCTCCAAAAAAACCTCCCCATGCTCCCACCCACCCCCAAAACTGTTAGGTGCCCCTTCTACGTGCTCTAATAGCACCCTGGCCTTTACCATAGGTGATACTTACAGCATTATTTAATTGCCTGTAAAATTGCTCTGTGTTTGTCTCAGCTAATTTATCTTATCCCCTGCTGACACCCAGCATCTAGTAGCTTGGACATAATAGGAGCTAAAAAATATTTTTAAATGAAAATGAGTGAATGAAAGAATAAATGAATGAATGAATGTTTCCAAGATCTAAAACAAAATTTACTGACAATCTCATTAATAAAATGAGCACACGTGTATTTTACATACATCAGGATGTGGTTCTCCAGTTTTTTGACATTATAAAACTGTTCTGCTTAATGCTATGCACTTGGAAACTCTTAAGAAAAATTACTGCTCAATCAGTATCTAGCAGTGCCAGGAGGGAAAGGTACTTAATGCAGAAAATAGAAGCCAGGAGATAGTAATTCTCCTCACTTCCTGTTGTTCGGGATGTAAATTTTTCTTCACTTTAAACCATCACATCCTCCTTCCCTGTAGAATGATAAATGTATAATTGATGTCACACTTTTTCAAAATATTTTAATAATATATGTTAACAGGCTTCTTCATTTGAAAATCTATTCCAAAACAAAATTCAAAATACAGAATAATCTGTGTACCTGACGATGCTTATTGCAGTGCTACTTCATAACACAGAAAGACTGAGTGAAAGCCGAACGGACAATGTATCCATTTATCTAATGCCCCACTTGATATCTCCACTTGAAGAGTGAATAACAATCACATTTAAGAGGTGTTATGGGTTAAACTGTGTTGAGGTCCTAACCCTCAGTGCTCAGCATGCATCCTTATTTGGAAATAGAGTCTTTACAGAGGTAAACAAGTTAAAATAAGGTCATTTAGGGTGGACCCTAATCCAATATAACTGGTGTCCCTATAAAAGGGGGAAATTTGGATGGAGAGACAGACATGCACAGAGGGAATATGATGTGAAGACGCGCAGAGAGAAGACAGCCTGTGGCTGGAGTGATGCATTTACATGCCGAGGAACAGCAACGATGGCTGGCAAACACCAGAAGCTACAAGAGGCAAGGAAGGGCTCCCCCCAGAGCTGTCAAAAAGAGCAGGGTTCTGGGGGCTTCCCTGGTGGCGCAGTGGTTGAGAATCTGCCTGCCAATGCAGGGGACATGGGTTCGAGCCCTGGTCTGGGAAGATCCCACATGCCGCGGAGCAACTAGGCCCATGAGCCACAATTACTGAGCCTGCGCATCTGGAGCCTGTGCTCCGCAACAAGAGAGGCCGCGATAGTGAGAGGCCCGCGCACCGCGATGAAGAGCGGCCCCTACTCGCCGCAACCAGAGAAAGCCCTCGCACAGAAACGAAGACCCAACACAGCCATAAATAAATAAATTAATTAATTTAAAAAAAAAAGAGCAGGGTCCTGCCGACACCTTGATTTTGGACTTTCAGCCTCCAGAACTGTGAGACAATAGCGTTCTGTTGTTTTAAGCCACCCAGTCTTGGGTACTATGTTGTGGCAGGAAACTTGGATAGGTTAAAAGCAGAGCCTCTTGCTTCCACCTCCTCCACCAAACCTACTCCTCTGCCCTGTCCTCTAACCCAGATAGAGGGCCCAGTATCATCACCGCCGCCCCTCTGCCTCACACTCTCTGTTCAATCCATCAACAAGCTCTGTCAGCTTCAACTTCAAGATCTGGATACTAGCCAGCAGCTCCTCGCCTCCGCACCTCGTCCACTGCTAACGCTTTCATCCAAGTCACCAACATCTCCAGACATCCACGGGAGCTTGCTGGCCAGCCCCTGGAGTCCTGGTCTCTATGAAGAGACCATAGTGATCTCTCTTCAGGATGTAAATCAGATCACGACACTTCCGCTGTACTGTTCCAGAAGCCTCCCGCATCCCTGGATTATGGTCAATACACCACCTCCTTTGGGTCAGTTAGTGAGGTTTCTAGCCAAGAAGATGACCAGATTCATCTGGGTCCAAGGATGCTTGTAAGAAGGTAGTCTCTGTGTGTAGGCTCCCAGAGTATGTACATATGCTCAACTCTTAATTACATTTTTAAAGCCTTTTTTGTATGTGTCTACACATTATATTGAAAGATATTTTCTCTCTCTTTTTTCCCCTCAACCTTTATTTTAAAAAAAATGATAACTGGTATTTACTGTACTCACCACCTCTCAGGGGCTGTGTTAAATGCTTATTGTGAATTAATTCACTTAATCCGTACCACAAACCTACAAGGTATGTACTATTATCATCCTTATTTTATAGATAAGTTAACTGAGGCCCACAAATGTTATGTGACTTGCCTAAGGTGACTCAGCTAGCAAGAGGAGGTAGGATCAGAGCCCAGGCCACTGGCCCCTGAGCCTGCAGCACCCTTAATCATTAAGCTACAATGCGGCCTCTTTCTTTTCACAGTTCTAACAAGCTTTGGCTTTGTTTTTACTGGCACAGTGTTACTCGTTGCCACATTTGTATTACCATATGGTTATTGTCGACTGCACCTTTTACAATATAAAAGGCCCTCTTTGTCCAGTTTAATGCCTTTTGCCTTGCATTCTACTTAGCAGACTTCATGAAACGGGATTATTATAAGGATATTAAATAAGGTAGTTAGTCTTTCATTTGCTCAGAAATATGTACTGAGCACCTGCTATTGGCCAGGAACAAATCTAGGGACTATGGTACAGTCCCTGGCCTCACGGAGTTGACATTCTATTGAGAGCAGGGTATTCTTAACAAAGAGGAGTGCTTGGCCAATAGACGGCTCTCAATGCATCGTAGCCGTTACCATTATTAGTATATAAAGTTGGACAGGGAATATGCAGGGACTAAACTGATTTTTTTTCTAAGTTGTTAACCAGCATCAAAACCTTTCAGCCATTATTGAATTTCAATCTCCGAAGATTTTACTGAGTCCTTAAAATGCTTTAGATACTTGTAGAATATTTTCTAAAGTATGGTTTGTGATTATCTAAACTTACTAGTTGTTTTTTTTTTTTTTTTTAATAAAACTAAACAAGGAAGCAAGAAAACAGCAACAAAAAACATAATGCTGATGAGGTGTGTGTCCAGGTATGGAATCTCTTTTCCGCCACACCTTTCCTCCCTGAAGGATACATACATGTTTCTAAGGCACCTCGTTTACTGAGTAGCTTCCGAGGTTAGCACAGGATGACAACCAGAGGGCCCTGAAAGGAGAAAACGATGCCCATCCCACTCTTCTGACCTGAAGCCCAAATTCTGATTTCAAGGGAAATGAGGTTTGGAATCTTGCTAACCCCAAAACTTAATGAATAAAATATAAGCATACTGTATGTCCTAATCCAGCTGGTACTGCTTAGCTGCACAATGGAAAACTTCTACTTCCTCCTCTGCACTAGGAAGACAGGAAGTGTAGGAGGACTACCCACTACAAACAGTCAAAATCCCAGCAGGAGGAGGTTTCATTCTGACACAAAATAAAAAGGCTCAAATGTTATTCCATTTAGACAATAAATTAAATAGAAAGGAGAATCGGAAGGAACACTTCAAAAAAAAAAAAGACAGGATTCTGAAATAGAGAGGCAGCCCTGAAAGAAGTAGAAATACAGTTTGAATAACTCTGATCCCATTTATTTCTTATTAACATTCATGACAAAAATGGTCAGTTTGTTCTCATAAAATCTATGCGGCTCACTCTACCTGTCACCCTAGGGAATGTGCCTTTCAATTTCCTTGACACATAATTTTATGAGAAGTATCATGAAATGTCAAGCTAACCAGCATCTGGGAAAGGGACTGTCCAACACTCTCAGCAGCGCCCAGACAGAAGCTCATGGAGGGTAAAGTTCACCTACTAAAACTCATTCATCCTGACAGTAGGCTTCCCCAAGTGACAGCTCTGCTGCAAAAAGCCAGCAACATCAAAGTTTCTGCAGGTTTTGTCCCAAGGGCCAAGCCCATGGATTTAAAATCGGGGCAATTCTGGTATACTTGCACATTATTTGCATACATCTATCTGGTCTTCAAATTAAAGTTCTATTACAACACTCCTTTCTGTGCCATTTTGTAATGTGTAGTTTCTCATTTCCTTCTTTCTCCCTTAAAAAAAAAAAAATCACTCATATCCTCCACACTAAAAGGGTATAAGACATGTAGAGAGCTGGGGAAAGAATGAAGGTAAGTGACAAGAAATATTTTCTAGGGCTGCTATTCCTCTCTGGGACACAGTTCGAAGAAAGGAGTTCTATGTGCCTCCGCAGGAAATCATATAGTCATATAGTCATATATATACACACACATATATATTCAATACATATAATTATATATAGAATATATAGTTAGATATATAAACATTTTCTAAATATACATTTATATATTGTATATTCAAATCATTTATTTCTATAGGAAACAGTATAGTAAAAGTTCCTTCTGTCTTCAAACTTCAGTGGGGAAAACAGTGTATTATTATACTAAGCCTATTTTAACCATCAATCAACTACCACTGTATTTTTTTTTACCATTGTATTCTTAAAGATAGCTACAAATGTGACAATACTCTAAAGGAGTGGGTCTCAAGTTTTTTTACACTCAGCACCCATTTACATCGTTAAAAATTATTAAGAAACCCCAAAGAGCTGTATCAATATTTACCATATTGGAAATTAAACTGAGAAATGTTTAACTTCATTAACATTTATTAATTCATTTAAAAATAAAAATCATAAACCCATTACATTTAATATAAATAATGTATTTTTATGGGAAATAACTATATTTTCAAAAACAAAAAAATAGTGAGAAGGATTCCATTGTTTTTGCATTTTTGCAAATCTCTTTAACGTCTGGCTTAAAAAGAGAAAATCTGCTTAATAGAAGACTTTCATATCTGCTTCTATATTCAGTCTGTTGTGACATAATGTTTTGGTTGAAGCGTATGAAGAAGACTAGGTCTCACACAGATAGTTATTGAACGTGGGAGGAGTATTTTAAGAGCCTCTTCAAATAATTGTGAATATTCTTCCTTGATACTATACCAACATGTGACAAATGATAGTTTCTTAAAAGTTTGTTGCTATGTGGAATCTACTACCATACACTGATGAACTTTTCCTGCTCTGTTACACGAAAATCTATCGGTCTATCTTGTTAACCAGGATTTTGGAACATCATGCACTGGCCATTTGGAAAACATTAGCTCCCTGGGTTAAACAGATCCCCTTAATGTTGAAGCATTTCATTACACAGTTTTTAAAAAACGATGCTCATTAATATCACCACCAGTCTCATCAAAAAAAATTAAGCATTAGAAAACTGTCAAGCTCATGATGGCAAATACAAATTTTCCAAAAATCCAATTTTTCTATGGAAGTTTAGATTTTATAATTGGCAACAAAAACTGTTAGTTGTTTTCCTAGAAGTGGCATGTTCGTTTTGCTCATTTTCAACAGAATGCCTGTCAAATACCCAAGTCTGCATAATCATGGTTTGCCAGTTGTTTTTTCAAATAAAAATGTTGTTCCATGAAAAAAACAGCTTGTTCAGCTCTCAGTTCATCCACATGCACGCTGTTCCTCAAGACAACCACCAGACTGTGATATGCAGCAGAAGTGCTTGAGGTATCTTTCCCACTTAATATATTCCCACGGAATATTAAAACTACATTCAAGAATAGGTATTTATAAATGTAACAGATTCTACTGTTTCATCAAAGGCATTCTTAAGTAAATCTGGCTTTTTTTTTTTTTAATTGCAAGCGTGCAGCAGTGAAGAACAGAATGACTACTAGTTCGGTTTGGTGTCACTGCTTTGATTCATGGTGAGCTACCGGAAGTTTTACCTCTGTTGCTTTTTCAGCATCAGTGCAAATAACAACGCAGTGAAAAAGGCAAGCAACCTCTTAGTTTTATAAACTATTATAAACATAGTTTACTATGCTATAAACTACTATAAAAATAGTTCTGACCTTACAGACCTCCCTGAGTTTCAGGAAGGCCCATAGGTCTGAAGACCACACTTGGAGAATCACTGCTCCAAACAGACTTTATGGACTTTCATCGCTGCTTAGAAACCACAGAAATTTTAAATTCCCCAAAACCTATACTGTCTCTAGCATAAAATCAAATTTAGATGTGGTTAATCATGGAATAGCCTTCAGTCAAGGCTCCCACTGATGAGACAATTGTCTGTTTCCAATCTAAGCAAAAGCAAAGGGGGATTTCTGCTGAATTGATTTCCCCTTTGCAAAGGCTACAAGAGGGCTTCTCCTGTTTAAAGAGAATGGCCATCTAAAAAATTAACTCCCTTTCCAAATTCTGAATCTAATGCACAGAACTTAAAACACGGAATTTTAGTATAATGAGAAAGTTAAAGAGAGAAAAAAAATTTTGTTTCCATCTAATTTGATCATTTCTTCTTTTCATTCAGTAATTATATTTTTCATTTCTAAAATTTTTATTTAGGTTTTTTTTTTCTAAATTCATCTGTTCCTTTTTTATCTTGTCTCATTCTCTTCCATCCTTCACATCTTTGAACAGTTTGTTTCTTGGGCTGTGAAGCTGCCATTTGTTGTGCCTGCTAACTCTCTTTTGTGGCTCTTTCTTCATTTGGTTTATAATATTTGACTCTGTGCTACCTTTACCGGCAGTTATTTTCCATGAGAGTCCTGCATTTCCTAGGTAATCTCTATGAGACAGTTTTGGTTTTGCCTCTGCTCCAGCTCTGTGATGTCAGGATCAGTTTCAAGGTTAATTTCTCAGGGTTTCTGCATTTCATTGTCAGTGCCAGTTTGGACCCCGCAACTTCCAATAGCATTGATCTGAAGAAACTGATTCCTCTTGGGTTACTCTTTTTCCATCCAGGGCAGGCAGCAGTTTCCTTGCTGGTCCCCAGAGACCACTGTGGAATCCCAAGCTAGGGGACAGTTTCATTGTGTATTAGAGAAACAAAGAAGACTGGACTGGGATCCTACCCTACTGTTTACCAATTACGCCAGAGCATCAAATTTGCCCTCTCTACTGGGTCACTTTCATTAGCATATAATACATCATCGCTGCTCCCATCTCAAGAAAATTTGTCTTGACCCTACTTCTACCAGCTGCTGACATCCTATTCCTCTACTCCCCTTTACTGTAAAACTCCTCAAAAGAATCATCTTGACTTGCAGGCTCCAATTTCTCTCCTCCCATTTTCTCATAAAACCACTCTAAATATGCTCTTTCCCCCACTGCCTTCTAAAATTACTCCTGTCAAGGTCACCAGTGACCTCCATGTTGCTAAATCATCCAATGGTCAATTCTCTATTCTCATCTCAATCTATCTGGAGCTTTTGGCAGAGATGATCACTCCATTCTCCCTGATACATTTCCTTCACTTGGCTTTCAGGATCTCATAATCTCTTGGTTTTCTTATATTTACTGGTCATTTCTTCTCAGCCTCCTCTGCTGGTTCCTCATTTTCTCCCCAGTCTCCAACCAAACCCAACACTCAGTCCTTGGTCCTTCTCTTTCTTTCATCTACTCACATTCCCTAAGGAATCTCATCCATTATAAAGGCTTGAAATACTATCTATATTCTAAAGACTCCAAGAATATTTGACATTTTCAATTGCACCTCAAAGGGACATAATCTAAACGCGTCCAAAATCTAACTTCAGATCTTTCCCCTAAATAAGCTGCACCGCCGCAATCTTCCCCACTGTGGTTAGGGACAACTTCTTTTGTAACTCCTCTCTTTTTCTCACCACTCTACAGCCAATCCATCAGCAAATTCTAATGGCTCTACTTTCAAAATATACCCAGAATCCGACTTATCACTACCTCTAGTGCTACGGCCCTGGTCAGAGCCACTAACATCTCTCTTCTTATTACAGCAGCTTCCCCAGCTGATCTCCCTGCTTTCAAACCCTTTCCCTCTTACAGTCAATTCTCAACCTAACAACCAGGGTTATCCCTTTGAAGTGAAAATCAGATGATGTCATTCCTCTGCTTGAAACAATACAATGACTCCTTACTTCCCTCAGAGCAAAAGCAGAAGTCTTCACCCTGGCCAGAAGGTCCTATATAATCTGCCTCCCCCATCAAGGATGGCCTCATTGAACGTCTCTCTTAAAACTCTCGCTCTCTCCATTCTAGCCACAAGAGACCCTGTGCTGTCCCTCAAACATGCATCAGGCATGTTCCCATGGCCTGCAACACTCCGTCTACAGGTATTTGCATGGGCCCCCATGTTTATTTGTTCAGATGTCACCTCATCAATAAAGCCTACCCTGACCACCCAAAATTTGGTTCAGATGTCAAGGTTGATGCCACACACATCAAGAGAGTGTGAAAAGGTTGATTACTCCCATAGTGAAACTATCCAGGAAGAGCAGGGCAGTCACCCAAACAGGTTGAAAATGTCTTGAGAGAAAAGAGAAAGGAGACTGGCTGGGCTTTATAGTAGTTAATGGGTGGCGCTGGGGTAAGGGTTCCCACGTGTGGGCCAGGTCAGTGTGATTTAAACGTCCCACCAGCACCAAAGGAGGGGGCAACTAGGCTTTCTTCTCTGCTTGCCCAGGTGTGGGGCAGAGGAGACTGGGGAGTGGCGGAGCTTGAAAGCAGTCAGTTAACCAACATCTAAATGGAGTCATTCTCTTTATTACAACTGCACAGTTTTAACAGGATAACCCCTCCTCCTCCCCCTGCCTCTACTCCTGATATTCTCCATAACACTTATCTTTGGCCACACTATATAATTTACTTACTTGTTAGGTTTACAGTTTATTGTCAGCCTGTTTATTATCTATTAGAATATAAACTCCATGAGGGTAGGATTTTTGTCAATATTTTTATATATTTTGTGTATACTGTGTATATCAGTATTAGGATACAGAACTTAGGACCATGCCTAGAATATCATAGGTGCCCCCAAATTACTTTTTGAATGAATTAATGAATGGTAAGATAAGAAATTTGCTCATTTTTCAAAGAATCACTATTGAAAGTGTTCTCATGACAGAGGTGTTTATCATAAATGATATGGGAAGTTCTTTTTTTTTTTTTTTTTTTTTAATGAGGATCTTGAATCAGATGCGTATGTTTGATTGATTGATTGATTGATTTTGGCTGTGTTGGGTCTTCGTTTCTGTGCGAGGGCTTTCTCCAGTTGTGGCAAGCGGGGGCCACTCTTCATCGCGATGCGCGGGCCTCTCTCGTTGCGGAGCACAGGCTCCAGACGCGCAGGCTCAGCAGTTGTGGCTCACGGGCCCAGCCGCTCCGCGGCATGTGGGATCCTCCCAGGCCAGGGCCCGAACCCGTGTCCCCTGCATTAGCAGGCAGACTCTCAACCACTGCGCCACCAGGGAAGCCCGATATGGGAAGTTCTTGAAAGTATATTTCCTTATTATTCAATATTAAAAAATCACTGAGAAGTATTTTTAACTACGCAAGTGTTTATATGTCTATGAGCTTATGAATACAGAAACTATATTCTATTCATCTTTGTCTCCTCGGTGTCTAGATCAGAGCCTAACAGTGAGGCAGTTAGCAGACAATGGTCTCTATAGATGAATGAATCAATGAACAAATGAAAAGAAAGATCTGACATTAGCAACTGCATCACATTTTAAAAATGAGCCACCTACAATAGTTTATTAAGTGGTTGAGCACAGCAGAGTTCAGGAGATGTTACTTTTTCAAAATAGAGCTTGTTTTTAATATTTTTATTGGTTGTCTAGGGAGAAAACACTCCATAGGTGTTATTTGTAAAAAAGCTATAAGGGGGCTTCCCTGGTGGCGCAGTGGTTGAGAGTCTGCCTGCCAATGCAGGGGACACGGGTTCGAGCCCTGGTCTGGGAAGATCCCACATGCCGCGGAGCAACTGGGCCCGTGAGCCAGTTACTGAGCCTGCGCGTCTGGAGCCTGTGCTCCGCAACAAGACAGGCCGCGATAGTGAGAGGCCCGCGCACCGCGATGAAGAGTGGCCCCCGCTCGCTGCACCTAGAGAAAGCCCTCGCACAGAAACGAAGACCCAACACAGCCATAAATAAATAAATAAAAACAAATACTTAAAAAAAAAAAAAAAAGGCAAGCCTTCCTCTTAAAAAAAAAAAGCTATAAGGAATTTAGGTTCTGCCTTTTAAAAATAAATTATTAATTAAAAAGGAGAACTCTGAATTTGTTTATGTTTCACATGAAACAGCCTAGCTATGTGCTTTAATAAACCAATTAATTTGTTGAGAGTTATAGTTTTAAATGTAGTAATGTGTGAAAACTCTCCTGAATAATAAAAAGCAAGTCTGCTCTATTAATCTAGGAATTTATAAAACTTACATAAAATTCAGGTATATTTTAACAAATGAGAGTGAGGAAGAACCTGTGATGCAGAGACTCGCCTGTATGCTGCCCGGTGTCTCTGCAGGGCGACCGCAGCCAGCTGCAGCCTGACCTCCACCACAATCTCTAGCTCGCCAGCCGAACACTGAGAGAGGCTCCTATGGCCTGGATGGTCCACCTCTGACACAAGGGAGTTGAGCCCGTCTTCAGCGTCGGTCAGTAAAACTGACTAAAGAAAGAACAACACACAATCACCCAAGTTCAGAAATAATACACATCACGTCTCATTCTTATTCATCAAATATTTTTCATGTACTGAAAATTAACAATGAATGGAAGACCAAAAAGGAAATCTGAACAAAATCATCAGAGAAGAGAGCTCAGTGAACAGGAAAAAGACAACAGGGAACGAAAAGGGAAGTAATGGCAAGAGTAAGTGTGTAGGACAGTGACCCCTTATTGCAGGCACAGCCGATGCCCATACTTGCTTATTCATAGTAGCTGTGTTCTAGAAAGTTGCTGCAAACACTGAGTCAGCGAATACTGAAGCATTGCTCCTAGGGAAATACAGGGATAGGTCCCTACGAGCCTCTGGTCACACCATTTCTGTCAGCTGATCAGTACATAACCTTGTTTAATGTGTGTTTATGTTTAAAGACACGTTATTGAATATACAGTGGAGATTCATTAACCTTGAACTCACAGCCAGTAACTCTACAACTCATGCCTGACTGAAGCTTGTCTAACACACGTATTTTCTCCAAAAGGCACATCCCAGCCTCCTTGCACTTAGGATTACTAGACAGCTCTTCAGCACTACGCTGTAGGGGCCACTTCAAATAGTGAAAAGATCAACAAAAGACCCCACAAAAATGCAAAAAGCTTGGCAATAAATGAAAAGGACACTTGTTTATAGTATGAAAGTGGAAAGAAAAAGTCAGCATTGCCTTGTTCAACTCAGCTGGGAATGTGCATATCAGGCAACTCAAAGTTTTCTATGCTCTGTGCCTGTCCCCAAATGGCCACCAAAGAACGAAGAGTATTGATTTGGGAGTTACAATTAAATTTTAGCAGATAAGCAAATTAGCAAATACTGAATCTGTGAATAATGAGGATCAACTGTATTTCAAATTAAACTATGGTCACCTAACTGGTAATGTAAAGATAATGAGATTTTACAGTTGACAATCAATACTAAATAGCAATAGCAATACTAAATAGCAACATGCCAAAAAAGAAAGGGACCAACCAATCTTTCAAGGAACAGGTCTCTAAAACCTTGTTTGTATACAGCAGTAAATACTATATAAGGAGTAGGGTAATTTAGTATAATGGTTAAGAACGTGGTCTGTATTTTATTAGTTGTATGGCATTAGTGAATTTCGTACTGTCTAAGCCTCAGTTTATTCATGGTTCAGCACAATACAGTTCAAGAATGATTAATACGTACATCACAGAGTTGTGAGAATTAAATAATCATGCAAAGTTCCTGTCATGTAGTAAGCACTGAATAAATGGTACTGTTGCTGTTCCTGTTGTTATCACTATGATTATTAGGAAACACCAAACAGGGCATGGAATGCTCAAATCCCATCAGATAATAAATCTTATTTCCCACGGCAACTTAATCGAGTTAAAAGGTCAAAGTCTGACACCTCTCGGCATCTGCTTTTCTCATGGGGAGTAGACCCCATCCCTGGCCCCAGCCCATGCTTAGGCAAGAAAAGCTACGCGAGTAAGCACAGTCCTGAAAGTTGACCTGTCCAGGGCCTAACAGTGGGCTTTCTGGTAACGGATTCACTATGATTTGAAAATTTTTTTAAACTTACCTTTAGTGTGCTAAGTGCGAAGTCCTCTTTCATTTTTGTAAGCGGACAAAGTAAGCCTCCCTCATCCTTTAAACACACCTCTATAAGACACAACATTTTGGAAGAACTAAGGATATCTGTGGTTAGCTTAAATATTAATTCTAATTTACAAAACTCATCATTAGTTGGGAATTTTAATGTTTAAAAAACAACCACAATGATAATTAGAAACACAGTGCTATATCAAATGGTCCCTAAATATCAGACATTAGAAGAATGAGGCTGATTCTTAAATTCTGAAAGGATCTTTTGGCTGCTTGGTGATGCCATTCAAGTTATTGGCTACTGATATAAAACAGTGGTTCCTCACCTGGGATCCCAAGACCCCTTAAGGTCCTCAAAGAATTGGGCTGGCCAGAAAGTTCGTTCAGGTTTTTCGTAAGCTGTTAGGAAAATCCCGAACGAATTTTTTGGCCAACCCAATATTTTTGGGTCATCCAGATATTTATAATATCTCAATAAGATCTCCTTGGAAGTGTCAGTTCTGCTGATTTGCTCCAAGACCTCCTTGGAAGTGTCAGTTCATGCCCCTCACTCTAAGAGCAGAGAGTGAGACCATTTGGAACAGCGCAAACTACAATCCTCAAATATCTCAAAATTCCTACCCACAATCCAAAGCTGGCCCTCATTCTGAGCGAGGGAGCATTGAGAGAATTTAGATCACAAACTTTGCCTGCTATAGTAAGCCTGGCTTCTAGACTACAGGAGGGAGAAAAACTACAAGTCATTATTTGACTAGGAATTAATGCACAAATTACCCACCTAAAGAGACTAAGTTTGTCAAGTGGAAGAGGGAGTCCAGAATAACATGGAACTGAACACACCTGACTTCCTCCCTTCTTCCAACTTCAATTTGCCTGGCTCTTCTCCTAAATTAGGAGACTTTGGAGCTAGAGGGTCAGCTGAGTATGAGGGAGGGCCCAGAAGAAAGATCTGGGACTAGGTCTTCTCCCCTAAGGGAAAGTGAGAGACAGGCAAGGATAGAAACGGAGGAACGCTAGGATGAGTACCAGAACATGAGAAATCCTGGCAAGAGGTTGATCCACCTCTTTCTCCTGCTCTCTCTGCCTCCTGAGTGACCCCCACCCCTGTGTGGTCCTCCCATGTTGTAGCATGCCCCTCCCTCTTGGGAGCTGTAAATAACAAACTCTGTTTTCAATGGCAGCCATCTCCTGATCTGTTGGCCTCACCACACCGGAATAATAATAAAACTTACACTTTAAAACAGAGGCCAATATTATTCTGATACCAAAACTAGACAAAGACACCGTAAGAAAAGAAAACTACACAATATATCTTATGAATATGCATGCAAAAATCTTCAACAAAATCCTAGCAAACAATCCAGCAACATATAAAAAGAATTATATACAACGACCAAGTGGGATTTATCCCAAGAAAGCAAGGTTGGTTAAACACTCAAAAATCAACTAATATAATACATGCCTATGGATAGAATAAAAAACAAAAACCATATAATCATCTTAATAGACACAGGAAAAGCATTTAATAAAATCCAACACCTTTTCATGATAAAATCACCCAACAACCTAGGAATAGAAGAGAAATTCTTCTAGCTGATAAAGGACAACTATGAAAAACTCACAGTTAACATCATACTTAGTGGTAAAAAAAAAAACAACTATTTTTAAGGCAACATTATTTCATTTGAAAAATACGTATATAGTTTTACATATGTATATACGGGCCATAAATCCCATCCACGGGTACCTTATCCTATAGAAATATACACTATAGTATGGATACATAGTACTTCCGCGCTGTTCCCTAGAAACAAAGTGAACGCACAACAGGGGAATGGTTGAATAAACCATGGGCTGTTCACAGCATAAAACACCACACAGCCAGTTTAGGGGACCAAAGCAAAGCAGCTGACTTGGAGTGGCTTTGCAAAGTTTTTTACATAAGAAATGCAAGAGGCAGAAAAATGTAAAATACATCATTTCTTAAATAAATGACAAATCCTATTTTGTATGTGCAGCTGACCCTTGATCAACATGGGGGTTAGGGACACTGACCCTCCATGCAGGTGAAAATCCATGTATAATTTATAGTTGGCGCTTGGTATAGACGGTCCTCTGTATCCACAGTTCAGCATCTGCAGATTCAACCAACCACAGATTGTGCAGTACTGTAATATTCACTATTGAAAAATATTGGTGTATAAGCGGACCTGTGCAATTCAAACCTGTGTTGTTCAAGGGTCAACTGTATAAAATGTAAAAAAGTGGACAAATATGCAGATATATTGGTGGATATGGATAGGCAGGTACCTAGACATAAGCACATTATGTGTGTCAGTAAGTGAGCTCTGAGAAAACCATGAAAGAATATCTACTAGAATGTTCATATGGATTATTGGGGGTAGAGTGGGGAATAGGTGGGGAAAGGGAATAGAAAGAGAAATAAGCAAAAAAAAAAAAATAGAACAAAAGATTACCTTTCAAGTTTGGGAGGTTCGGTCTGTTTTTCTCATCAATAAGTCCATGGCAGACTGGTTTCATTACATGTTCTGGGACACAGTTTATTGTTGCAGCCACATTTATTAAAAAGTATGCTTTAACAAAGGCAAACTTATTTAAGAGATGTTGCTGACCGACTGTAACCAGGATTAGAGGCAAGCCTTTGTTTATTAAACCATCAAGTGCCTAAAAAAAATTTTAAAAAAAGGCAAAGTAGTAAAATACTGTCTTCAGATATTAGTAGCTTCAGTCCCCTTCTGCAGTCCTCATTTGGTGTAGGATGAAGGAATTCAGGGATAGACATGAGGGAACATAATCGGCAGGTCCATTGAGAGAGGCGTCACAACGATGCCAGCAGGTCCACAGGGCTCCTGCCATTTCCCACCAGTTGGTTACCTGCCCCATGAGGCCAGCCCTGCCACACAGGGAGAGTGAACCCAGTGCCGACAGCGAGGAGGGGACACCTTATCAAAATGGAGCAACTGAAAAAGCTCATCAGCCATGCACGCTGGCGGCTCTGCTTTAGCTCGAGTGAATTAGAGCTCGCAGGATGGGAAAAAGGGGAAGGACGGGAGGATACGCAAACCCCTTCCCAACTTAGAATCTGTGTCAGTCATGAGAATCCCCGCCTTGAGGACCCCCTCCACTTCCTGGTCCCCCCCGTGCACGCACACTTCCTTGGCAATCATGCTAAGTGGCACCTCTTTAAGTTCCTGACCAAACCGCAGTGCCACCTGGTCATCATCCTACATTTGCCCAGTCCATTCACTCTTGCTCCCTCCTACACAACCATTTCATGCTCTTCTTGTTTCTGAATTCTAACACTGTCTCCCCAATGCCCCTCCCAGCTAGTAAGCTTGCTTCCTATACTTAAATGAGAAAACTGAAGCAGTCAGAGTAGTGTCCACAGACCTCACAGCTCCACCTCTCCCACCTACCCAAGCATCTGCCTCACTGCCCTGCCTTCCCGCCTGCTTGCCAAGGCTGGTGCCACCACTTAGGCCATCAGGCCTGTGCCCACTGGTACACTCAGCCATTCTCTCCTACATCGTAAGTGTTCCCTTTCTAACGAACACCATATGATATCACTTACATGTGGAATCTAAAGTATGACACAAATGAACTTACCTATGAAACAGAAACAGAGCCACAGACACAGAGAACAGACTTGTGGTTCGCCAAGGGGAGAAGGTGGGGGAGGGATGCACTGGGAGTTTGGGGTTAGCAGACATAAACTATTATATATGGAATGGATAAACAACAAAGTCCTATTGTATAGCACAGAGAACAAAATTCAGTATCCTATGATAAACCATAATGTAAAAGAATATGAAAAAGAATGTATATATATACATATGTATAACTGAATCATTTTGCTGTACAGCAGAAATTAACACAAAATTATAAATCAGCTATACTTCAATTTAAAAAAATGTTCCCTTTCTACAGAGACATTCCCATCAGCACACAGCCATGCTGTCTTCACTGCCATTTTAAAAACCAAAAACTCTCTATACCCTGACTTCCTCCTCCAGTTACTACCCTAATTCTCACTTCCCCTAACAGCAACAACCTACAAGGTTGTCAATATTCCAATCTCTCTCCTTTCATTTGCTTTTAAACCTACTCCATCCTTACATTGAAATCCTTTGGTCAAGGTCACCGATGGCCTACACTTGGCTAAATCTAATGGTTAATTCTCAGTCTTCGTATGCCATGTTACTTTAATCTAAGACACCATTATTTTATATGCCAATTAAACTTTCACATGCCCATAACTGTAAAATGCATTCTGATTGCACAGCTGTTAAATGTTTTAAAAAATGCATGTTTAAGACTTCGTGAATTATGGTAGTGCATTTCTCAGCAAAATTTGACACTATTAATCATTCCCTCTTCTAAAAATGCTTCTTCTCTTGGCTTTCAAGCCACCACACTCCCTTGGTTTCTTTCCTATTATATCCACTACTCCTTTTCCGTCTTCTTTGCTGGTTCCTCCTCTTTTCCTATACCTCTGAATATTGGAGTGTCCCAGGGCTCCATCCTCTTCCATCTCCTCATTCTCTCCCCTTCGATGATCTTCATCAGGCTTATGGTTTTAATCTCATCTAAATGCTGATTAAATCCCAAGTTTTTGTCTCTAGCTCCAACTTCTCTTCTAACTCAAGACTCATATGATCAACTTCTGACTCAATTCTTCCACTTGGATGTCTAACAGACATCTCAAACTCAACATGTCCAAAACTGTATTCCTAGTCTCCCACACAAACACAAACACACACACACACACACACACACACACACACACACACACACACAGTATAAGCTCTATGAGGACTGAGAATCTGTCTGTATTATTGGTTAACTAATATGTTTGATTGATAGTACCTGGCACACAGTAGACTCAATGGATTAGCTAAAGTGATCCCTTTAAAACACAAGTAGATCAGGCCACACCTCTGCCCTAAACCCTCCAGTGGCTCCTCCTTTTGTTCAGAGTAGGAGCCTAGGTGACAAAAGCCCTACAAGGCCCTTCTCTATCTGAGCACCCCACCACCATCTACCCTGTTACCTCTCTGACCTTGTCTCCAACTGCTCTCCCATCATTCACACAACTCTAGCCACACTGGCCAAGATGTCCCTCACTAAGCTAGGCAATCCTGCCCCAGGGCCTTTGCACTCACTGTAGCTTGTTCTTAGATTATTCTTTCTCCAGATTTCATAGGACTTGCACCTCTACCTGCTTCAGGTCTGTTCACCAATGTCACCTCAGTGAGGACTAAGCTGACTGTCCCATTCAAAATTACAACCCCAGTCTAGCCCCATGCTCCCAATCCCCTTTATGAGCTGCTGGGTTCATTTTCCCCTACAGCATGGTTCACCTCCTAACATACTATATAATTGACTCATTTATAACATGTACATATATATGTTTATTACTAGTCTTGCCCACTAAAATATAAGCTCCCTGAGGGCTTAGAATTTGTTTTGTTGATTAACTGATGTATTTATCTGACAGCGCAAGAAGAGTACCTTGCACGCAATAGGCTCTTATTAAATATTTGTTGAATTAATATAAAAGGCAGATGCTGGGGCTATGTATTCTAAAAAACAAAAAGGTAAATTATTTGCCTTACGTGAACTAAAAAAAGAAAAACCTCATTGTCTGGGAGAGTATGAGGCAATGCTCGCAGTGGGGAGGTCTGTTGCTGTTGTTCGTTCTCCTTCCTTAAGCCCTTCTAAAGGGTGGAAAGCAATACCTGCAAAACAGCCAGACGTGGAGCAACTCTGAGCCTGACCTGGTAACAAATGATGGTACTAAGGAAATGGTTGACATTCTCCATCTAGAAAAGAAACTTCAGACTGGTTGGGAGCAGGAGGTGTGTGTAGAAGGTTTCTCTTTTCTATCCACAGCAAACAGTGATTTAATGAGCCCTGACAATTACACACAAACTCTTGAGGATCAAAAGAAGATTAATTAGTAATGCTATCCAACACTCCGTCCTCTCCCTCTATACAGAAAATATGAAGTGTTATCTGAAGCGTCTTAAGCAGACCAACAGTTCTGTTTTAATTAATTAGCTAATAGAAATCGGTTTTCCATTATACAGTACTGTCAGTCTCTTTCTGTTTAAAAAAAAAAAAAAAAAGATCAGACAAACATTCCTTTTATACCCAAGACCACTTTTATAACCAAAACCAAAAGAAGTGTTTTTAGGATGCCCTGGCATTTATGACTGGAAAGAAATAAATATTCCGAAGCATCCCAAGGTCTCAGAACACTAAAATGAAAGATGAATATGTATTTGTATCTTCCTAATACCAGTTATTTCATTCCAGGCAACTTGCTTATAAATTAAAACAAATTTTAAGGCAAAAACAATGAATCATCTGAAGCATAATTAAAAGTGAAGTTTGTGGAATAAAATTAACAATAATAGAAAAGTAATAAGATTACATTTAATAAAAGGTAGATAAATTCCTATCAAAATTATGGAGGAAAATAATAAAGCAATTTTGAGGAAATGTCTCTCAAAGTTATTTCATAAAAATTAATACTTTACTTAATGAAACAGAATGCTGTTTCTGAGCATTTAAAAAAACCAAAAACTATGTGTACCTGTCTATATGCATTAACCATCACCTGCCTGTGTGAACCCCTTGCCCCTCTGTAACCCCCTTAACAATGGTTGCCCTACCACCCTTCCACTCCAACACTTCCTAGTGGACAAACTGCTGGGACTCTAAGATTTTTTTAAATGACTTGATAAAATTTAAATGCTTTTAGGTCACCAAAAGTTTGAAACCCAATCATTCCATTAATGACAAGAATAAACTTATTGGGATGGGCGGTCTGGTCCTCTGTAAAAAACAGTAGGGAAATCAGAGGAATTGCTTATAAAAATGTCATATGAAAACCTTCCTTTAGCTAATGCTAGGATGGTAATCATACTGTAATATATAAATGTATCAAATCAATGCATTGTACACCTTAAACTTACACAATGTTATATGTCAATTATACCTCCCAAAAAAATTGAAAAAGAAAACCTTCCGTACATTGGCTGAGAGGCAGTCTCAGACTGGGGCAATGGATCCGAGTAAAAGCAGTATTGAACAAGTGGGCTATCACAAAATCCTTTACTGATGATCAAAGTTACTAGGTAACTAAGATAGATATTAGATACTTGGCATGGCTAGATAAGCAAACTGA
Source organism: Balaenoptera acutorostrata (assembly GCF_949987535.1). Classification (NCBI taxonomy): domain Eukaryota; kingdom Metazoa; phylum Chordata; class Mammalia; order Artiodactyla; family Balaenopteridae; genus Balaenoptera; species Balaenoptera acutorostrata. Next base: position 25,127,585 of record NC_080074.1, read on the forward strand.
ATATGCATGTGCAATTGAAAATTGAGGAGCAGTAACTGATATTTGCTCCATCTGAAAACCAGATCAGTTTGGGTCCAACCGTATCTCTGGCCTCAATATTTGGAGATCAGACTCCATTACCAGACATAGAAGAGCATATTACACAGCAGATATTCAAAAACAAAGATTATACATACCAAAAAGATTGAAATGACTCAAAAATTATCCACACTAAATATCCAATGTTTATAAAATATCGTTATCCTTACCTGCATATTTTCTTTACTAGTAAGAGGTTTTCCCGAGTCAAATGATTGAAATACCTGCCAATATACAAAATGTTAACATTAGAAACAAGAGTATTGAGTGCTCCTTTAGATGAAACTGTTAATGTGTTCTAAAACTATCTTAAATATAATTTTTATTATAAAAGTAATACATGCTCTAGTCAGAAAAGATAAGTATAGTATAAAGAAGAAAGCAAAAGTCAACATCTTTAGGTTGTCGATGTTAATATCTAGGTGTCGTTACTACCAATTTCTTTTTGATGTATTTTAAAATTTTGTATATGTATTTGGATTCCTTTTCACTAAATGTTACATCATAATTATTTTCCCACACCATTAAGTTATTTGTAAACCTCGTCTAATAGCTCAGTAACGTTCTATCCTATGAATGTAGCATAATAACTTAACCTCTTTCCTATTGTTAGACATCTAAGAGGACCACTTCTCATCCTCACCCCACCATTCAGCCCTGGTTTAAATAATATTAGTGACTATTTTGCTGGTATTTCTGATTATCACCTTTGGATAGATTCCTGGAAGCAGAAGTGCTGGGTCATAAGATAAGACTATATTGAGAAAATTGAAAAGGGATAGCTCAATCTACCTTCCACCCATGTTGTATGAAAATGCCAGGATTACTGCACTTTCAATAGCATTGCGTATTAGCACTTAAAAATGTTTTTGCCAGTTTGAGGTAAATTATATTACTCTTCACAATGATGCTTTTTGTGGTTCTTCCCTTGTTTGTGAATTACCTGTTAATATGTTTGGCTCTAAATATAATATTGCATTAGAAAACATTCAATTCATTTGTCACAGAACATTGTTGTATCGTTATGAGGGTGCATCCCTTCTGGTACAGCTGCCCTTTTTAAAAGGTGCCCATTCTTAGATGTCAATACTAATACCCCATCCACATCCTCTTGGTCACCTGGAAGTCACCAGCATCTTCCATGAACAGGTCACTCACATGTGCATGGTATCCTACTTCAAGCACCTGCACCTCTTTGCCTGAGGGCATTCTGTGGCCGCAGGAGAGTTTCAGGAGAGGCTGCAAGTGCAGGGAGCAACCCCTACCAATGAGGGGCAAGAGACTGTCTCTCTGCAGGCCCCACCTGCCCATGGTGGGGATCTCATTAATGCTCTGTGGAGTGGTTTTCCTCGTCTCCCTGTCTGACTTTCCCACTCACTCACTCACTGTTCTTCCTGGAATCATCTCCCAAACACACTAATTGTTCCCAAATCTTTGTCTCAGGATCTGCTTTTGAGGAACCCCTAAATCAAGACATCACATATTGCTCTTATCAGAAGAAAGTGTTGGTAAGTGTCTAAAAACATTCCTTTTTTTGAAGATATTCTTTATTTCCTTTAACACATTGAAAAGTGAGTAACTGAATCCAGGGAGAGACCTTTGGTGATATAATTTGAAGAGGGTTAATGATGGGACTTCAGATTTGGTGATGAGAGCAGAATCCCAATATGAGTATATTAAAAAAAAATAGAATTTTTTTAAAAGCCCGTGAAAAGTTCAATCATAATCTGTAAGACTTTTCTGGTAACTGCTTTTACAACTGAAATTTAACTCATTAATCCTGTCTTTAAATAACTAGCCTGCAGCCTAATAACATTGGCACCTATTTTAATTATAAACCCTGAACGCACTTCCTCTTTTAATTACACTTTTTAAATTCCCAACTGAAGCTGGAAAAGCTGCAAATTAACTTTGAGAACACAAAATTTGAAGTCATAATCCATCGGGAAACAATTCCCCCACACTTTTGTCTTACGAAAACTAGCTGATAAAAAATGAAGTTTGGGGGGCTTCCCTGGTGGCGCAGTGGTTGGGAGTCTGCCTGCCAATGCAGGGGACACGGGTTCGAGCCCTGGTCTGGGAGGACCCCACATGCCGCGGAGCTACTGGGCCCGTGAGCCACAATTACTGAGCCTGCGCGTCTGGAGCCTGTGCTCCGCAATAAGAGAGGCCGCGATAATGAGGCCCGCGCACCGTGATGAAGAGTGGCCCCCGCTTGCCACAACTAGAGAAAGCCCTCACACAGAAACGAAGACCCAACACAGCCATAAATAAATAAATAAATAAATAAATAAATAAATGAAGTTTGGAATTTACCTGTAAAAATGAGTTTCAGACCACTTGTCTATTTGTTTTGGTGAAAGCAGTAACCATTGAAAACTCTCTCTTGTTTCCTATTCTACCCAACGGGCTTCCCTTTCCTTCTTGTCTTCCAGACCCTAAGTGTGGAGGGCCCCAAGTTTCAGTCCTCTGCCTTCTACTTTTCATTATCTGCCTTGGTCCCCAGCTGCTCTCCCTGAGCCCCATGACTTTAAATTTCTGCCGATGCTCCCAAATTTACCTGCAGCTTCAACCTCTCCCCTGAATTCCAGAACATATACTCTCTGCACCTACCTAGGCTGTATCTCCACCTGCTTGTCCACTAGGAATCTCACACTTAACACGCTCTACCCCTGCCTTGGGGCAGCGGGACTCCCCATCTCAGTCAATGAAAACTCTTTCCTACCAGCTGCTCACGTTGAACACTCTGTAGTCAGGTCTGACTTCTTCCTCTTACATCCCACATCTCAACCACCATTAGCAAATGCTGTCAGCTCTACCTTTGCCATGTGCCCAGAATTTTACCACTTTTCACTCCTCCCACCACTGTTACCCCGACCACTGTCACATCTCACTCAGGTCATTGGCAAAGGCCTTCTCCCTGGTCTCCCTATTTATACCCAAGCTCATCCACAGCCCATTCCCCAAACAGCAAGCAAAGTGGTTCTTTGAAATTTACTTCCTGTCTCATCACTCCTCTGTTCAAAGCTCTACAAGGTTTCCCATCTCATTTAGAGTAAACTCCAGTCCTCACCCAGCCCTGGGCGGTCCGACATGACCTGGCTCCTGGGTCCTGCCCTCTCCTCCTCCTCCTCCTCTCTAATCCAGCCTCACGTGGCCTCCCTGGTTTTCCTCAACCACATCTTGCAGGCCTTTGCCCTTGCACTGCCTCCTATTTGGAAGGTTGTTCCCTCAAATCTTTCACTCCCTTATTAGAGAGACTTCCCAAACCACCCTCAATAGAACAGCTACCCACCGCTCTGGTCACTTCCTGTCCCCTCAACTCAGCTTGATTGTCCATCAGAGCATGTCACCATCTGACATGTAGTTATGTGCTTAATGTGTTTATTATTTCTCTTCCTCACTGGACTGTCCAATAGTAACATGCCTCCAGGAAGGCAATAACTCCATTTATCTTTCTACTGCTCTATCCCCATGTCTGGAATAGTGCCTGCATTCAGTCAGCACTCAATAAATATTTTTAAATGAATTAAAATATAATTTAAATAACAAAATGCAAACCATTTTACAACAGGGAAAGGCTGTTGCTTGAGAAGCAAGCAAGAAAATACTGCTAATTTAACCCAGGTAACAAGATGAAATCATTTGTGCTATAGAAAATGAACCAAAAAACATGACTGACTCCCAAATAGATAGCTAGATAGATAAATATACAGTCGTCCCTTGGTAACTGTGAGGGATTGGTTTCAGGATTCCCCACCCCCCATACCAAAACCTGCAATGCTCAAGTCCCTCGTATAAAATGGCACAGTATTTGCATATAACTTAGGCGCACCCTCCATATACTTTAAATCATTTCTAGATTACTTATAATGCCTAATACGATGTAAATGCTATGTAAATAATTGCTAGCATGCAAATTTAAGTTTTGCCTTTTGGAATTCTCTGGAATTTTTTTTCCAAATATTTTCAATCCATGGTTGGTTGACTCCACAGATGTGGAACCCACGGATACAGAGGGTCAACTGTAGATGTATAGGCATACACACACGTATCCGATTGTCTACTGAACGTCCCTCTTAGGATTTTCTGTAGATAACTTAACACTTACCTCATTACGATAAATTATAACACTGTAGCAGTCATATTAAGAAAAAAGCAGCAACATTTTAGGGGTATACATTGAAGTAATGTATGCATTATATGTAAATATGTCTGCCTAGGGCTTCCCTGGTGGCACAGTGCTTGAGAATCTGCCTGCCAATGCAGGGGACACGGGTTCGAGCCCTGGTCTGGGAAGATCCCACATGCCGCGGAGCAACTGGGCCCGTGAGCCACAATTACTGAGCCTGCGCGTCTGGAGCCTATGCTCCGCAACAAGAGAGGCCGCGACAGTGAGAGGCCTGCGCACCGCGATGAAGAGTGGCCCCCGCTTGCCGCAGCTGGAGAGGGCCCTCACACAGAAACGAAGACCCCACCCAGCCATAAATAAATAAATAAATAAAAATTTTAAAAAAAATTAAAAAAAAATATGTCTGCCTATGCAAGTAGTTTTCAAGACATAACTATTCCGCAGTTTCCTTTAGGTCCTCTGAATTTGAATCCCACCAGCATGTATCGTGTCTGCCAGTCTCACTCCTTACACATACGGTCTCTCCCAGGGAATTGACTTGTTGCTTCCTCCTATTTCCTTTATTGCTGGCCCTTGGATGAGGGTCCAAGCATCTGCCCCAAGCAAGATCACCCAGGGGTTCCCAGATCACCACAAAAACCAAAGCAGAGACAATAAGAGCTCACTCTGATTTAAATATAAAATATTCATTTTCAACGATGCTTCAGTCATGCAATTTACAAATACAAATTAAGCAAGCCAGGTAAAACTCTCTCCCAAAGTCAAAAAAGACTAGACAAAATAGAGGAACATTCTCTCCTCACAAAAATCAGAAGAAATGTGAACTCATGCTTAACTCTTTGGTATAAAGTATATAAATCAAAATATCCAAATAAAACATGAAGAGAGGCCATTGTGACTAAGACTATTAACTAGAAATTATAAGCTCAGACCCAAAAGTCTAAGAGATAGTGTCTGATCAGTGTGTCTACTGAGACTGTCCATGATAACACAAAGTCAAAATTCCACAGTAAAAACCTACTCCAAGACCACGCTCCCCTCCCCGTCATGACACCCACCCTTCTTCCATTTCAGACAAAGGAAACCTTGTGTATGTCTGATGTTAGCTCTAATCAGCCTTAACAAAGAAGTCTGCAGTACCAGAGACTTGTAAATACCTTTTTTGGAAGCATTCCCTAGATTTTAGGAATGTAGCCTTCAAAAGGACCTTCAAAAGGTTAAAAACGGCTTTGAATCAAATTGGCAGGCTTACCTTCATTCTTCCAGTAGCTTTACAGCCAGTGGGTACTGAAGAAGGCATGTTTTTTCCATAAAAAATCTGGGATATCTCATGAAAGGCTTCGGAAAAGAATCCTAAATCTATAAGGACTTCTATCTTTAAAGAAAAGAAAAAAAAAAGAGATTCTAAATTAAACCATTTGTTTTACTTACAAAATTAAAATTTTAGAGAAAAATCATCAACTTGCCGAGATCCAAAATTTCTGCTTCATATTGGTAACGTGTTATAAGTCAATGTTTAGACAACACAGTGGTAGAGATGCATGCGTCTGTGTGTAAGCCAGTTCACATGTGCAGGGGACCAAGAAGCTAGTAAATCACATCAAGCGACTTTTCAAAACAATGGCCGTTCATGAGATGTGGCTTACTTTATCAGACGCAAACACATTTTAAAAAATAGGATAGACACAGAAGAGTTTTAAAAAATTGAATTCATCCTTTTGTTCCCATGGTCAAGTATGGTTTAAAAGAAAGACAAAACAAAAACACTCCTGATTTCTCTAACACTCTGAGGAATGTCAAACAAACCAGGAGATGAATTCCACAATGCATCAACTGTTCATTTTCTTATCCACAATGAATGGACACTGTCGATTTTACAGACATGTATTTAACAACATTAGTCAATTGGTAACTATATATTGTACATGGCTTATTTTGAATATAATCCAGCAAGACTTTCAATTAGGAAATTACAAGAAGAAATCAAATCATCAAATGCATGCGTTCATTCAGCATGTATATTGAGCTCCTCTTCTGCACCAAGCCCTCTTGGAGGTTACCTCCATTGGGATATACGGTTAGCTAAATTTAAGTGATACATGAAGATATACACAGTATGAAAAGAGATAAAAGGTACTGACAAAATACTATTTTTGAAACTGTGGTCAGGAGGGACTTCTCTGAGGAGAAAACCTTCAAGAGAAGATTTGGGAATGATATGATGGAGGGAGACGTGAAAACTGCTGAGGGGACCTTGACTACAAAGGTCACGTGGTGCCAGGAGCAATCCTGGGGTCTTGGTGTGTTCAGGGAACAGCCTGTGTGGCAGGAGCGTAGGGAGAGAGGAGAAGAGGGTTGGGAGGTAGGTGCGAATGGTGGCCTGTGGACCAGAGTGGAGACTTGGGATTTGATTCTCTGCATGATAAGTGATTGGAGAGTTTTGAACAGGGCAGGGCCTGTACCTTACTTATGTTTTGAAAACATCTAGCGACTTTACAGAGAACAGAGATGGGTAAATTGTGGAAGCAGGGAGTGCAGTACAAACTTGGATGAAGAGGATATATATCTAAAACACAGAAAAAGAAAATCCAATTTATCCTCAACATCATACTCATCTTACTCTCTCTTTTCCTTTAACTACTATCTTAGGAATCTCAAGAGTGTACCAATTTTAAAGAAATAAAAAGAAGGTAAGTTAGAAGGAAACAGGATGTGACAATAACATGAAAATAAAACATAGGAAGTCAGGAGAATATTTTTAATGATGAAGAGAAAAGAGCTTGTCTATTGAGTTGCATACTTTGGCTCTTGCCTAAGACACCTTGGGCTCTAACGTCCCTGGTGCCACATAATATCAAAGTAGGCATTAGGGAGTCACTGGAGCTCTTTGCCCCTTGGAGGAAACAGTTCCCCATATCTGTGTAAGGTTAGTTTCCTCTGTGCTTGACTGTGAGATTGCTGTACCTGGCCACCTGTTCAGGCTACCTCTGGTTCAGTTTATCAAACCAATCTGACCATATGAAAAAGCTGTGGTGATAATAATGGACATGTATTTTCAGAAACAACGAACACCGTGAACACAAACAAGCCAGATGGGAAAAAGAACCGCTCATAAATCAACCCTTCAGTCATACAAATACAGAACCATCAGTACCCTTCCCAGGAATGCCGGATATGTTGAGAGTAATAAATCTTTCAGGATGCTGGCAGTTCTAAAGTGAAGCCAGACCAGTTGATCATAAAGAGGCCTTAAAGCTTCCCCTGGAAGACACTAGTGCATCTGTAGAGACTTAACAGTGTGACCTACTGCTCTTTGATTTGTCAGAAAGCATCATTGTTTGCGATTTCCTGATTACGACTTTTCTCTCTTCCCACTCACTGACCCCAGTTTAGTTCGGGAAGGTCAGGTAAACTCTGCCTATGGGGGCTATCATTCCTTCCTCTGTATGTTGCACTAATTGCCCATTTTCAGTGCTTCTGCCAACACCCTAGTTGCGTTTCCAGTCCTACTATGCTGATAAGATCCCACTCCCATCTCACTCTGTTCCTGACACGCCTACCAGATACATCTGATCACGTCCTTCTCCTGATCAAAGCTGTGCCATGAATTCCCCCTCCCAACCCAAGGCTACAGAAGACAGTCCATAGTTCTTCACTGGCTTTTAAGCTACTCTAGTACAAAAGCAGTTGCCAAGGGCTAACAATCAATAAAAAATAGTCATTTAATCAAAAACTTTGCTCCAGGTTCTTTCAGTGCCTCTCTGGACTGCCTTCTGACATGTTACTAGTTGTCACTGCATCCCTTCCATGCTTCTTGCCTCCTGTGACATCAGCATAAAACTGTCACCCAATTCTGACACCACAACCTCCTCCTTTCTCTCACTGCTCAGCCTCCATATTACATCTCAGCTTGGAATTCAAGACTGGGCCCCTGGTCTCCTCCACATCACAGACCTCTGGTGTCCTCATGTCATCTACTCCAAACTGCCTGCTCAAGAGCTCCACTCCAGTCTAACCCAACCACCTCTGCCCCCTAAACAAGTCAATACTTCCTCACTTCCACACCTTTCACACTACTGTCTGCTGAGAATGTTCCCTTCTTCCTCTCTCCTACTCAGTTCTATTTTTTTCAAGCTGAAATCTTACCTACTTGGTAAAACCTAGAGACCCAGAGCCATTTTTCCCTCTTTCAGACTCCTGGAAATAGTGTTCATCACACTCATTTGGAAATGATCAAGTGGGAGGTACACACATTATTCTCTTGTGTGTATGTCCCATCTCTCTTCCCTATTTTCACTTCTTTACAAAAGCAAAGACCATGGGTTACATTTCTTTGATTAGAGTTACTAACACGGTGCCTTTATATAGGAGATACTTGATAAATGTTGTTTCAAAGATAAAGCAATAAACATTTACCAAGTATCTTCTCGGTGAGTTCCCACCAAACACCAAGGAGAGTGTGGACAGTAGGCACTTGATATATGTCTAAAGATTTTAAATCCAATTCAACAATTAATTACTGAATATCAAGTATATAAATTTATTACATAGGGAACCAAAAGATGCATAAGATACAGGCCTTAGCCTCGAGAATTTTGCAGTCTTGAAGAGAGCACTGTTTTAAAAACAGAGAAAAGTTGTATGCAGCTTTTTAAAAACTGTTATTAGAATTCACAAGCCAGAGAACTGTTAAGAGTTCAGTAACTCGGAAAGGGTGAACCAGAATTCATGGCTGATTACAAATTATTTATTCCCAGGTTAAAATGTATTATCTTAAGAGCATCACAATTCCTATTAGGGAAGGTGTTATCTTTATTTAGAAATAGAATGCAATGGACAATTTGGGTCTGAAAACAAGGCCCACAGGCAGGGTCTTGATGGAGAGAGCAGTTCAAAGGGAAGTCTTATTTTCCCTTATTAGAAAATGTGAAGGATCGGGGAAGAAGGGTATTTCCAAAAAAGGAGAAGGAGGGCTAAGCTAGGGGAGTGTGGGAGCCCACTCACCCGCAACTGCAAGAGCCAACAAGGCACATCTTGTCGAAGCCCCACATTCAGTAACGCCCAGTTGGTAGGCTGAAGTCAGCTGCAGTGGGAGTATTTATACCATGGAAACTGGAAATGTTACAAATCAAGGCTTCTTTTTTAGAGTGAGTTGTGAAATATTTACCAGCACACGGCTGACGAAGCCATGGGATAGGAGGCAAAAGAGTGGGATAATGGGCAAGAAATATTTTAAACTCAGAGATGCTAAATATTCTATTTTAAGTTGCTGGTTTTACCTCAACTAAAATTTCCTTATGTTCCCAATTTTCAGTAAAGTCCAATATAGAAATAAAGACCTTGGGTGGATGTAGTGTGTGTGTTTATGTGTGAGTGTGTGTGTGTGTGTGTGTGTGTAAAATATGGAATAGGGTTGAATTTCATATTAGAGATGAAGAAGTGCAGAACAGGGAGCAAATCTGCTGGCTGCTGAAAGGATCCATGTACAAAACAAATTCAACGACAGTGGGAGCCTGCGACCATGGGTGATCAGGAAAAGGGGCAGAGAAAACAAGATGCTTGATGTTCCCCACTCCACATGGGGTTCAAGCCAACTGCACATGAATTTTGAAGGCAGAGAGCCTCCTGACCTCTGGGTTACAGAATTAATTGTAATTTAGTGCCTGTGTGTTTTATCACCTCAACTGTCTGTGCAATAAAAAAAAACCTCCTGTATACCATGATATACATAAAGATCCTTAGCAAAAAAACTCCCAGAAACTTTGGAAAATGACTCATTAGTCTCCATGAGGAAACCAATCTTTCAGAAGTGGTGATTTCTAGGCTGAATGGTGTCGGGTGAGCCTTGTTACCAGGGGTAGCTGTTCCTCACTTTACTGTGGCCCAAGAATAAAATGATCTAAGCCTTTCTACATGGCTCTTTCCCATACTTTATTAAAATGTTGGGCAAGTTTTTTTTAATATCAGTACAACACCATATATTATTATCAGCTTATGATGATAATAATAAAAAAGTAATTCATGACAATATCTTTAATAGTTCAAGAATATCAAATGTCTTAAAAAGCTTGAAACATACCTTGAGGATTCTTGCTTCTAGATTTCTGACTAGGTCTTGGCAAATTTCAGAAACAAAATATTGGTACAATGCAAGAAGAGGCAGAATCTACCAACAGAAAAACACTCTTTGTTTTGAAACGTATTTTATCAAGTTAATAATCTAATAATACAATTTAGCCAAATACTGATGTAAGAGATGTTATGCAAAATTGTGATTGATTTTTCCATATTAGAAGACTGTACTGTTTGGTATAAGTGAAATGATCTGCCTAACATGTGTTTCATAATTTTATCAGAATTTTAAAGTGCTATCAGTGACTTACAGTTCCAAGTAGATGCTACTTGATACCCAAAACCTAGGTTTCACATTTCCTTAAGCATGGAAAAATAAAAATCCAGTTAATCACCTTCCTTGATAAAACATTATTTCAACATATACGTATGAATTACTGAGGCCTGTGGAAACATTCTAGCAAATGAGCTATCAAATAAATGCAAAATTTAAAGCAAAGGAACTCACATCCATGTCCCCTAATAGCTTCTACTTATTCATCTCAATGTCAGCTATTTGTCTTCAACTGGAATATCTCCATCATCAAAAAATATTTACAGGGGCTTCCCTGGTGGCGCAGTGGTTGAGAATCTGCCTGCCAATTCAGGGGACACGGGTTCGAGCCCTGGTCTGGGAAGATCCCACATGCCGCGGAGCAACTACGCCCGTGAGCCACAACTACTGAGCCTGCGCGTCGGGAGCCTGTGCTCCGCAACAGGAGAGGCTGCGACAGTGAGAGGCCCGCGCACCGCAATGAAGAGTGGCCCCCACTCGCCACAACTAGAGGAAGCCCTCGCACAGAAACGAAGACCCAACACAGCTATAAATAAATAAATAATTAAAAAAAAAAAAAAAAATTTACAACAGGCCTGTTATATGTCAGACACTGTTGAATGAGAAAAAAATCTAAGTCCTTGCCTTTACAGAGCATATATTCTACTGATTAAAATGCAAGCTTACTCTTATTCGTCTCAATGTCAGCTATTTGTCTTCAACTGGAATATCTCCATCATCAAAAAATATTTACAACAGGCCTGTTATATGTCAGACACTGTTGAATGAGAAAAAATCTAAGTCCTTGCCTTCATAGAGCATATATTCTACTGATTAAAACGCACGCTTACTCTTCATATAACATTTTTATTTTCCTAAAATTAACCCCAAGGTTCAAGTCTTCTTGAAGTCCCATGGATAGATGTGAAAGCTTACAGACTATCAATTTTTCAATTGACCAAACCAGTATCCAGCTAAAGGCAGGTGTTGAGGGACAGTTTTGCCTAGACTTCTGAATGCTCCTGATCTCAACTTAAAACTGAAGCTCAGTCCCTACAACTGGGTCCTGCTCCATCAAAGGCAGATGCAGCAAGAAAGGGGACTGGGATCCTTATTATTTAGCAAATTATTTCCCATGATCCCACAGCAATGGGTCCCCTAGCGAATTTTATATGTTACAGCTGTCTCCTTAGCCACTGGGCTCCTTCTGGAAGGTAGTGTAATAGAAAATGGAAACTGTTTACATCTTGCAAGTTTAGCTAAGGAATCTCATTGTCAGTCAACTGGCGGCTGCTAAGAACAACAGCTTTTAAAAAGGACTAAACTGGTCTTAAATGATTTCAAACATAACACAATACATTTTTCTACAGTGATGCTCTACAAACATAACACAATACTTTTTTCTGTAATTAATGCAGCACAAAACGAGTTGGCTATTACCTTTGAGATTGTTTCTTTTCTTTAGTGACAAATAAAAACATACCATTTTATTGCTGCCAATTGCTCAATTATTCAGAAAAATGTTCTCAATTTCTTAAGCTTCAGAGAAAAAAATCTCATTTCTTTTCCAGGGCAGGGATATGTATTATATATGAATATGACTAGGCAGCTAAAGGTTACCCAGGGGATAAAACTATTTTCTAAATCCAGAAATGAATCACCTTAACAAGAGAGGAGCACCATTTTGTTATTTTTTTCTAATAAACAATTTTTTGCCAAATCTGCCAAGTGTTAAAAGCATGTATCAACCTCTTCACTTTAACACATGACATTATAATTTAACAACTAATATCAGGGGGCAATAAATCTTTTCAATATAAGGAGAGAGTGAATTTAGAACAAGAGAAAACAATATATGAGAAAAAAGAAAGTAAGTAGGAAAATTATAGAGGAAAGGGAAAGAAGCAGAAAAAGAGAAAGAACATATATTAACCAAGCAAACAGTGGGGGAAAAGAGATACAGAAGTAGAGGAAACAGCACAGAGGAAGAAAAAAGGACAAATAAGAAAAAGGAGGAAAATATAAAATAACCAACAGAACACCCTAATTTATGTTTAAAATGCAATCAACTTCAAATTTATGAGATACATACTGTGGCTTATTTCCCTAAAGGAAAAGAGAGTTGTATTGGTTTTTTTTTTTAATTTCCTAGGATATTAAGAAGTGTCTGTCTTTAATTTCACAGTTAGGATCTGTTTTTCACTTAGATGTGCCCTTAACACAGAAAAGACAAGACACAAAGATAAGTTTATCTCAATAAAGAAATACTCCCAGAGTTTCGATATTGATATGACCTGCATGACTTAATGCAGTGAAGTTATAAGTGCACTAGATTCCTGTGTTTGAGACCAGTGCAACATTCTAGTCAATTTCACCAAATGTCTTTTTTTTTTTACCTTCTTTTTTTTTTTTTTTTTTTTTTTTTTTAATGAGGATCTTGAATCAGATGCGTATGTTTTGATTGATTGATTGATTGATTGATTTTGGCTGTGTTGCGTCTTCGTTTCTGTGCGAGGGCTTTCTCCAGTTGTGGCAAGCGGGGGCCACTCTTCATCGCGATGCGCGGGCCTCTCTCGTTGCGGAGCACAGGCTCCAAACGTGCAGGCTCAGCAGTTGTGGCTCACGGGCCCAGCCGCTCCGCGGCATGTGGGATCTTCCCAGGCCAGGGCTCGAACCCGTGTCCCCTGCATTAGCAGGCAGACTCTCAACCACTGCGCCACCAGGGAAGCCCCCAAATGTCTTTTAAAAAAGGTAAAATAATAGAGTAAAATAAGAGAACAAAATCAAATAGGCATGGCTACTGTACCCAAAAGGCAACGCAAACAGTGATGTCAAAGAAAGAACATTAATTAATATATTTCATTTTGAAGTACAGATCTGAATCCCAAAAATAGAGTTTAAAAGTTAAATAAGAACTGACCCAAAGAACGTTAGTAAAACTTGAAAAGTATAAGGTAAGTGGGGTAAGATACCACAGTGAATTAAGATTTGTCGATTTTACAAATCACTTACTATTAGATTTTGCTTAGCAAAGTGCAGTTCGCGGATTACGTAATACAGACTTGCAACTACAGAGCAGATGTCAGCCCGGTATCTGTCCGAGAAGAGCTCGATGCCGGGAAGAAGCTGAGTGATTTCATACTGAGCATAGCAACGTTCAGCTTTAGGGTGTGCAAGTGTGGTTCTAAGCAAACCCTGTAAATGAAAAAGGTGAAATGAAGAGCTGGAACTTGCATCTGCAACAACGAGAGAGAAAGATAAGTACATGTATTATTTCCCCAAGTGCTTTGCGTATGCCTAGCACACTGTATCCTGTAATAAATGATACTTATCAATATCTTCATGACCACAGGTTCCAAATGCTTTTACCACTCAAGATGGGCCTTTTAAATTCCATGGTAGTTGAATACTTATCATTTTAAGAAGAAATTATTATATTGTTATCATTTGTTGAGGGTCAATTTTGTGTTGGGCACTCTTGGTAAATTCTTTGTAAATATTATCTCATTTAATCCTCACTTAACCTACCCCTAGAAGGAAGGATTATTATCTCACAAGTGATATAACTGAGGTTTAAACAATTAATTTCTCTGAGGTCACATAGCTAATGATGGCAAAAAGAAGATTCAAAGTCATGTCTATGTAACTCAAAAATCTATGTTCTTAAAAAAAGCATGGTGGTCAAAATGTTTGGAAAATAGTGGTTTAAAAGTTTAACAGATCTATTATTTATTACAGGACTTCCCAGAGGTCTTAATAAGCTCATATGTGCTATCACTCTTTAGGAGAACCATCTAGTACGAACTGTTTTCCAAATGTATTTGACTAGGGTTTTTTTGTTTGTTTCTTTTTGATAACTATATATTAACATCTTAGAAAAACCAGTATGTTTCCATGAAATAGACTTTAAAGAATGCTAGTCTAGGCTATATAGCAATAGGTATGACATATATTAATTGATTTCTATACTGGAGGACCAAGACACTGTCAGAAGTTTCTGGCAGCCAAGCTAAAAGTTCTTAAGTCAACCCAGAGAAAGCTTGATAAGAACATCAACCCCACCAGGGAGCATGTCTGACAAGTCTTTCAAGCTCAGGAACCAGTGTGTCTGAGGAGGGTCCTGTGAACTCCAGGCCCACCTGGGCAAATAACCTCCTCCTGCCTTGCTCTGCCCTGTTCAGTGTTGAAGGCTGGGCTTCCTTGGTTCTCAGAGTATATTCTAGTGCTCTTACTGGCACAAAATTTCTTCTCTGCATTCTAGTCTTTATGGCACTAACACTGACTGCTTGCCTAGTTCCTGTCAGACCCCCTCTCCCTAGGGACTGAAGATGATGAAATGATAAAGTACGATGAGTAAATGAAATCACATATGTCTTAAGAGGCAACTTAAATTACATATGTAAAGCATTCAACATACTGTCATATGGCATACACTCGGCGAATGTTAGTTCCCAAATGGGCATCGAAAACCTCCTTAACAAAATCTACCAGCCATTCCATGCTTTTACTTTTCATTTTGCACATTTTGATGTTATTTGGAATTTTTTTAAACACAAACATGCATTTCCCTTATTTTAAAATTAAAATAACTAAATAAGCCAGTTACGAAAGGACCAAGATTTTATGATTCCACTTATATGAGGTCCCTAGAGTAGTCAAATTCAGACAGAAAGTAGAATGGTGGTTTCCAGGGGATGAGGGGAGAAGGGGAATGAGGAGTTATTGTTTAATGGGTAAGGAGTTTCAGTTTGAGAAGATAAAAGATTTCTGGAGATCAACAGTGTTGACAGTTGCACCAACACGTAAATGTACTTAATGTCACTGAACTGTATACTTAAAAATGGTTAAGATAGTAAATTTTGTATTACGTGTATTTTACCACAATTTAAAAAATTTTCATTAAAATTTTAAAAAAATTAAAAAAAAAAATCTATGTTCTTTCCACTATACCAACCTATAAGTAGAGGAAAGAAAAATGTATTTCAGAAGTCTAAATCGAGCAGAGGTAATTTTGAATTTTTATTGAATTAAGTAAAAAGTTGATTTGTTTAATTGACCAATATTTCTTAGGTAATTTATATGACCAACATTGTACCAGACATTCAGAAACAAGATGAATACACAAAATCAAATTGTACATTTAGGAGTGCTTCTTATGTTATCTTAAACAATTAACATTTCTTGATGACAAATGCATCATAAAGTTATTTTAATGTATATATCTGGAACGAATTTTAATCAGATTGCTCATTAAACTTATGATACCTCGTCTAAAATATTATGCAGTTGTTTAATTTTTAGTTTTACAAATTTTCTTTAAAATCATAAAAAGAAAGAACAGGTTTTAAAAATAAATCCCATAGCTAATTTTAATTTTAAGTGTCATATTACAAAGAAATGATGTCCACATTTAAGCAAAAAATTGCTTACTTCTAAAACATAAACAGCATTATCTTCAGGAATGAGGAATATCAGAAGAAAGTAAAGGATGCAATAGAAGGAATCCAATTCGGATTATCATTCCCTTTGCATCCTTGCCTCTTCCACCTTTTCCCTTTGAAGCACAGGCCAGAAGTGTATGGAACATAAGAAAATTGAAAAGTCTGGCCATATGCTCAGAGAAGCCTTTCTCAAAGATCTTATCTATCCAGATTTCATAAGCTATTAGACTCCTTAGAACAAGGGTGTCCCATCCTTCAAAGTAAACAGAACCTTCAGGAGATTTCAGAGGCCCCTGGCTATGTTCCCAAATCTTAGAATGTCTTGTATTTCAGATAAAAGCTCCTTTTTTCTTCAGTAAAGTCAAACCCAAATCCTAAGAACTGCAGACACTCTACTTATACAGTCTTCAACTTATTTTTTGCTTTCATTATATGGTATATTTTACATCACGCAATTGAGCAAAACTTTATTTAGAGATGAGGCAACTTAAGGCAACCCTTTAGACTCAGACTGGCTTCACTGCTCATTAGTAACATGACATTACGAAGGACAGGAAACTCAGTTTCCTTATCTGTAAAACTCCTCCTTCTGCAGCGAAAATGAAAAAAGTGACTCTGCTGAATATTATGTCACAGGGGTTCAGCCATCGAAGGAAAGATGGGCTTATGATATTTAATCAAGGTTCATGCTATTTCCCTACGTGCAAGTTTTATGAATATGCTAAACCACTGCTTTTTTTTTTTTTTTTTTTTACTGTCTGCATGGTCCGGCTACTGTAGAAAGGTATACAGAAAGTGTTACCTGAAAGAGCAACCCGGACAAAAGGCAACAGTTGGTTCTCTTTTCAACGTCCAATGTCTGAATAAATCTAAGTATAAGAAAAAGAAATATTCATAGACAATGTTCCAAGACTATTTTTATATAAATACATCTCTAATACTCATAGATTTTCCAAAATTAAAATAGTCTTTGTGATTCTAAAAGTGCTACATACTCATATAAGATCTAGGACATAGAAAGATAGAAAAAAAATAAAATGAAAAGTCACCTATAATCCTACCACCTAAACATGATTACTGGTAACATTTTGGCCACTTCCCTTCTAGATTTTCTTCTACATACAATTATACACATGCATACTCACAGTAAGACTAAAATTATGCAATACATATTATTTTATAAACAAATTTTCTATTCTTGGACATAATGAGTTACATCATTATTTTACAGATTTTAATATTTTTATCATATGCATGTACCATAATATTAAAATATGCATCTCCATTTTGGTTTTTTCCAATGCTGAAATAAACATTGTTGTACCTACACTTCTGAGCACTTGTCCTATTAATTCCACTGGATAAATCCCTAGAAGTGGAATTTTGGGGAAAAGGAGGTGCACAATTTTAAAGTTTTTGATGAGTACAATTAAAAATTTTCCTCCCATAGATTGAAACAATGTGTGTCCTCACCAGCAGTATATTATGGATCCATCGATGACATTAAGTTTTTCCACCAAAGATTAAGGTAATATCTCTGTGTTTACTACTGTCTCATTTTATGTCCCTTAGTAGAGTTTGAGTTTTCTTTACATGGGTCTTGAAACTCAAATTTGCAACTGTAAACCACATTACCTTCTTCTAAATCTTATTTCAATAACACCAGTGGGCTTCACTATATTAATAACTTCGTCAGTCTGAGTTCAGCTTCTCTATGTGGTGCTTTACCTTCTGAGCAGTGGGGGGAGAAGTTTCTTCTCCTCAAGGAGTCCCCAAGAACAGCCAAAGCCCCTGGAGTATCACAGAGCCTGTGGAAGTCAGACTTCCAGCTGGGTAACCAGGAAGTGACTTTCTGTTGATTGAAAACCACTAAGTAAAAACTTCAGAGGCTCAGAGAAGCTGAGGTGTCCTCTGGCAGGAATGCTATAGCTGTTTTTTTCAAGCTGGGAACCTCCCTCAGCTTTTCTATTCTCTGCTGCCAAGCTCTACTAACTTATAAACTCAAACTTGCGTGGGGATCGTGTGTGCGTGTGTGTGTGTGTGTATGTGTGTGTAAGGAAGAGTTCCGTCCCAGGAGTGGTTAAAAAAAAAAAAAAATCAAACTTGACAGAGTTTTTAAAAAATCTTTAAATGTTTGATATTTTTTAAGTGGTAATTCCATACTTCCCCTGTCCAAATGCTAATTTTCTGAAAACAGTGTTATTATTAACTAGGACAAGTTATTATTTTTATTTTTACATTTATTTATTTATTTATTTATTTATGGCTGTGTTGGGTCTTCGTTTCTGTGCGAGGGCTTTCTCCAGCTGCGGCAAGCGGGGGCCACTCTTCATCACGGTGCGCGGGCCTCTCACTATCACGGCCTCTCTTGTTGCGGAGCACAGGCTCCAGACGCGCAGGCTCAGTAATTGTGGCTCACGGGCCTAGTTGCTCCGCGGCATGTGGGATCTTCCCAGACCAGGGCTCGAACCCGTGTCCCCTGCATTGGCAGGCAGACTCTCAACCACTGCGCCACCAGGGAAGCCCAAGTTATTATTTTTAAAAATTTTCTCTACAGCTCAAAATACTATGCAGATTTTTGCCTACCACGCCCTAAAATGTAACTAGAAAGGTAAAGGAAACTTGTACCTCTACTCTCTTCATACTACTTAAATTTCTCACATTAATCAAATATTTAAGATATCTGTGAGTGCTAACTAGGTATAAGGCGTTGTGATAGACTTTCACATATGTTACATGTGGCAGGTTGAATAATGGCCCCCCCCGCAAAGAAATCAACGTCCTAATCCCCCAAACCTATGCATATGTTACTCCACGTGGCAAAAAACAAACAAACAAAAAAAACCCCAAAACCAAAAAACTTTGCAGATGTGATTAAATTAAGGGCCTTGAGATAGGGAAGTTACCCTGAATTACTGGGTTCAATGTAATCACAATGGTCCTTATAAGAGAAAGGCAGGAGGGTCAGAGTCAGAGAAGATGTGAGGACGGAAACAGAGCTCAGAGAGAGAGAGAGAAAGATGACAGGCTCTTGGTCCTGAAGACAGAAGATAGAGCCATGAGCTGAGGAATGCAGGAGGCCTCTAGAAGCTGGAACGTGCAAGAACAGATGGTCCCCTAGAGCCTCCGGAGGGAGCTCAGCCCTGCCAGCACACTGATTTTAGGACTTCTGCCCTCCATAACTGTAAGACAATAAATTTGTATTGTTTTAGGGCACTAAATTTGTGGTAATTTGTTATACCACTAATAGGAAACTAATACAGTCTGTGTTATGGGCTAAATTATGTGACCCACTGCACCCCCGAAATTCATATGTTGAAGTCCTAACCCCTAGTGCCTCAGAAGGTGACTATACTTAGAAATAGGTCTTTAAAGAGGTAATCATGTTAAAATGAGGTCATTTAGGGTGGGCCCTAATCCAATATGATTGATGTCCTTATAAGAAGAGGAGATTAGGACACAGACATGCACAGAGGGAAGACCATGTGAGGACAGAGCGAGAAGACAGCCACCTACAAGCAGGGAGAGAAGACTCAGAAGAAACCAGCCCTGTCAACACCTTGATCTCGGATGTCAAGCCTCCAGAATTGTGAGACAATAAATTGCTCACAGATTGGTACTATGTTGCTAGTTTGTACTAGCAAACTAATACAGTATGTCATGTAATTCCTGTCACCACAGTTTACAGATGAGAACAACTGAGGCTCAGGCAGGATGAGTAACTTGCTGGGGGCCCTAAAGTTAGGCCCTAGTCAGCCTGCCTCTATGCTGTTATTCTTGCTCAAATACCAACTGTTCATCCGCTCATTCATTCATTCAACAAGTAGTTATTGAATCCCATCTCCATGCCAGGCACTCGGGATACACTGGTGAACAGAACAAAGACCTATGCCCACGTGGTTCTCACATTCCAGGTGTGGCAGGTGTTAACAGGAAGAGGAGATGGCCATAAACAAGAAACAGCACAAATAGTAAATTGTATAAGCCTGTATGATATGGACATAGCTGCCCGAGAACCCAGTGTGTGTGAGGTGTGGCATCCTGCATGGCACAGGTGGGCAGCCCACAAAGGGAGGAGACAGCTACTACACAGACCACTCCATCGTCACACTCACTGTGCTATCTTCGCTGATATCACCGCTCCTTGCAAACATCCCCAAATGCCAGCTTTTGACAGAAACTCCTCACCGTAGTCTTTGGAACCTGGAGGTGAACAGCTGTCAGTGGCATTGGTGAGTGAGCTGCCAAACTCCTTCCATGTATGGAGCACGTCTTGTTTTCTGAATATGTCATCAAGAGCTTGACTCCAACATTTAAAAGCAGCCCTAAAACAGAAATGGAGCATGCAGCAGCATGTTTCCTGAGATCCGTGTTATTAAATCTATCTTCCAAAAGGGAAAGCAAATGCACTGAAGAAACATTTTAATTAAAATGTTAGAGAATGGATCTATACCATTTATTGCTCATAACCATTTCTCTCAAGTAGCATTTGATGAATAAAATGCAGCAATGGAATCTTATCAACAAACTAAAATTTATGAAAGGCAGTATTTTTCACAATAATTAAAAATTTTTTCAGCTGAACAAAGTTTCCCTTGTTTTACTGACTCCTAAAAACTACCTTTTCTTTTGTGCGAAGACAAGAAGACTTCCAAGTTCATGCAACGCCTGAACGTTAAGACTTCTTTCATTGCTGGCTTGAAGAACATCTGTATTTTTAATCAAGTGAAAGAACAAATGTCAGTCCCTGGAAAATATTTCCTATATATTTGCAAGAATATTTTAAATTGCCTTATACCTTAACTGTGTAGATAAGCAAACTTCAACCTAATAGAGCCTTTAAATGTCACAAGATATGGGTAGAGAAAGAGAGCAAACGATGTTCTATTTTAATGTTACGGAGTGGGAGATGGGGTCAAAGAGGTGGGAAACGTGGAGAAAGTACAGTAAGAGTCGGGCAGGTTGAGACAGTGAAGGAGAAAAATCCAGAAAAAGTGTGCAAGGCAGAAAGGGCTGGGTATATATATGGCAATGTGTGTGGCCGGAATACACTTTTTGGGGAGGGTGAAGAAGCGGGTAGTGGTAAGATTACGGAGGCATCTGAGTGCCATAGGGAGAAATGTGGACACTATTCTACAGCACGTGGGAAGCGTTGAACAGCTTGTTTTTGATCAGGGATGTGACAAGAGCACAGCACTTTGGATTCTTCCTTTACCCAAATGCAAAAAAGCACATCTTGAATAGTACCTGAATTTGTTGTTGTTTTCTGATGAATACATGCATTCCAGGATGTGTAGCCAAAAAACCCAACTAACATGGCAATGGTTTCTAATGAGGGTAGCAATGTCCCCTGGAGGGTATTTTAGAAATTTGAGGAGGGTTTTGTTAGTTGTCACAATGGGGCATGTGCTAGTATTTCCTAGGTAAGGACCTGACACTTGATGGCCTGCCATGCACAGAACCTTCCCCCACAGTGAGGAAAAAGGTGAGAAACCTATTTATAATTATTTGAGTCTAACATCTAACTTCATTTCATAGAAAGGGTATGTTTGCGTGTGTTCAAAATGCTCTGAGTTTTCCAGAAATGCAACCACTGTAATATTTTGTTTTGTCCAGAATGGCCTAGATTTGCCATTTTAGAACATCATGTCACCAAAATTAGCAATGCTGATAGTACTTGAGTTACCAATACAGTACACCTGTATCAGTCTGCATTTGTAGCTGTCACATTCATGTGTATCCTGTATACTTTACATACTATATGTGAGCATCTGATTGCTTCTCTATACCTCTAGTGCCTAAGCTCTTACATACCAACAAATAGATTCTTTTATTATAAAGTTATTTCATTTTATTTACCCTTCATTTTATATTTAGTGCTTCATATTGATTTTTAAAAATAATGTGCATAGGAAGAATAAAGGGGGAGTTACAAAATGTCTGTTATAAAAAAAGGGGGGGATGTTGGGTCTACAACATGGGCTGAATTTATACTGCTGAATTTGTAGAAAAACCAAATCAAGTGGAAAGACAAGGAAAATGGAATCAGCTGGGGCAGAGCAAAAGCACATAACAGTGGCCACATCTCGACAAACGGTTCACAGATTCAGTTAAAGTGGGATGGATGGGACGGTGCCTAGAATCTCACAATGGTGACAGCCAATCTGGGAAAGTGGGTGACGGGAGGGGCTGGAAGCCGCTTGTCTTGACGCTGCTCTGTCACTGTCCACGAGGGTGTGATGAATAGATTCTATGTTCAAGCTCCTTCATCCTACTTCTACAGATAACATTTCAGTTACGGTCTAGCACAGGGAACTATATTCAATATCTTGTAATAACCTATAATGGAAAAGAATCTGAAATATCTATATATAGATATATAGATATATAGATATATATTGATATATAACTGAATCACTTTGCTGCACAGCTGAAACTACCACAATATTACAAATCAACTATACTTCGATAAAAAAAATAAATTTAAAAAATCATATAGGGGCTTCCCTGGTGGCGCAGTGGTTGAGAATCTGCCTGCCAGTGCAGGGGACACGGGTTCGAGCCCTGGTCTGGGAAGATCCCACATGCCGCGGAGCAACCAGGCCCGTGAGCCACAATTACTGAGCCTGCGCGTCTGGAGCCTATGCTCCGCAACAAGAGAGGCCGCGACAGTGAGAGGCCCGCGCACCGCGATGAAGAGTGGCCCCCACTTGCCGCAACTGGAGAAAGCCCTCGCGCAGAAACGAAGACCCAAAGCAGCCGTAAATAAATAAATAAATTAAATAAACCCAAAGTTAAAAAAAAAAAAAAAGTAAGCTGAAATATTTTAAAAATAAATAAATAAATAAAAAATCATTTAAAAAAGATAACATTTCAAGACCAAATGCAATCTCAACATTAATGTGGCAGGTCATACTGAAAACGAACACATAATGAATAAATCTTACTAATAGTTTCATAATAAGAAGAAATTACGAGTCCAAGTTGTGAGGAGGGAAGTTTGCTTTTCTCCACTGAGCTGAAAACTTGGAAGTGCTCCTGAGAAAGGTCAGGGGGTGTTGGCATGTGCATCTCTTCTGTCCCCAGGCAAAACTCCACCTTTCCGGTAGTGAATTTTAAATTGTTCATTCCTCCTTTGTCTCCTAAATTCATGAAAAAATTTTAAAAGAAACTTAAAAATGGAGAAAGAAGGGAAGTTGATGAGGAGGAAAAAAGTAGAAGTGGAAAAGGAGAAGGAAGGAAGGGTTCTGTACAGAGCTGAGACTCATTGGCAGCTCGAAGGACACTATTTTCTTAAACTTCGTATCTCGAATCATTTCTGAAGAGCCCAGGTGTGTGATGTGCTCTACACTCGTGTTACCTCATAAAGAACAGCACAGAGGGGCAGTTCGCTGGAAAGTAAATGTTGAGATAATGCTTTGCTCCCCATGGGGAATGGCAGAAGTTGCACAGGTTTTGAGTTTGCCTTTTTTAAAAGAGTTTCCAACAGTAAGATGTTAGTTTGCCTCTGGGGCAGAGATCTCTGGGATAGAAGCAGTGCAGAGGTACTTCTGACCTGAGGGGAGAAAAAAAATGGGAAAGAACCTGTCTCTGTATAAGATCAGAGAACACACAGGAAAAAAAAAAAAAAAGGAAAAATATTCTAGGGGAAGTAGTCAAAAACCTCAGAGACAGAGAAGCTAAAATGGATTTAGGTCTACAGCCCAAGGACTGGGGATAAACCGCTGAGAATATCTTAGTACCAGGTGAAATTCAGATTGAGGTGGTGTAAACCATTCTTAGGAATTGTATTTGCTTTTTCTATTCATGCCCTTAACCACTTTTAATGTACACCATAATTGAAAGAAGTTTAAACATGATGTGGAGGGCCAATTTAATGTAATGTGTGTCTGTGGACAATACAACCAAAAACTGTGGGTACATATCATAGTAAGTGCTTTTTGCGGGGAGAAGGGGCAGCAACAAGAATGAATATATATTGATACATACATACATACAAACATATATTATATACATATATAAATAAAACTTGTCAGTGGTTGTAAAAAAAAAAATTGGTCAATTTCTAAAAGATCAGTTCAGAGACTATTATCATCTTAGTTAGATGCTAAGTTTAAATCTATTATTAATAACTTTAAAATACAATTATTTTAAGTTTATTAATTTAAATTTATTCTTTAAGTTTATTCTTATTATTCTGATAAATGTGAACAGTAAGGCTTATAAACACAAATCAGGGTTTTAACAAATTTTAAATTACCTAAATGTAGATAATTTGAGATTTTTCTTGGCCTGAATTTGAGTATCTTCTTTCTCTCTGAGGTTACCACTTAACCACTTGAAGTCCTGCTTTGACTGAGTTTACAAATCAATAGATTTTGAGAAGGGAGAAAACAAGTGTAATGTAACCAAGAACAGTGAATATCTTTTTTTTAAGCTAAAAGAAACCTCTAAGATCAAAATCTATGGTATTAATAAGAAATTTTACTAGATGTGTATATTAAAATGCATCCCTTTCTTAGACACTGATAAAGTAGTGTTTTGGTAAAAGACTGTAGTTAATTCGGTATGAAACAATTCATCTACTTATAAAAATAAAACAAGACTATAGCACTGCTTCCGTATTTACTCCACTTAAGGGATTATGCTCATCTCACAGAAGGCATAGAAGCAGATGAGTGAGGCAGTGCTTTGGTTGGAATAAAGTGGGAGAAACAGAGATGTAATCCACTAGACAAGACGAAGAAAGTGAAAGGCAGCAGGGAGTGGGCATGGAAGTGGGGAAGGAGGAACCTACGGCAGAACACAGTAGACCCACGGGGTGGTACCCTGGGTAAATAAAGAGGAAGGGATGTAGAGCAAGTACAGTCAGCCCTCCATTTCTGGGGATGCAGAACCATGGATACGGGGGGCAGGGGAGGGGAGCTGACTGTAAGAGACGTGTACATCCACGGATTTTGGTATCCACAGGGGGTCCTGGAACCAATTCCCCGCAGATGCCTAGGAATGACTATATTTTACCTTGTGTCTGGGCAAGAAATAACGAAAGCAACTTTCTGCTGTGTCGGATTGATCTGTTTTGATATTTAGATTTTTCCAAGGTCTCTCTAAAACATCTCAAAGTGTCTGTCACGTCCACGGGCACACAGAGGAGCTCTTTGGCTTTGCTGTATTCTGAAAAGAAAGGGAAGAGTCACGTGAGGGATGAAATGTTGCAGCAAGCCAACAAGCAGCAAAAGACTTCCTAATTCAGAGAATTTCTTGGGCCCAAACGAAAGCTGCTAAATTCAAAGCCCCCAGGTCTGCAGCAGTTGTTTCAACGTTCAGATCAAAGTTTGTTTTTGTTTTTTTTTGGTATATTTGACAGTTCTTTTAAAAAAAAAGAAAAAAACTTAGAAAACTTTTGATTTGTATGAAATGCAAATAACTTTAGATCTTGCCAATTTTCCTAATGAAGCCTCCCACTTTTTCTTTTGCTGATCATAAAAGATGAAATAATCTACTCCTTTTCAGCAGCCTCTTCAAAGCCAAGGTGCCTTGGGAAGGAGACGAAAGGAGGAAAAAAGAAGCTTGGAGATGGGCAACTGCTCCCTTGAGAGAAGGAAAAGACAGCTTTCTAATACTGGAGGATGCAGAGGAAAGGAAGATGAGGCCATAAACAGGTATGGAACTACAAAGCAGTCCTGAAAAGTGGCCAGAAGGGCAGATGTTGGCAGAGAGCTGCTGCGAGGTCCCTGGAGAGGTAGTGACGGTCCCATGAATTAGGCTGCAGACCGGCTGCATACACCATGAAGCAGGCACACGGGAAAGAAGAAACCCAGGCTTCAGATGAATAACAAATAAATTTACCCCTTCAACAAGTTGAGCAGGTCGAATATCCCCTGTAAAATCCGAGGTCTTGAGAGTGCAGCAACTTGCTAGGGAACAGGGCTATAAGAGGTTAAGAGGCATGACCTCTGCTCTCAAGAAATTTACCGTTCAGCTGAAGCAAAGAGGCATTCTAACACTGGATTATGAAAATCACATTGACAGAAAGTATCTGGTTACATGTGAAAATGAGGGAAAGATAGAAGAGAGAGATCAGTGTAGGCAGGAAAGGATGAGCAAGAAAGACTTCATGGGAGAGAAGATATGCCAGCTGTGTCTTAGAGGATAGGGAAGATTAGATCAGGAAGAAAGAGGCAAGGGGTTTCAGACAGTTAGAATAAGAATAGCTGAAGTTGATTAAGTGTTTATACTATGCCAGTAACTATTCTAAATAATTATTGTGATAGTCTCACTGAATCCTAGCAACACCCATAAGAAGTATGTACCATTATATCCTCATTTTACAGATGAGGAAAATCAGGCATAGAGAAGTCTAGCAGCATCCCTTGGGTCACAGAACTAGTTTGTGCAAGGAGAGGGTGGGAGCAGGATTAAGGGTGGTGATTCAGGGCACAATGAGATGACATGGCCAGTCCTTTTGAACTGAGAAGGGTTTCCAGAGGCCTGAAGTCCTCGCTGAGTAAGTGACCATCATCCTCTTTAATGGGCAGTCAAGAAACTGTTTTGAGTAGGACCCCAGCAGAAAGAGATTAGTATTTCAGGAAGAGTTAGCCCGCCGCTGTATGCACAGCAGCCTGCAATGGAAAGAGGGTGGTGGCTGGGAGGTTGTGAAGTTATAACACACACGTTGTATGATTTGAACTTGACTGAGGTGGTAGCGGTGGAAACAAGGGAGGGACACAGGGAACATTCCAATGTTAGAAGCGACAGGAGAGTGGTTAATTGGCTACGTGGCAAAGAAAAGAAAGGGAGTGGGAATTACCTCTTCCCCATCTTTCAGGGCCAATGACCTTGCTTCCCACCTCAGTGGGAGTAAATGGGAGGAATCCAAAGGGATTTCCTGCAATCCCCTACCATCAGACCCACCCAGCCCCCAGCACCTGTGCCCATCTACACTGCCAGGGCATCACTCCAGCAATTCTCCTCTCCCCTCCAAATCATCAGTTTTTCCCTCTGCTGAATCATTCTCAACAACATTTTCCTTTTTTCTCCTATCTTAAGAAAAAAAATCAAAAAAATTTCATGCTCATTGCAGCATTATTTATAATAGCCAAGACATAGAAATAACTTAAGTGTCCATCAACAGATGAATGGAGAGAGAAAATGTGGTATATACCCAATGGAATATTATTCAGCCATAAAAAATAAGGAAATCCTGCCATTTGTGACAACATAGATGGGCCTTGAGGGCATGATGCTAAGAGAAATAAATTCAGACAGAGAAAGACAAACACTGTATGATCTCACTTATATGTGGAATCTAAAAAAACCCAAACTCATAGAAACAGAGAAGAGATTGGTGGTTGCCATAGGCAGGGGGTGGGGTGATGGGCAAAATGGGTGAAGGGGGCCCAGAGCTACAAATGTCAATTATAAGATAAATAAGTTCTAAAGCTGTAATGTATAGCATGGTAACTATATCTAAATTTCTAAAACAGAAAAAAAAATATTTTTAAAAAATAAAAAACCTTTCTCTTGACCCTACTTTCCCCTCAAGACACCATCCTATTTCTCTGCTCCATTTTACAACAAAACTCCTCAAAAAGTTCTATTTTCACTGTTCCCCATTCTCTCTTGAACCTGCTTAGATCAGACTTTCCCCCATCATTTCACCCCAAGGATCTTCACGTGGCTACATCTAATGTTCAATTTTTAGACTTTATCCCTCATAAATTTTCAACAGCATTTGACCCAGTTGCTAATTCCCTCCTCCTTGAAATACTTTCTTCCCTTGGCTTAAAGGTCCTTTTCCAACCTTACTGACACTCCTTCTTAACCCTCTTTGCTAATTCGTCCTCATCTACCCAACCTCTTAATACTGGAAAAGCCCAGGGCTCAATCCTTAGAATGCCTCTCTTTTCTCAACTAACATTTGAGGCAGGCTGGGACCTGGGACCCTTTGCTGCAGTGCTTGCACCTGGACAAGGGTCTGCTCAAGCAACAGAACACAAAGAAACTATAAGGGACTAAAAATAACTGCGTGCTTGCACAGTTGGGGCAAATCATGAACAATAAGATACACAAACTGCCACTTCTGAGGTGCTGGGAGCAAAAGCAGGGTACTGGGCATGATCCCTGCACACAGGACCACCAAAGGCGTGGGGAGACCACCCTAAGGACCCCTCCGGCCTTACCCACTGATCTGTCCTCACGCCCCAGTTAAGGAACCAGCCCCCCTGCCAGTCGGGGAGCGAGCAAGGGAACCTGTTAATTCTTCTTGCTCCCCCGTGCTGTAGCATGAGCCCCCGTAAAGCCTTGCTTGAATTTCTCGTCCTGCCTCTTATCAACTTCTATTGATTAAAGAGCCCAAGAAGCCAGGTTGGTAGCACATTCACCCCCTTGATAATCTCATCTAGTCTCATGGGTCTAAATATCCACATGCTGCTGGCTCCCAAATTTCTATCTCTGGCCCCAAGTCTCCTGAAGTCCTGAGACTCATCTATCCAATGGTCTCCTCCGCTGTGTGTTTAACAGACATCACACACTTACCAGGTTCCCAACTGATTTCTGAATCTTTCCTCCCTAAACCTATTCCTCCCATAGTCTTTCCCCATCTTATTAAGGGATGGTTCTATTTTTCCAGTTGCTCAGGCCAAAAGCTGAAATCGCCCGTGACTCTTCATGCCATCTGATGCCCCAAGTCAAATTCACAACAAATTCTGGAGGCTCCCTCTTCAGAAAACATCCAGAGTGCCACCATCACTCACCAGCTCCACTCTCCACTCCCACTTCCACTGTGTTCCAAGACCTATCATCTTCTTTTGAATTACCGCAATCGCTGCCCCCAACCAGTCTCCCTGTTTCCACCCTTGCCACTCTCAACATAGCAGCCAGAGGATGCCTTTTAAAACGTAAGTTCTCTCAGGACTTCCCTGGTGGTGCAGTGGTTTAGAATCCGCCTGCCAATGCAGGGGACATGGGTTCGATCCCTGGTCCAGGAAGATCCCACATGCTGCAGAGCAACTAAGCCTGTGCACCACAACTACCAAGCCTGTGCACCTAGGGCCCGTGCTCCGCAACAAGAGAAGCCACCACAATGAGAAGCCCACGCACCACAATGAAGAGTAGCCCCCGCTCACCGCAACTAGGAAAAGCCCGCGCACAGCAACGAAGACCCAATGCAGGCAAAAATAAATACATACGTAAATAAATAAATAAATAAATAAATAAATAAATAAATAAAATGTAAGTTCTCTTATGTCACATCCCTGTCCAAGACCCTCCACTGGCTCGCTCATCACCTAGAGCAAACACCAAAGCCCCTGGAGTGACCGCTAAGGCCCAACGTGAACAAGCTTCCCATCTCCTCACTACTCTCCCCCTCACTCCCTCCCACACCAGGCACGTTTCCACCTGAGGGTCTTGGCAACAGTGGTTCACTTTGGTCTAGAACAGTCTTCCCTCAGATATCTCCATGTCTTGATTCCTCAGCTCCTTAAGCTTATGGCTTAACCATGAACTTCTCAGTGAGGCCTTCTTTGATCACCCTCTTTAAAATTGTGGCACCCATTATCTTCTGACTTACTATGTGTTTTACTTGTTTATTGATTGTCTCTGGCCACTAGAATGCAAGTTCCATGAGGGCAGGAATTTTTGCCCATTTTGTCCACTGAATTCACCCCTGGCCTATAACCATACCTGTTATGTGGTATGTGCTCAATAAATATTTGTTACATGAATGAATGACAACAGTTTTCAAAGCTAAATGGCTGGGATAAACGTTATTAATAATCACTTCCATAGGCATTAATCTCGATCAATCCTCACAGCACCTTACAACTAGCAGAGATAGATATCACTTATACTTTACAAAGGAGGAAAGGTGAATTTGAGGGACATTCCCTTGTTTTAAACCCTTAACACGAGATAAGAGAGAAAACCAGGGTTCAAGTCTGAAGCCTTTCCCAACTAGTTTTCCAAAGGGTATCAGATTTGGGGAACAGGAAGTGACACCAATTTGAGGCCTGCTAATGTGGGCATAGGGACACTTTGAGAATAAGACAGAAATAAGCCTGGGGTCCTTGTAAGCCCAGGGAGATCCCGACGGAATTCACAACACAGGGTCACATTCAAATGGCCATAGAGATAAATCTTTCATTACCACCCTCACATCTAGAAACCCTGGAGGTTCTAGTCAAACCAGGAACACGGCCACAGTTCACTCCTGACACACTCCCCTATCACATATTTAAGAGGATCAACTACGTAGGCCACAGTAGCTCTTTATTAACTCCCCGGGGATCTCGCTCTTCTCCTGCCAGCTTCGCTCTTCTGTCCCCTCCATCCTGTCTCCACCATCTCCCCTCCTCTAAGCGGGCACAGTCCTGCACCATCCCCGACAAGGCATGCCCCCACCTCTCCCACCCCAACCCTTATGCACAACACCCTGAAGATTATAGGTTTCTGCTCTATTCCTCCATTCTCCTGCCAGAATTCATGAGCTTGGCTTTCATTTTTTTCCTCCGTAGAGAGTGAGATTAGGGAAAGAAGTTCAGCAAAGCAAAGGAAAAGGAGGAAGCTGGAAGCCCTCACATATTAATATTTTGAGATAGTTACTTTCTCCAGGCCTTCATTTTAAATATCTATTAAAACTGGGATGGCAATATTTCCCTCCAAGGGTTACTGTTTTAAGCTGTGTGTGAAGTGTCCAGCATAGCGCCGGTCATGGAGGAAGCGTTCATCAGACGGATGCTCACATTATGACCATCAGTCATATATTTAAAAAATATCCATTAAGCACGTACCGTTACTAGATGCCATGCTAGGCACTGAGGAGGTACAAGTGAACAAAACAGACACACTCCCTGCTCTCCCAGAGCTTACATTCTAGAATAACATTCACGAAGGCATGCCAGTGATTGGGGGTGATAAGAGGGATGGGAGGAAGAGTAGATGTCTGCCATCTTTAAAATATGAGGTCTGAATAAAATCATCCTGCTACTTTTTATCAACTATCTGCTTATAAATCATTCCATTTTGTTTTTTTCCTAAACTATTACTTTTTTTTTCTTCTTTCAAGCCTAGTATACCCTTTGTCCTTGTAGTCTAATTAGGGCTCTGCTGGTGTTTTGGTGGCTGTCAACATGAGATAAATGATGCAAAGGAATACGGAAATATTAGCTTTGCAGGCCTCGTCCTGCCATCTTTGTCTCAAGGGGTTCCTCTCTGAAAAATTCCATGGACAATTCAAGAAGCTATTTTAAAGGCACTAATAGCCTCAACGGTTTGGAATAGGTAAGAATAAGAAGGAGGAGGAGAAAAGAGACTCGATTTACTACATCTCTCATTGTACCAGTGTAGATATTAAAATTGAAATGCCAATGACTCCAGAGAGATGGGTTCACCAAGGAAGGATCAGGGAGTGATACAAAATTTGGGCTGCTTTCTACACGCTTGGTCACATCAATCTAAATGCCCAGAGGTACTAAAAAAACATGTCAGCCAAAGGGTACAAAATTCCAACACACCTGACGACTGAACTACCCTATTAGAGAACTTAAATACCAATAAGGTCAAAACTCAAGAAAGAGATCCCAGGCGGAACGCAAAAACAGCTACAATAAAAGGCTCATCCATGGAGTTATCTCCCCTATGAAGCTTAACAAGCAGGCAAGTTACTCAAACATACAAAAAATCATCTGTAAGGGAAGGTATTCTCACTCCTGCAAACCCTACAGAGACTATCCCAAATTACATATGCATTAGTTAAATAGCTAAAGGGAGAATAGAATGCTGTTAAATAATGAGAACACCAAATGTTCCTAGGCACTGGAGCATTACAATACCTGTTCTGAAGAATTAAATGTATCAAGCACTACCACCAAATGCTGTTACGCCAAAAGGGAATCTATGAGGTTCTAGAGCAGTGACCTGGTGTGGAAACCATCAGAAGTATACTTGGTCTTTTTAAAAATTCTTTTAAGAATTGCAAACATGTCGTGGTGATATACATAAGACCCATCATGCTTATAAACATGTTAATGATCTGAATTCAGTATACTGAAAAAAAATTCAGCATCCTAAAAATTTGCCTAATAAACCCAAAAGTCCAGGCCAGATTATGCTCCTAGTCACAGAGGTCCTAGAGTTTTATAAGGAGCTATAAGGTGGACGCCAAGATTTTAATGATAATTGCTCAATGTAAAACCTGTAGTTACTATGCAGGATCATCTAAAAATTGTGAAACTATCATAACAAGTCACAATAAAGTATCTGTCTCCCCATAACTACTGAGACATAGCAATTTTTTCTTGAGTGCTATAAGTTTAGAAGAGAGTCTAACCTGAAAGGGGACAAATGATGAACAGACCTGATAGCTTAGTGGAGCCCTTATGGGTTAAGCAATCAGACGGACCAGGGTTTGAATCGTGGTTCCAGTACTCACTAGTAACACTAAATTTTCTCATCTGTAATAATAAGCATAATAATATCTACCTCCTAAGATTGTTAAAATTAAAGAAGGTAATAGTTATAAAGTACTTGGCTCAATCAATTATTACTGTCATTACAATAATTTTTAGATTTTATCTGTTTGAATATTCATGTTCTGTTCATTGCTCAAACTGGCTATACCCCCACCACCACTGAGAACCATTCCAAAGGACCACTGTAGCCTGATTCCCTCCGCCTTCCCTTCTGTCCCACCACCTGCCATCTTGCCTTTCCAAACGTAACTTAACAATAGGTAGGCAAAGTGCTTTTCTGACATATTGCGGCCATCATCAGTAAGCACCTGCTGGTCACACAGGTCTAGAGTTTTGCTATGTATGCTTCTCCTAGACCTGAGATGCTAGTCATCATTTTGATAACAAGCATTTTCGACACATTTTCTCACATTTGTTGCCAGCTCTTTTTAGGATGGAGGGGATAGTATAAATCACATTCTGAGTTATGGATCCCAAATTGGGGAATCTCCAGAGGTTTGACGGACAAGATGAAGAAAAGGAGAACACACCCAGGAAGAATCATGCTCTTTGATTGGAACTAGTCACACGTGATTGACCACAGGAAGGTGGTCCTCCCATTGTTCACTGAATATGAGAAGACAATTTATCAGTAAATTGTCATGAACAGTAAAATATCATGAACAGTAAAACCTACAAATTCATGGTCACCAACCTTACTCAACTGGACCCTCTACACTGCTCTGCAGCCCTTCTATCCTCCCTTCTCCTATTTTTCTCAGTGGCTGGTCAACCCTCTCACATCCCTCCTGAAATCTCCTACCCTATCAACCTTGGCTGTGCTCTCAACCCCCTGCTTCATTAAAAAAATCTCCAGTACCCAGTGAGGATGCCTTCAACTCCTACCATCACCATCTACAAATTTTCCTGCATTTGGGCCTGTTCTCTCCTTCCTTTCTGCCCTAGCAGCAGGGGCGTCCCACCCTCCCGTCTAAGGCTAAGTCCCCTATGTCCCATTCTCTTCCTTGTTTATCCTCAAGCTCCTTTCCCTATCAAATATCTTTTTCTCCTGTCTCTGAGCTCTCCCCCTCTCCTGGCTCTTTTCATTTAATATAGAAATACGCTCCTTCTTTTCTACTAAAAACAGACACACAAACAAAACAAAACCCTCCTGAGCTGTCCTGAGCTCTACGTTTCCTTCTGGCTGCTCCTGCCCCCCTCTTCCTTGTCACTTCGAAGCTTCACGAAAGGCAACTCTCGTCTAACGACTCTGTGCAGGCGCACCTCACCACTACTGCACCCACTGCTCAAAATACTTCCACTCCCTTCCCCACCATTTCTTTGAAGTGACTCTTGTCAAAGTCACAAAGTCATTCATTTGACAAGTAGATATTGAGTTCCTACTATGTGTCAGGCACTGATGAAGGCATTTGGATTATATCAATGAACGAACCAATGATCCCTCACTTCATAGAGCTTACGTTTTATCAGGGGAGACAGACTAGTGATCAATAAATGCAACAAAAAACTGAATTATACAGTGCGATAAGTGGTTATAAGTGCTCCAGGAAAAAAGAATACATTTATTAAAGTAAGGGGAATTGGAAGGAAGCAGGCAGGGTGCAGTTTCAAACAGAACAGTCAGGGTAAGCACCATTGAAAATCTGAGATGTGCACAAAGATTTTAAAGAGGTGAGGGATTTATCAGACAGGCATCTAGATGGGGGTAGAGTACTTCAGGAAGGAGAACCAGCTAGAGCAAGACCCTAAGGTGAGGACAGCAAAAAGGCCAGTGACAATGACCTCCCAAATACAATAGACAGTCTGTCCTTATCTTATGTGACCTCTCTGACCACTGACTCACACTTTCTCTCACCTTGGCCTTGTTTGTACCACTCTCACCTCCTGTACTTCCCACCTCTTGGGCCATGTCCCAATCTCTTTCAGATACTGCCCCTTCTCTGTTTGTTCCCATGACAGTCATTAGGGCTCTTCACATATTCTATCTCTTTATCCTTGGGGTACAGAGGACCATCACACTTCCTTCTCCTTTCGAAGTTAGATGTGGCCATGTGACTTTAGCCAATAAAATAGAAGTGACATGAGTCAACTTCAAGTATCAGCTTTAAGAGCCACCACCTGATTTATATATAAATCATGAATATAAAATTATAAAATATAAAAATATATATGAAATACATTCTTTTTCTTGCCTGGAAAATGGGGACAATAACAAACTTACCTCATCAGACAGTTGTTAAGCTAACATTCACAAAGCACTTAATACTCACAAAGCACTAATACTCATACAGTGCCTGCTGTCCAATGCATAATAATAATTCTTTTATTGGGGTTGTTATAACAATGAAATAAGACAATCTACATAAAGCTCTTAGCACAAAGTGCATAGTATATGCACATGGTCTTGCTTCAAAGGCTGTGCTCTGAACCATTTACTGTATACCTCCAGGTTTAGCTGCCCTAGAGGATAACATTAGTGTTTTGTCTCCTGCCTCTAAAACAATCATGCAAGCCTGTGTCAAGATGGACATTCCATCAACCCATGATGATAAGCTGCTCAACCTCACTGAATACAGTAGCATGAGCAAAAAATAGACTTTCCCTTGCGCTAAGGCAATGACATTTGGGGATTGTTCGTGACTGCTACATAGCCCAGCCCATTTTGACTGGCACAGCTTCCAAAGTGAGGCCATCCTCAGGTCCATACTCCACAGAACTCTCCCTGGGTGACCTCATACAAGCCCCTGATTTCAACCACTACCAATGTATTGGTGACTAAATTACAGATCTGCTGAGTGCCTCACTGGTACATCCAATCATATACTGGATCATTCTACTCAGCTATCATTCAGGTACCTTGAACTCAGTTATAGCAAAGAAATGTTTTCCTCTAACCTGCCCCTCCCTTCAATGTTTTTTGTTGTTGTTGCTGTTTTTGTTTTTGTTTATAGAATGAAGATATCACATCCATTTAGCCACCCAAGCCAGAAACCAAGGCAACTTGAATTCTTCCCTTCCCCATCCATCCGCCTCACCTAACGAGTGCATATCTGCCCACCCCTCTGTTCTCACCATCTAAGTCCAGGACCTCATCATGTCTGTAACACACAAGCTGGGAGCAGCTGCTCTCCTACCTCCACATGGTCCCCTCCCAACCTTTTCCCCATGCTGCTGCCGAAAGTTCAAGAACACAAATATGATCATTTCCTCTTCCTTCTTTACATCCTTCTAACTAGCTCCCCTCAGCTCTCCGGATAAAGCTGAATCTCTTTATCCTACCTTCTAAGACCCTTTATTATCCAACTCCTGCCAACCTTTCTAACCTCAGCTTTTGCCTTTTACTTTTACATTAACCCCACTAAATTACATGGAGTCTCTCAAAAGCGACGCTAGCCGTTAACTATTATTGTTTATAGCAGCAGCAGCAGTAGTCATAACAGTACAGACCTTACTACTCTACACTATAATCTCTGGTTTATTTATCGGTCTCCTTCATTGGGCTGTAAATCGGATAACAAATCTTTAGTCTCATTCATCTTTGTATTCTCAGGACCTAGTACAGAACTTAGCACATGGTAGATACTCAATAAATGTTTGCTGAATGACTGAACAGCTGCCTGACCTACTCAAGAAATGAATGAATGAATGAATGAATACATACCTACATACATACACACATACATACCTAAAATCAACAGATAAATGAATGAAGGAATCCTAACACTTCACAGGGAAGACTTGCATTTCTTTGCTATACCCAAAACATAGGAAAAGTGCAATTGAGAGAAGGCTTTATTTCCATTTTCATCTCATCCTATTGCCTCATTCCTACAAGCTGCACCACCAGAACATTCCAAGAGGGCTTACCAGCTAAAACCAAAGGAGTCATGATGTTCCCAGATCTTCTCTTGCACTCTCGTTAAAAGACCTACAACTAAACCTTGGTAACACCAATAGAAGGACAATCTATATTGATTACGGAAATGGAAGTTATTACGGGCATCAAGATGGAACAAAGAAAATAGCAAAAGGTCAATTTAAAGAGTTCCCAAGTGAGATTAAAAACAGGGAAAAATGTGCAAAACAGTCTATTCCCATCTTTATTTTTTCCCATCAATTTCCTTTCTCCCTCTTTTTATCTCCCTTCTTTAACTAACAGATTAAACTGATAAAACATGTGTTTTAATTCCCCTTAAGTGACATTTATAGCAACATAAGATGGTAAATATCAAATGGATTATTTTCAGTCAAATAAACCTGCAAAAGAAATTTTGCGAACACTTTAATTATGGAAGACTTGACATGCAGAACACGATAGCAAACCTTGTTTTGAAGAAAAGAGAAAGAGTTTCAAGCTAAAATTGGTTCCAACCTGAAGAGATAAGATTTTTAAGGAAATCTGCCTGATGTCCTATAGTTGTCACTTTATTGGTTAGAGGATTAATCTTGAGCTGTTTCCCAATGAAATTTCGGCAGGTTATCTTAAAAAAGAAAGGAGAAAACAAATATCACTTAAGTATTTATAGCCAAAAATTTGGCTTACTTGAAATGTTCATCTTATTTTTCATTTGTAAAAAAAAAAAAAAGAGATACAAAAAGATGCTATAAATAAAAGCTCGAGAGTAGCATCCAATCATGAGAACTTTTGGGGGAAAAAAAGTGGCTATATAATTTTTCATATTTCTTTTGTATAGCACAGCTGGAAAAGCATTAGGCAAATTATGTAGAGCAATTAGAATATGATTTTTCTGATATTCTATAAATTCACTAGTCTAAATATATCTTCCATTATGTAAGTTGAAACATATTTAAAATAGAGGCTGCTTTTTCAATGGCAGATTTCCCCCTCTACTCAAAATTAACACAATTTAAATTTCCCTGGTGAAGTTTTCCAGAACTAACTTCCTCTGTAGTATTTGTTTAAACTATTTTTAACAGATACTTGAGTCCTAAAGTTGTAAAATATCTGAAAACAGGAAATTTTTAGACATAAGGTAATTCTTTTAAAAGTCCACCATCCTCTTGTCTCCATTTGTCCACTCTCACCACCATCCCCACTGAACTAACCTAATGCTCAAAATACAACCATCCTTGAACCCCAGTCTGATGTAGATGTTGTTTCTTTATTGTCCCTTTTAGGTACTTCTACAATGAGATGTAAAGACAGTCTAAGAAAATGCAAATTCCTTCCCCCAGCCTAATAAGGCCCTACTTGACCTAGTCCTTCCCACCTCGCCAGCTTCATTTAAAAATCTTTATTGAACACCTATTATGTGCCAGGCACTGCTCCAAGCTCACAGATGATATAGCAGAGAACAAAATAAGCAAAAATTCCTATTGTTGTGGAACTTATTCTAGTGGAAATAGAGAGACAATAAACAAAATATAGAGTACATTATAAAATATTCTAAGGAGTTATAAACACTATAGAGAGAAATAGAGCAAACAACACATAATTTTAAATAAGGTAATGAGGAAAGTCCTCACAGAGAATGTGATATTCAACAAAGACTGGAAAAGGTGCAGGAAAAATCAATGTGGATATTTGGCAGGGGGCGGGCACAATTCCAAGCAGGGGAAGAGCAAATGCAAAGACCCTGGGGTAGGGTCTTCTTAAAGAACAGAAGAACACAGCACCTGAAAGCTTCAGGGGAGTTAACAGAGACAAGTTACTGGTGATCACAGGGGGATGAGTTATGTGGGGCATTAAGGCCGTGATGAAGATGTTAACTTTAACACTGAATCAGATGGGAAACCACTGCAGGGTTTAAAGCAGAGGAATGTCATGGTCTGACAGGTTTTTAAAAGGCTGTTCTATCTGCCATTCAGAATAGACTACAGGATGGAGACAGGAGTTCAGGGAGGCTGGAAGCAAGGAAAAGAGTTAGGAAGTCATTGCATTAATCCAAGCAAACACAGCAGTAGCTCGGATGAGAGCAGCAGTGGCGGAGGCAGTGAGAAGTGGTCAGATTCTGAGTCTATTTTGAAGGGAGAGGATTTGGTAACCAACCTGAAGTGGGGTGTAAAAGCAAGGGAGGAGTCAGGGATGCTCTCCCAGGTGTCTGGCCTGAGCAGCTAGGAGGATGAGGTTTGCATCAATTGGGCAAGATGTGGCAGAACAGGTTTGTTTGACATGTACCAAATTCAAGAAGAGTCTTAAACATCTAAGAGATGATGCTGATAAGGCAATGTGATGGGTTTTTGATGAGTCAGTTTAGTTAGGCTAAACTATGAGGATGATGGGAAGGGAAGCATCCATTGTGTAGCATACACACACTTAATCCCAGTTATTCAGTCAAACGCTAATCTAGGTGCTGCTGTGAGGGTATTTTTCAGATACTAATTAAAGCCCCTAATAAACTGACTTTAAGCTAGGGAGATTATCGTAGGTGGGCCTGACCTAATCAGGTGAGTCCTTGCCATGCTGGAAGTCTTCAGACTCCAAACTCCAAACAGCATCCAGGTCTACAGCTGCGCTCTCCTCACTGGATCCTCCCTCACTGACTGCCTATGGAGAACAGCTTCTGGCCACACCTGTAGGGTTCCTTCCTGTTCATGATCCCAACTGCCTACCCAGTGGATTTTGGACTTGCTTAGTGAGCCCCCATGATCATATAAGCTGACTCCTTTTAACGAATCTTGATAAATAGATAGATAGATTGATCAACAGACAGACAGTTAATTCTAACTAGTTTTGCTTCTCTGACTGAACCCTGACTGAGACAGGCAGTCAGGTATGTCAACACAGAATTCAGGAGAAAGGTCTAGCCTGGAGATGTAATTTTGAGCCACAGATTGAATTAACTCTCCAAGGGAGAGTGTGCGGATAGAGAAGACAGGAGGACCAAGAACAGAGTGTTGGGCTACACAAACACTGAGACACTGCGGAGGAGAGAAGGAGGAAGAGGCAACAAAGAAGATTCAGAAGGAGCAGCCTCTTCTTTGTCCCCTCCCCCTCCTCTGCTACACTGCAGCATGCAGGCCTCCTTCTTGCCCCATCTCAGGGCCTTTGCCCTTGTTCTTCCCTTGGGCTGGAATGCTCTTTCCCAGCGTATGGCCGGCCCCTTCCCACTAAATGTTTCCATCTCCAAGGGCCTTCCTGATCCCCTTG
Source organism: Balaenoptera acutorostrata (assembly GCF_949987535.1). Lineage (NCBI taxonomy): Eukaryota > Metazoa > Chordata > Mammalia > Artiodactyla > Balaenopteridae > Balaenoptera > Balaenoptera acutorostrata. The sequence continues at coordinate 25,167,204 of NC_080074.1, forward strand.
GCTCAACTTTCTACCCCCCACCCCAGCCTATCTCTATCCCACTGACCTATTTTATTTTCCTCAGAGAATTTGATGGTTGTAAATCTTTTTATCTGTTTACATGCTTATTATCTGGCCCTACTTCCACTCCCTCTGACACTAAACTCCATAAAGCAAGAACTCAAACTGTGTTCTCTCTACATAGACTATGCCAAGGCGATAAGGAACCTTTGTGAAAAGGAGAAAATGGAGTCCTCGCTGGGTGGCCGCAACCCGCCACATGGACTGGTGTGCGGGGCAGGGACTGAATCCAGGACCCCCGACATACGCCAGGAATCCTGGACATCTGAACGCAATGGCTCTAATCTTAGGGAGTCAATACATATTTAGTAAGTTAATAAATGAGAGAATTTACATATCTCTTTCCTCCCCCTACCTAACTTAAAGCTGCACCACGACGTTCGTGGGCCTTAGGCACTTTTGCCTTCATGGGCCCACTGCTCCATCAAAAAATATTAAGAATTATATTGTATGACTCCTTTGGTACAAACAGAAATAGATGAATTGTAAAAACGGAAACATTTTCTTTGACCTAAAAGTTACTTCTTTCTTATTTTGAAAGAAATTAAAACATTTAGTGGCTCCTAAAAAAGTACTGTGGCTCTAGACACTGTTCCCACTATGCCTAATGGGTAAATCAGCCCTGACCTGAATATAAGCTCCTGTGTACCAGGACTTTATTTTTGTTTTCCCTGCATCTGGAAAACACTGGCACAGAGCAACTCTCAACAATGTTTGCTGATTTGAATGATAAATGCCTAAGTGAAAATAGGAACATTTATCTGATTCCTAAATCTTGCTATTTACATGTGTACTACTAAGAAATCACCACTGCATGAATAATAGAGCCAAACTTACTTTCTGTTCATATTCAGCCTCGTATCTTACGCAAGGCTGTTGGGTAATATCTGGGCCCTTGCACTTGGATATTCGTAGAAGAAGCTGGCGCTGTGCGTACACAAGGAGTGGCGTCACTTGCTCTGTATATCTCTCACTAGACAATGGTAAAAATATATTAAAAACAAACGTTAGTAAAGAAACATTCTTCTCGGTGAAGTCTGTCCCTGTTAGCTGCCCTTACAGCGGTACTTACTGCGAAATTGTATTGAACTGAATGGCAAGTGATACAAGTGTTTCCCATTTTTCTACTTGATATACAAGTTCCAGAGATTTTAATACAAAGTCGTGGATCCATTTCAAATCAACCACATTGACATCATCCAGAGGATGCTCAAAGGTAAGGCTAGAACCACCGTTATCATTTTTAATATTTCCATAGCAACTTGGAACACTGAACTCTCCTTCTTCTTCAACAGTCTGCAAGTAGCACATGGGAAAAAAAATGGTGTAATTTCAGATTTTACTACATGTTTTTTCTGAACACTGAATGTATAGCTAAAAATATAACATGGAAAAGAACTGAACAGAAAATAAATTTACTATTTTTATCATGCAAATCAAAGCTTGATGACACCATCCAACAGCACTTCTGCAATGATGGAAACGTGCTTCATCTGTGCAGTTCCATACAGAAGCCGCTAAGCACACGTGGATGCTGAGCTGTGGAAGTATGACTAGTGCAACTGGATTTTTAATTTTATTTAATTTTAATCATTTAAGCCTAAATGTAAATAGCACGTAAGGCTAGTCATTACTCTACTTGCTGGCACACAGTCACTATTTCAGTAAGGATAGTAAACCAACAAATAAGGTAAAGTTTTGAGGAAAAACAGGTTATAGTATACACAAATAATTAAATTTCCCTAATACATTGGTTACATCCAGTTTGTAGAATAATATGTCCAATTCCGCAATGCAAAAGGTCAAACTTATGGAAAAGAAAATCTTCCAGAAGACCCTCTTTTTGCCTAAGTTAGAGGTACTCTGTAACTACTGTGTTCATTTCCTGTAAGTCCCTGACGCATTTGTGTACACCCCTAGAAATTTCTGAGGCAAAGCAAAGCCCGTTAGATCCGCCTACTGGTCAGACTATAGCCCAATAAACAGTACCTTAAGTCTAGCCCCTCCTTCCCATAAGATTCATAGTCCTTGAATTTGGAAGAGATCTTGAAAGTCATCTGGCTGTGAAATGCCATATGCCTACCTGAAGTCAGGCTATGAAGATATGGATAATAGGTGTGACATACATGACCTATGTAACTTTGCCTCCTTAGCACAGTGCCTGGCACCTGGGACATGCTCAATAAAGGATAGATGTCATTTTATTGATGTTATGAGCTCCGTCCTTGTCATCTAATAATCAAAAGTCAAAGAGCTCAAGATGACATCAGTCCCATTTGTCTAAGTCCTCATGCCGTGTGGATGAAAAGCGGTAACCAGTTATGATGACAGGTGATCGATCCAAAGTTACTGCCAAATTTGTTAACATTTCTCCATTTCTAAACCGTCCATAAAGGAAATCATAAATGGGGTCATACCATCCTCACAGGAGCCCAGCAGAGCAACCACACTATCTAGACTCATATTTTCACCAATAAAAAACAGGTAGTTTTTTAAATTAGTAAGGAAGTGCTTGATTTATTCTGTAGCCTCTGTCATAAAAGGTTTTACTCTTTCTGGTTTCTGTTCTTCAAGTCTGCCTCTGATGGATTTCATGGAAACTTTGATTTACTTCTTATAGCCTTCTTTTGTGAAACTGGTTTTCTGCAAGCAATGGTTCATGACAATATAAACACCAGTGATTACTGTGCTTTCAGTACCTTCACCTAGGGTACTGAGAGTACTGTACAGCAGAGTACATTTCCATCAGTGTTACCCTCTGTCCTACTGACCATCTTCCCTTCCACCTCCAGGCACAGCCCGCTCTCGATCTCCAGGAACTTATAAATGTCGGGGAACATCTCATGATGGCTGATGAGGTCCAGGTAAATAATTGTGATGGCAGCTGGAGAGAGATGACAGCTGCCCTGGCTTAGCAGGTGCCCGGAGCTCAGAGTGAGCATGGTGAAACCAGAGGGGGAGGAGCAGCAGGTGGAAAAAGTGATATCGAATTTTGTAAATACTTTTTCTGTATCTATTTCAATGGCCATGTGATTTTTCTCCTTCATCCTGTTAATATGGTGAATTACATTGATTGATTTTCAAATGGTAACCTTACATTTCTGGGATTAAACCCCCCTTGATCATCATTTGTATATATTATATATATAATTTGCATATTTTATATCTTACTGGGATTGATTTGCTAACACTTCATTAAGGAGTTTTGTGTCTATGTTCATGAGTAATATTGATTCATACTTTTCTTTCTGATATATCTGTCAGGGTTAAGCTGGCCTCACTTCTAAAAAAAAAATTGGTATATGATTTATTATTTCTTCCTTGTGCGTTTGCTAGAATGCTGCAGGGAAATATTCTGGGTCTAGAGTTTTCTTTATGTCAAGGTTTCTGATTATGAGTTCAATTTCTTTAATATATTTGGGTAATTCATTTTTTCTATCACTTCTTGTGTCAGATTTGTTAAGTTGTACTTTCTAATAGATATGTCCATTTCATCTAAGTTATCAAATTCATTAGTAAAAATTGGTCATGACATTCCCTTATTTTTCTTTTAATATATATGGGAACTGTAGCTATATCCCTCTTTCATTACTAGTATTAGGAATCTGTGCTTTTCTCACTTTCGTTCTTCATCAGTATTCCTAAGATTCTGCCAATTTTAATAATATTTTCAAAAGATTAATTTATTGACTTTATTAATTTTCTGGGTTGTTTTATATCTAATTTATTTCTGCTCTTACCATTTCCTTCATTTCTTCTTATTATTTCTATTATTCTTTTTACTTACTTTGGTTCTAATTTACTCTTCTTTTTCTAGCTCCCATAGATGAACACTTAAATGATTGATTTATATCTTTCTTCCTATTTACTAAACATTTAAAGCTATAAAGTTCCTGTTAAGCACTGGCTTATTTACATCCCACAAATTCTGATATGTTATCATCAGTTGAAATACTTTTTAAATTTCCCTTGTGTTTTCTTCTTTGGCCCATGGATTATTTAGAACTGTGTTATTTAATTTCCAGATATTTGGAGATTTTTCTTCCTACATTGTATTGATCAGTTTATAATGTAGCAGTTAGAAAACATACTCTTTCAGATTTCAGTCTTTTAAATTTTATTATGACTTATTTTTTGACTCTGCATATGATACATCTTGGTGAACACACCATGTGCCTTGTGCTCTGTTTCCAAGCAATCTTAATTTGTACTGCACGTCACTTCTGACACTAACTACCCCAGAGTCAGGGTCAGACTCCACAGTTTAAGGGCTCAGTGCTCACTGGAGATGCCAGCCACAAGTCTCAGGGTCACTCGCACTTCTGACTGACCAGCTATAAATTCGGGTTCAATAATTTCCTAGAATGACTCAGAATTCACTGATACAGTTTTCTTATAAAGGATACAACTCAGGAACAGCCAAAAGGAAGAGGTGCAGAGAGCTAGGTCTGGAGGGGTCCAAGATGAGGAGATTCTGTGCCCTCTCTCTATGGAGTCAGGGCCTGATACCCATCCGACACATCAATGTGTCCACCAAACAGGAAGCTCTTCAAGCTTTGGGTGTCCAGAGTGTATTCTGAATCCCTGTTATTTGGCGCATACACACTTATGATTAGTATGTCTTCCTGATTAATTGAGCTTCTTCTCATCAGGAAATGTCCCTCTTTATCTCTCAAAATACTTCTTGATTTGAAGACTATTTTATCTAATATTAACATAGCCTGACCAGCTTTTTTATGTTTACTATTTTCATATTTTAAGCTTACTATTTTCTTTCACTGTTTTATTTTCAATCTACCTGTTTCTTTATACCCAGAAGTGCTTCTCTCTTTTTTTTATTTTATAAATTTATTTATTTTTGGTTGCGTTGGGTCTTTGTTGCTGTGCACAGGCTTTCTCTAGTTGTGGTGAGCAGGGGCTACTCTTCATTGCAGTGCGCGGGCTTCTCATTGCGGTGGCTTCTCTTGTTGCAGAGCACAGGCCCTAGGTGAGCGGGCTTCAGTAGTTGTGGCACATGGGCTCAGTTGTGGCTCGCGGGCTGTAGAGCGCAGGCTCAGTAGTTGTGGTGCACGGGCTTAGTTGCTCAGTGGCATGTGGGATCTTCCCAGACCAGGGCTTGAACCCGTGTCCCCTGCATTGGCAGGCAGATTCTTAACCACTGCGCCATCAGGGAAGTCCCAGAAGTGCTTCTATTATGGACAAGTACACGTCTTTCTCTTTTATCCAGTCAGACAATCTCTGCCTTTTAATTAGGGTATTTAATCCACTTATATTAATATAGTTATAGATATAATTGGGTTAGATTATTTGTTATTTGTTTTCTATTTGTCCCATGTGTCTGTGTTCCTCTTTTCCTGCCTTCTTTAATTGACTATTGTTTAGTTTTCCACTTTACTTTTAGCTTCCATTTGGCATTTTAGCTATATCTCTTTTTTGGTAATTATTCTGGGGATTATTAAATGCATACTTATTACATTCCACTTGAGAGCTAATATTGTATCACTTTATATTTATATAAAGTTTCAAAACTTATGATAGTTTAATTTTATTTGCCCTCCCAGTCTTTTGTGCTATTGTTGTCATATATTTTACATCTGAAAATGTTATAAACCCCATGACTCAAAGTGTTTATGTGTTTACTAATTTTCAATGTGTTTGGATTGTATGATGTTTGCATTTTTTTCAATTTTATTTTCATGCTTTAAACCACAGTGTGAATCACAGCAAGATCTTTTTCGATCCACCTCCTAGAGTAATGGAAATAAAAACAAAAATAAACAAGTGGGACCTAATGAAACTTCAAAGCTTTTGCACAGCAAAGGAAACCATAAACAAGACGAAAAGACAACCCTCAGAATGGGAGAAAATATTTGCAAATGAATCAACGGACAAAGGATTAATCTCCAAAATATATAAACAGCTCATTCAGCTCAATATCAAAGAAACAAACACCCCAATCCAAAAATGGGCAGAAGACCTAAATAGACATTTCTCCAAAGAAGACATACAGACGGCCACGAAGCACATGAAAAGATGCTCAACATCACTAATTATTAGAGAAATGCAAATCAAAACTACAATGAGGTATCACCTCACTCCTGTTAGAATGGGCATCATCAGAAAATCTACAAACAACAAATGCTGGAGAGGGTGTGGAGAAAAGGGAACCCTCTTGCACTGTTGGTGGGAATGTAAATTGATACAGCCACTATGGAGAACAATATGGAGGTTCCTTAAAAAACTAAAAATAGAATTACCATATGACCCAGCAATCCCACTACTGGGCATATACCCAGAGAAAACCGTAATTCAAAAAGACACGTGCACCCGAATGTTCATTGCAGCACTATTTACAATAGCCAGGTCATGGAAGCAACCTAAATGCCCATCAACAGACGAATGGATAAAGAAGTTGTGGTACATATATACGATGGAATATTATTCAGCCATAAAAAGGAACGAAATTGAGTCATTTGTTGAGAAGTGGATGGATCTAGAGACTGTCATACAGAGTGAAGTAAGTCAGAAAGAGAAAAACAAATATCGTATGTTAATGCATCTATGTGGAACGTAGAAAAATGGTACAGATGAGCCAGTTTGCAGGGCAGAAGTTGAGACACAGATGTAGAGAATGGACATATGGACACCAAGGGGGGAAAACTGCGATGAGGTGGGGATGGTGATGTGCTGAATTGGGCGATTGGGATTGACATGTATACACTGATGTGTATAAAACTGATGCCTAATAAGAACCTGCAGTATAAAAAAACAAACAAAACAACTAATACTAAACTTTCATTGGGTTATTTGTATGGAAATATGTTAATATAAATGTTTCAGACATTACATGAAATTTCTAAAAAAAAAAAAAAAAAAAAAAAAAAACCACAGTGTGCTAGATTTGAGATGGCTGTAAATTCTACCACATCTAGTGTAACAAAACATGGACAGATAAAGCAGTGAAATAAATATCAACCAACAAGCTACATGATCTGTCTTAGGGTCTGTTTCTTTCTCCATCAAAAAGACTGCTATGAGGATTAAATGTATGTAGATTACTTTATATAGAAGCTGGAGCTCAGTAAATGTTACTTTCTGTTCCATTTAAGAAACTGAATTTTCAAGCAGATATTTGTAATTAACATCAGTGTACTGTAATATACTGTGAACCAAATAACAATGAGAAACAAATGAAATACAGACAAACCAAAGAACAACTCAAGCAAAATATTAATTTCTACTTATCCCAAGCTGCATGGTACAAAGAATTTGTTAATTAACCTACAATAAAAAGAATTACCCAAATACTCTTACCTTAACAGAACTGATATTTTGTAGTTCTATTAACATGTCAATAAGTAATTCTGCTCCCAAATAGAATGGTAAAACAGAGGTACAGAGGAAACCGTCCTGGCTAATAGGAAATGTTTTATACAGATCCACTGCTTGTTTATGAAGTATTTGTAGCTCCTGAGTAAAGTTCCAAAGAGCCCGACAGCAGTTCTGAAGCAGTGTCCAATAGCCGCCACGATGAGCAAGAACCTAAGACAAACACAACATTCAAAAGACGCCAAAGTTCCCAAAGTTATGGATCTCTGAACAACTTCCTCTTTCTGCAAATATTCTACGTCAATAATAAGAGTAACTAACACCATTTGTTATATGCTACTTACATGTGCTAGACACTGTGGTAAGACATTTACATGCATTATCTCAGTTCATTCTAATGACAACTCCTATGAAGTAGGTATGCACTAGAATTCTCCTCAATTTACAGATGAGGAAATGGAGGCATGGGGCTAACCTGCCCAAGGTTATGAGTCTACTAAATGATGAGCTAGGATTTGCACACCAGTGGTCTGACTCCAGCACGCCCATTGTTCTAGGTGCTGGGAATGTCACAGCGAGCAAGGGAAACTGGGCCTGCCCTCGTGCTGCTTCAATTTATTAGGAGAGACCAATACCAGATAAGCAGACAAATAAAAATACAATTTCAGGGAATGATAAGTGTTGTAAAGGCAAATAAAGCAGAAATGACCCAGAACCTGATGAAGGTGAGAGGACAGGTCCTTTTATACAGGATGGTCAGGAGAGAAGTCCTCTATGAGGTGACATATGAGCAGAGCCCTGAATGTTGAGTTGAACAAGTCATGCGAAGGTGGGGGTGGGAGTGTTGGGAGAAGGAGAACATTTGGAGCTGAGGGAACAGCAGGTGCAAAGGATGGAGGGTGAACCTGAGGGCTGAGGAGGGAGCAAGCTTAGTGCTTTCGGAACTACAGAGGGGAGAGTGGGCTGCACAAGAGCAAGAGAAGCTGAGTCCTGAGAAGTGAGCAGAACCCAGACCTTCTAGGGCCCTGAAGCTGGTACAAAGGAGCAGAGGATGCAATGCTCATGGTCAAGGGAGATGATGTGGGTTTACTTTACATTTTTATAAAGTCACTCTACTTCATGAAGAAACTGGGAACTTAAGTATTCCTTTCTCATCTAGAAAGAATAGATTTCTTCTCATCTCTTGAGAAGTTTGAAGTACATCCCCTTCTTGCTATGAGAAAAAGGAAACAAATTTCTTTGTAGCTAATGATTCCAATTCTGAGTTTAATAATCTATCATATAATATTTAACAAGAAAAAGAGAAAAGCATTTGACAGAAGACACAAGTAGCCTGGAGAAGCAGGAGGTCAGGGGGTAAGGGACAGGGCTTCCCTGTGGCCTAGAAAGATCTTCCCCTGTGCTAGAGGGGAGAAAGGAGTCTATGGTGCCCAGGAGGGATCAAGAGCCCAAAGAAGAACCCCTGGTGTCACTGGAGAAGCCCATGTCCCAAGTGTGGCTAGAAAGTAGCAGAGGAGTGTCTGAATATTCATGGAGACTTTGTAGACAAGGACAAAGGCCACCTCAGCTCTGGGTGGATGGATGACTAATGACTAAAGGGGCTTACCCTCCTCCCTCACAACTTGACCAAATGTGAGACTTCAGTCCCATGGCAGGCAAGCCTTACAGATGACTGACATAAAATCCAGCAAATTTAATCTCACAGGTGAAATTTAAATTATGGATAATAAGTAAATAAATGTATCATACATGCCCAAATTCATGGGCTGAGATTTATGTCCACTACATTAACAAATAAGAAGGACCACCTTACCATTGCTCTCCTGCAATATAAAAAAATTTTCATAAAATGATCCAAGAGACCCACATTTGCTGAGTGATCCTTTTCTTTACCACTGAGACCTGACTGAGAGTCTGATTCATAACTTGTTTGTGTCTTGGAAACATTTTCATCACTCATCTTGGAATTAAGAAATGCCGAAAATTCTTCTGCATCTACAGTACAAATATAAAGTATAACATTATTGAAAAGAGAGTTAAGTTCCAGGAAACACAACAGGTGACCAGCATCAAATGAATAATTCAGATAACAAGTGCTACATAAATTTGGAGAAAGGACAGAATTATCATGGATATGATGAACCCGGGAAAGTTTCCAGAGAAGGAGGCTTTTAGATTACTAAATCATCAAGGGTGATCATGATTTAGCCACGTGGGAAGAGTATGGAGAACATTCCAGGCAAGGGTGATGGCCAAGGGAACGATGCAGAGGCAGGAATGTCATGCTTTGGGGGAGAAGAATGACAGGATCCCACTCTTCCTTAATTTCCCCCCAAACAGGCCATTCCCTGGACACATACACCGGAAGGTGAGGAGCTTCCCCTGGTGTTAGGCAGTGCAGCAACCCTGATCACTAATTCTCCCGTTGCTGTGCTATAGAAACACAGAGGATTTCTCCTGCCACAAACATTCTCTTACTAGAACTCTGCATTAAATATTAAGTCTCAATAGCAGAATATTTTATTTCCAATTTCATGGGAGGTCTTAGGGAGCTACTTTAAAAAAAACTCAAGAAGCTATATATATTGTAATGTACATACAAAACTCGGACTCTTTCTATGTCCAGGGAATTTACTTTCAAATACTTTAATAGTCCTGGTATGACATGCAGGTACCAGTTAAACTTAAACCATACCCTAGAAGAAATTAAAAGGCATGTTAAGTACCTCAAATATGAATCAAACCCCCTGGGGCAGTTAACCAGCATATGAAATATCCTGTTCAGCAATAAGCCATATAGGATTTAAAATGCCATTTTTGAAAATCTATATAAGAGGGTTTGTACTAGCATAAAGATATTAGAAATAAATTTTTACTTGTGAAATGAGTGGTATTCAAGATAGGTGATTGTTTAGAAATAGTGTCATCAGTGCAACACCCAGAAAGTCCTGTTCACCTACATCTCTCCACGTCCTGGAGCCCCCAGTCACCTGACCAGAAGACAATATTGGTTGGTCCTGCCATTAGGGTATTACTGCCTTCATCTTGGAGAAAGCTTTCATGGAAGGTGCTAATTACAGCTCCTAAGGCAAGAGTGCACTGTCCTGAGAACAAAATCGGAACTATGAAACAGCTGCATGATGTTTTCATGCCTGCTTCCATCAGTATGTTTGGTGGAATTTGTTCTGAAACTTACTTTCACTAAAACATAATACCTGACAGCAAGTCTTCACTTACCTTGACCACTGGAGGCTACCAATATTTTTAAAAGAACATTATATTTGCTGAATGGCCAAATTGATTTAGGGGAGAATCCTACATAAATATTTCCAAATATATATGATGATACCACAAAAATGTAGAAATTTTTTAAAAAATAGAACAAATAAGAATCTCCTACAAAATATCACAATTCAACTAAATTCCTAAGTCATTGGAAAATGATGTGTGTAGCTCTGTGTCTATGGGGGGGTGTACGTGTCAGGGTATGTGTGTATGTACGTGTTGCATTTGTGAATAAAAAAACTAAAGACAATTTGATAGCATAGAACATATTTATTTTACCTGATGGTAAGTGAGCCTTTCTTTTTTCAGCTGTAAGAAGGAAATCAAGCATCACTTTATAGTTTTCTAGAGTCAATTTTCCTGTTGGTAATACTGTTCCTGAATTATACAGTGAGAACATATTAGGATCAAATGATCGGAAACTGCAAAGGGGAAAAAAACCTCATTAAAAAAACAATATAAGCAAAACTGAATTAATTCTGTCAAATACCAAATAAATAAATACATGTTTTAATAAAATGGAATTTAGCACCAAGTTACCCTGATACAAATTCGGTCACTGTCTAATTTTTGTGCTGCCAAGTAATCATGCACGAATGGCCATGTGTGACTGGCAGGTCGGAGAAGAAGAGCTCTCAGTGTCCAGGGGACAGTGAGGAAGCCCATCTGATCTGAACTGTTTTCCCTTTCAGAGCCTGAAGAATGGGTCACTTTGCCAAAAGCCTTCCCTGTTAGTCAAGCAATCTAACTGCTTCTTAAATGCTAACCTGGTCTAGCCCACATAGACCAGAATTTTATTTTAAACAAAATTCTGGAGAAATAGAAACTGGATCAAGTTCATTGTGGGTTTCAACCTGCATATTGTATCACTGGATTACTGAAATAAATACCCTCTTAATTCATATCCCTGTCACCATTCTTTCCTTCCTCCAATCCATTTGATATGTTGCTGTCAGAGAAATTGCTTATCATAGCCCTGCTTGAAAAAAAAAAACAACTTAATAATCTTCCACTGTATATAAATTAAAGTTAAGATTTAATAGACTGTTAAGACCCTCCATGATCTGGTACCGACCTACTTTTCTAATCACTTCTCACCACTCCCTTTCACATGCCCTAGATTCTGGTCAGACCCCTGGGGGTTCCCATCCTGTGTTTCCTACCTGGGCTCTTGACTCATTCTTCCACCTATCTGAAATGCCTATTTCCCTACCTGCACATTTCTAAATCTTGCCTGTCCATCAGGACCCAGGCCAAGTGGCTTCTCCCCGTGAAACCTTTCCTAGTCTCATCACCAGAAAGCCTCCTCCCAAGGAACAAAGACTTTATGTGCACTTCACTTTTTACCATTATTTACAATTATTCGTGAACATTTGTGAGCCACACTACCAGCCTCCAACTTGTATATCCTGCTCATCTTTGAATGCCCATTGTACCTATCTCAGCACCTGGTATCTAGTAGGTGCTCAACAAGTTTTTTTTTTTTTTTTTTTTGGCCATGCTGTACAGTTGCAGGATCTTAGTTCCCCAACCAGGGATTAAACCCCAGGCCCACGGCAGTGAAAGCTCAGTGTCCTAACCACTGGACCGCCAGGGAATTCCCTCAATGAGTTTTTTTCTGTTGTTCTTGTTTTTTTAAAGAAAGACTCTGGTTACATAGAGTTACTCTGGTTACATGGTATTCCATATTATGTATTTATGTTCTTTTTTTATCGCCTATAAACAACACTTTAGCCAAAGACAATCAACAAGGGCTGGAAAATGTCTTTGGAATTAATGACAGAAAGTTTACATTGTATGAGAAAATACGATCTGTATTTATAGAGGCTTAAAATATACCTCTAAATGAAACAGAGATTTGCCTAATGACTACAAATATAATTACTGTACAATTAATATTAAACTTCTCTTGGAAAATTCACTTTCCCCTTTAACTGAAAGCTATATTGACTAATATATTCAAAATATATGCAAATTAGTACTTCATAAGCACTTCAGCACTCATTTGGGAAAGATTCCAAGATAAGAAGTTTAAAAATATACCAAAGGTCAGTAAAGACTGAAGCACTTTGTAAACCTCTTTAAGTTACCATCAGCATTGGAGCCCTGATCATAGAAATACAACCCATGTTCTTGAGACTAAAGAAGTATTATTCATTGATAATATACTGTACCTGACCATTACCAATGACGAACCAAATTTTATCTTTGTACGTTCCCCTAGCTTTGTTAAAAGCAGGTTGAAGTGTGCGCTTGCCAGATACAGGTTCATCTGAGCTTTCCAGGGCATCTCCTCAAGAAATATTTGATGAAACTTCTTCTTTTTAACATAATTTAGTATTAAAGGATTCAAGTGATCTACCAGGAATCGATGTGCTACTTTTTGAACATCAGCTCTCTTATTTCTGCAGAGGGAGAAGGAAGTTTTGAAATTATACAAACTTCCAGACATTTAACAAAGAAGAATGATTCCAATTTGTACAAAATACATCAAGAAGTCACCTGACTGCCCTTATGCAAATGTTTCTGGTTTATCTGTCATTTCCTTAGCGTTAAAAATGTGAACTAGGACAGTGAAGCAGGCACAAGGATAAACACTAGGGATGAAGACACTATGAATTGCCTTCAGTTCTCTCTGACGTCTGTGTGCTAGGCTCAAACCAAACAGCGCTTTTCTCTTCCGTCACCAAAAGGCCACTGAGATTAGACAACTAAATTATAACATTATAATGTTCACATTCATCAACTAACTTCAATATTAAACAAGAAAATCATTTCTCTGTTCTGTTCCTTAAGGAACAAAAACAATGGAGCCAAATTTTTTCTAACATTAGCTAGACTACAGAGGAAATAAAACAGTCAACTATATGTGAAATAACTTCATACATCCATATGCAGTGTGCTCTGGAAAAAACTAATATCTCAAAATTTAGCTAATAGTTTAGATTTTAAGTATAACATATATTCAATTTGTTTCAAATTATTCCTATCAAAATCTCAAAGTAGCCCACCTAATTTTATAATTACATAGTTGTTTATATGGCATGACTATTTCTTCAAAATACTTTATCTTTTTTATTTTAACCCTTGACAATGTTGCTGCCTCATTGGTCTGTGCCATTCTACTCGATTTATATTGGAGAAGGCGAAAAAAAGATCTCAACTGGTAAGTTAAAGTATCTTGCTCACTTTAATAGATAACATGTCTGCATCTGAATCAATACAACACACACACATACACACACACACACACACACACGGAAGAAAAGGAAGGAAAGAGGGATGGATGGAAGGAAGGGAGATAGACATTGTTGCATGAGAAAAACAGATATTCTGAAGAACAAAGGAAGGAAGGAAACTACTTTTTGATATGTAGTGTTGACATTATCAATTAGTGCTAAATATTTTGTATTTTGTTGATGACTTCCTTTTAATCCAAAGTTTTTTGAGCTTTTTGCTGTTGTTTGGTTGTCTTAAGTAATGTTTTTTGATTGCCAAACAAATGGAAATGTTTTAAATCACTCTACCTTAAAAATTAAAAATATAATTTCCAAAATAAAAGTCAATCTTATTCCTGTGTGAAGAGGTCAAGTCACCTCAAAAGGCCAAGGAGTGTGACAGGGCTAGCTGCACCTTCCCCGCCACAGAGGGTGAGATCATACAGGGAGATACTTCTCACTTTGGCGTTAGGATCATTTTGAGCTGGAGGTAAATGAGAATGAACAGATGCAGAAAGATGCCTTCTTGGAGGTTCCCTTATCTGATAGAAAATAGAAACTTCTGAAAAATGAAGAATGCCATAAATCTCCTCTCCTGGGAAATTTTATGGCCATGAAGACAGAAAATCAGCGTCAAGATGGGCCTGCCCAAACAAGTCTTACTCCATTAGTTTCTCTCATATTTCTACCAGAGTTTGCTGCCCTTGAAAGCCTAAACCCCTTTTCCTTCTTTTGTCACTTTACTATAAATTTGTTGTTCTTTTGTTAGGATGCCACACAAGCCCAAGTCCTAACCACCCCTTTGAGTTACTCATCACTGAGTTCTCCCATGCATATGCAAACATTAATAAACTCCTGTTTGTTTTTCTCTTGTTAATCTGTCTTTTGTCAGTCTAATATTACAGAGTCCCAGCCAGGGAACTTAGGAGGGTAGAAGGAAAAATAATTTTTTCCTTGCCTAAAATCTCAATGAAGCTGTTTAAAAAAAAAAAAAAAAGAAGCTGGGAAGTAATAAGAATAAAAGCAAAAATTAAGGGCAAAGAAAATACAATAAAGAAGACTTACAAAGACAAAATTTGGCTCTTTGAAAAAATGGGGAAAAAACAGACAAACCTCTGGCAAGATAAATCTCAAAAATATGAGAGAAGACAAAAATTAATGAGGTTAGGAATGAAATACAGGGTGTAACTGTAGATATAGCAGAGATTCATAGATAACATGAGAATATAATAACGTTTTATGAATATATTTGAAAATTTAGATAAAATGGATAATTTCCTAGAAAATAGAATTCATCAAGAGCAACTAAAAAAAAAAAATCACAGATTCAGAATGGCTATTAATCTTAAAGAAGTTGAATCAGTAGGTAAAAAATGAATGTATGTGTGCAGACATAGTATGTTATAATAAAAATATACATTTGGTCTTTGTCCTTTGTTCCAGGTACAGATCTCCTAAAACTTGGAGTTTCCTGAGTGATAGGAGTTTCTTGTTATTCATGATGAGCCCCTTTGGAACACACCTGAGTCTAGTAAGGTGCTAGACACAGGTGCTAGTAAAGTGACTCAGGGTTGGGCCCCTAGAGAGCCTCAGGATAGGGGCTGGTCACCAGAAAAATCAAACACATGATTACTAAGTGGAACTCTCAGCCCCAACCCCCAGTCTCTGGGGACAGTGACTGCAGTTTGGGTTTTTTAAAAACCTATGAACAATAAGGTTCAGAGAGCTTCCAGGCTGGTGAACACATCCACTTGCTGGGAGAGCGATGCATCACAACTTCACAGGGACAGAGGTTCCTGAGCTCAGGACCCTTCCAGACATTGTCCTATGAGCCCCTTCATCTGGCTGTTCACATGCATCCCTTATAAACCAGTAAACATAAGTAAAATGTTTTCCTGAGTTCTGTGAGCCATTCTAGCAAACTACTGAACCTGAATGGGGTGAGGAGGAATTATGGGGACCCCCTAGTTTGTAGTAGGCTGGGCAGAAATGTGGGTAGCCTGGCCATCCCATTTGTGGCTGGCATCTAAAGCAGAGCCAGTCTTGTGGGGCAGGGTCCTTCAACTTGTGGGATCTGATGCTGACTCCAGGTAGATATTATCAGAATTGAATTGAATTTTTATGCTATAGCTCTGTAAGATGCTACCATTAGGAGAAACTAGGCAAAGGGTTTTGTATCCTTGGATGTAGAATATCTTTTTTGACAGTTTCCAGTCTTTTTTATCAATGGTTGTTCGGCAGTTAGTTGTAATTTTGGTGTGCTTGTGAGAGGAGGTGAGCCCAAGGTACTTCTACTCTGCTATCTTGTCCCAACTCCCTGAGAAGTGGTTGGTTTTGGAAGACACATACTGTTGGAGTCAAAAGTGTGAGAAAAAGACACTGCGCACGGTTTAACATTTATGTATTAATGTAATTCACTGCATAATCAGACTAAAGGAGAAAAAAATCTTAGTGAAGAGGAAATATTCAACAAGACTGAACACAATTCAGAAGAAAACTTTCAGAAAACAAGAAATAGAAGACAATTTCCTAAATTTGATAGAGTATCTTCCCAAATCCCACATAAATATACCCACATAAATATGCCCAACTGATTTTTTGCAAAGCTGCAAAAGCAAATCAGTAGAAGGAGGACAGTCTTTCCAACAAATCGTACTGGAGCAGTTGGATATCTATAAGTAAAAACATAAATCTCAATCCCTTATACAAAAAGTTAATTCAAAATGGATCACAAGTAAACATAAAACATAAAACTATAAAACTTGGGGAAAAAAATATATGACCTAAGGCTAGGCAGTGTTCTTAGATTTGACACCAAAAGCACAACCCATTAAAGGAAAAATTGATAAGTCAAACATCATCAAAATTAAAAACTTTTGCTCTGTGAAAGACTGTGAAGAGGATGAAAAGGCAAGCTACACACTGAAAAAAAATATTTTCAAACCACATATCCAACAAGGGCCTTGACCTATATCTAGGATATATAAAGATCTCTCAAAATTCAATAGAAAAACTAAAAACAAACAGTCCAATTAGAAAATGAGCAAAAGACATGAAAAGACACTTCACTAAGAAGATATATAGGTGGCAAATAAGCACATGAAATGAGGTTCAATATTATGAGCCTTTACAGAAATGCAAATTAAAGCCATGAGACATCACTAACACCTATTTTAATGACGAAAATAAAAAACAGTAATACCACTACATGCTAGCCAGCATGAGGAGAAACTGGATCACTCAAACACCGCTGTGGGGATGTGAAAAGTACACCCACTCTGGAAAAAAGTATGGGATTTCTCACAAAGTTAAACATACACTTACCGTACAATCTAGCAGTTGCACTCTTGGCCATTTATTCCAGAGAAATGGAGATTTATGTTCACACAAAACCTGTACATGAATGTTCACAGCAGCATTATTCCTAACAGTCAAAACAATCCAAACAATCCAAATGGCCTTTAGTGTGTGAGTGGTTAAACAAATTGTAGTATATCCGTGCCACAGAATACTACTGAACGATAATAAAGTGAACTAGTGATGCACACAACTTGAATGGGTCTCAAAGGAACTATGCTGAGTGGAAAGAAAAAGCCAATCTCAGAAAGTTACATACTGTGTGATTCCATTTTTATAACATTTTTGAAATGACAAAATTATAGAAATGGAAAACAGATTAGTGGTTGTCAGGGGTTGGGAGGGGGAGAGGAAGAGAGGTGGCTGTGGTTATGAAAAGGTAGCAGGGGGGCTTGGCGGGTAGATCCTTATGATAGAGCTGTTCTGTTTCTTGACTACGGTGATAGTCACACAAGTCTATAAATGTGATAAAATTGCGTAAGACTAAATACACACACCCATATGATTGCAGTAGAATTGCTATAATCTGAATAAGGTCAGTAGATTGTATCCATGTCAATTTCCTGTCTGTGCTATTTTTAGTTATGTAATTAATACTAGGAGAAACCAGGTGAAAGGTATACAGGTTTTTTCTGTATTATTTTTTGTAACTGCATGTGGATGTACAATTATCTGAAAATAAAAAGTTTTTAAAAATGCATGTTACAACAAGGATGTCCACAATCACAAACTCCATTCAAGATTAAACTTGACATCCCAACCTGTAGGCTAGATAAAGAAGTAAGAGGCTTGAGTGTTAGAAAGGATTAAGCGAAACTTTCATTATTTGTTCACAGTATGACCGTCCACACAGAAAATCTGTAACTATGGATAAATTACCAAGTTGTATAGAAGATCGAGTTGTTTATAAATCAATCATATTCCTATATAAAAGAAGTATTCAAAAACATAATTTTAGAATACCATTTACACAAATACCAAAAAGCATTCCTTTTATGTAGCTAACAAAAGATAGATAACAGCTTTATGGAGAATATCATAAAAATGTATTGATAGATATTAAATAGGATCTAAGCATGTGGTCTGTCTACTAATAGAAAGATTCGATGTTGTTTAAAAAAATAACTCTTCAAACCAATCTATATATTCAATTCTATCTCCATCAAAATCACAAGTTGTTATTTCTTTTTATTACTCGCAGCTATTCCAAACTATTTTGTGGAAGAATATCTAAGACGTGCATGAAGGAAAAGAACATACTGGAGAGACTTGTTCTATCAAGACAATAAAACTTAATTTAAAACCAGACAAAGTATGATGGTGTGATATTGACTCAGGGATAGACAGACTAACGGAACAGGAAAAAGATTCCAAAACTACATATAAGACAACTTGCTAAATGACAAAAAGTGACAGTGATGACAGAATAGACTACTCAATAAAGGGAGCTAGTCAATTGGGTATAATGAAACTATAATGAAAGTAAAAAAGAGGGGGAGAGGGATTCTTCCTCTCACCACTCATAAAAATTGATTACAGTTGGATGAAATTCCTAATTGTAAAATCAAACATTTAAATTGATGAAGAAAACACCTTACTACCTCAGTTAGAGAAGAATTTCAAAAATAATAAAGAGAAATGTTGATACATTTGACCCAATTAACAGTTATAGCTTTTGATTTAAAAAAAGATGACTTTCAGGGACTTCCATGGCGGCACAGTGGTTAAGAATCCGCCTGCCAATGCAGGGGACATAGGTTCAAACCCTGGTCTAGGAAGATCCCTCAGGCCGTGGAGCAGATAAGCCCGTGTGCCACAACTACTGAGCACAGAGCCCGCAAGCCACAACTACTGAAGCCCTCATGCCTAGAGCCCGTGCTCTGCAACAAGGGAAGCCACCGCAATGAGAAGCCGCACACCGCAATGAAGAGTAGCCCCGCTCGCCACAACTAGGGAAAGCCCGCGTGCAGCAACAAAGACCCAATGCAGCCAAAAATAAATAAATAAATAAATAAATAGATGAATGAATGAATAAAAAAAGATGACTTTTAAAATGTAAATGGATGAGCCTCAAACTGGGAAAAACATTAGTATCCAAACTTCTAAAAATAAATGAGAAAACAAAAGTTGCAAATGTGCAAAGGATCTAAACAAGCAGTCTTGAGAACAGAAAAACCCTAGGGTTTAAAAAAAACATGAAAAGCTGCCTAACCTCATTAGTAATCAAAGAAATAAAAATTAAAATAACAAGGAGAGAAAATTTCACAGCTCATAGGTCCAGAAAAGTCTGAAAATTTGATAATAATATCAAGTATCAGGGAAGATGCTGACTAAGGGAAACTTGACACACCACTGATGAAAATTTTAAAGCAATTTAGCAATATCTAGAAATGTTAAAATGTTCATATCCTGGGAACTACACTCCTGTGTATTTACCCCAGAAACTCTCACATGTGCATATGGAGATATATATAAGAATGTCCTTTGTAGCACTGTTTACATAATGGAAAGTTGGACTAGACTTGTGTATAATCAACATGAAGAAAATCTCATAAACATAATAGTGAGGAATAAGAGCAAACTGGCAAAAAAAAATTGTAAAAAATAATACTGTATGTTATTTAGGGGCATATACATATATAATTGAAGTATAAAGTCACTTATAAGCATGATAAATGCCAAATTTTGGATTGTATTACTTCTGGGATAGAGGGGGACAGAAATGCATCCCAAACGCTTTATATGGTATGCTGCATATTGGGTACATGTTCATTTGTTATATTATTTTCTATACTCATCTAAGATATGTCATAATTTAAATAAAGAAAATGAAGGGATAATCAAACAGAGCATAGGCAAATGCAAACAAAAAGAAAATAAGAGTGGTTTAATTAATATTTATATGTTGAAAATTAAGATCAAAATCACTAAACAGGTAAAGGAAAGCATTACATAATGAAGGTAAGATATATAAAGCATGTATGAGGATCATAAATGTGTACTCGTGACAATAAAAGCTAAACATACCATGATAAGTTTTATGGTTTAAGTTTTATAAACAAGAACATTATCTGCCAATAATTAAAAGTAATTTACCAGTTTAATCTCCTGGCCACTCTTATCTAAATTACTGCTATCACCACCTCCACTCCAGGCCAGTTACTCTATAGTATATCATCCTGTTCATTTATTTTATAAAATTTATCAAAAATTTAAATTGTCTTGTTTCTTTTGCACAACAAAGGAAACCATAAACAAGACAAAAAGACAACCCTCAGAATGGGAGAAAATATTTGCAAATGAATCAATGGACAAAATATACAAACAGCTCATGCAGCTCAATATCAAAAAAACAAGCAACCCAATCAAAAAATGGGCAGAAGACCTAAATAGACATTTCTCCAAAGAAGACATACAGATGGCCAAGAGGTACATGAAAAGATGCTCAACATTACTAATTATTAGAGAAATGCAAATCAAAACTACAGTGAGGTATCATCTCACAACGGTCAGAACGGGCATCATCAGAAAATCTACAAACAATAAATGCTGGAGAAGGTGTGGAGAAAAGGGAACCCTCTTGCACTGTTGGTGGGAATGTAAATTGATACAGCCACTATGGAGAACAATATGGAGATTCCTTAAAAAACTAAAAATAGAATTACCATATGACCCAGCAATCCCACTACTGGGCATATACCCAGAGAAAACCATAATGCAAAAATACACATGCACCCCAATGTTCACTGCATCTCTATTTACAATAGCCAGATCATGGAAGCAACCTAAATGTCCATTGACAGATGAATGGATAAAGAATATATGGTACATATATACAATGGAATATTACTCGGCCATAAAAAGGAATGGAATTGGGTCATTTGTAGAGACTTGGATGGACCTAGAGATTGTCATATAGAGTGAAGTAAGTCAGAAAGAGAAAAACAAATATTGTCTATTAATGCACATATGTGGAATCTAGAAAAACGGTACAGACGAACCAGCTTGCAAGGCAGAAATACAGACACAGATGTAGAGAACAAACATATGGATGCCAAGGAGGGAAGGGGGGGTGGGATGAATTGGGAGACTGGGATTGACATATATACACTAATATGTAAAAAGCAGATAACTCATGAGAACCTGCTGTATAGCACAGGGAATTCTACTTCACTTCGCTGTACAGTAGAAACTAACACAACATTGTAAAACAACTATACCCCAATAAAAAATAAATAAATAATAAATAAAATAAATAAAAAATAAAAAAATAAATTGTTTATTTGTGTCTTTGTTTATTTTGTGTTCCTTTTATTAGTATGTAAGCTCCCTGATGGCAGTGATCTTATCTGTCTAGTCTACCAGTGTATCCCTGGTGCCTAAAATAATGCACAACACATAGTAACCCTCAAGTAAACATTTAATTAATTAATCAATCAATACCTTTCTTGCTCCGCCATTTCAGAAATAAAAGGATTTTTATTCAAAAATTCTCTTAGAGTTTCGTTTTTTTTAGATCTCTGTCTGGGCTTCATTTCTGTAGTCTTAACATGGGAGATAACAAAAATGTTACAAATCCAATTTAAAATCTTAACACAATACTATAATTTACTTGTACTCTAATGCTTATCTTTTGACATTAAAATAGTGGTTTCTTTATGCCACTCAATTAAAATTATTATCAAAAGTAAAAGAAGTACCCCTGTAGACAAAAAAAAAATGGTTATAAAAATAACCTTGTGATAAAAATTAAAATATATTGCATAATTATAAAATTATGCTTGTTGGTATTCTCTTCTGTTTCACATTATACTAAATTATAGTACAGCCAACCAGCTCTAGATACATGAATCTCTTAAGTTCATTAACTTAAAATTCAAAATTTATATGAAACTTACTCTTCCAATCTCCACTACTGCAGCTCTGAACTTCTTAATAGGTTTGATGACCTTTTTACACAAAGTATTGTCCTTATATTTCATTTTTTTTATTCCAAGTAGGGACTCATTCCTCCTAATACAAAAAGATAAAGTCAGTTAAAAGGATCTGCAAGAATTTATAAAATTACCCCAAAGTAATAAACCTTTAATGAGTATTGTCACTGAAATTATGCTAGAAGAATACCCCAAATTGTTTATATCCCACGCATAAATGAGACTATGATACTCCTGGTTGTCATTGAATAGCTAGCCTCTCAAAAGAGCAAAATGTAAATCACACCATAAAAATGTGATGAGAGCTGAAGTATGATCTAGGAGGAAGAGAACTGAACTGAAAATAAAATGTGAACACTCCCCTTTAAAACTGAGAAGATAACTACATAAGAGTGACCCTAGACAAACTACCTTGCTTCCAATGGACTTCAGTCCTTTTAGTTCCATCATGTGCAAGCTCCCAGCCACTATCAACTTCTGGATATCAACAAGAGATAAGCATTTTAGATGACTACACTCATCCCTTGGTAACTGCAGGGGCTTGGTTCCAGGACCCCCTCAGATACCAAAAGCCAAGGATGCTCAAGTCTTTTATATAAAATGGCATAGTACTTTCATATAACCTACACACATCCTCCTATATACTTTAAATCATCTCTAGGTTATTTAAAATACAATGTAGGATTCGGAGGTCAGATCCCAGGGAGAGGACTGGGGTTGGCTGTGTAAACACAGCCTGAAGGGGGCTAGTGCGCCACAGTTAGCAGGGAGGGAGTCCGGGAAAAAGTCTGGAACTGCCTAAGAGGCAACAGACCATTGTTTCGCAGTGTGTGAGGAGAGGAAATTCAAAGCATGGCATAAACGAGCTTCAGAGATGGGTGCAAGCCGCGGCTATCAGCGCGGACCCCAGAGATGGGCATGAAATGCTAAGGCTGCTGCTGCAGCCACCAAGAATCCTTTGTGCAAGCACAGGTCACTATCCACACCTCCCCTCCCAGGAGCCTGTGCAGCTTGCCACTGCCAGGGTCCCGTGATCCAGGGACAACTTCCCAGGGAGAACACACGGCATGCCTCAGGCTGCTGCAATGTCATGCTGGCCTCTGCCACCACAGGCTCATCCCACATTCCATACCCTTCCCTCCGCCCTGGCCTGGGTGAGCCAGAGCCCCCTAATAAGCTGCTCCTTTAACACCCTCCTGTCTGGGTGAAGAACCCATGCCAGAGGATGACCTACATGCAGAGGCGGGGCCAAATCCAAAGCTGAACCCCAGGCACTGTGCGAACAAAGAAGAGAAAGGGAAATCTCTCCCAGCAGCCTCAGGAGCAGCAGATTAACTCTCCACAATCAACTTGATGTACCTGCATCTGTGGAATACCTGAATAGAAAACGAACCATCCCAAAACTGATGCGGTGGATTTTGGGAGCAACTGTAGACTTGGGGTTGCTGTATGTGACTGACTAGTTTCTGATTTTTATGTTGATCTTAGTACAGTTTTTAGCATTTGTTATCACTGGTGGATTTGTTTATTGGTATAGTTGTGCTCTTCTTTTTTTTAAATTACTTTTTAAATTTTTTTATTTTAATAATATTTTTCTTATTTTTTTACTTTATTAACTTTATTTATTTTATTTTATTTTTTCTTTCTTTTCTTTCTCCCTTTTCTCCTGAGCCTTGTGGCTGACAGGGCTTTGATGCTCTGGCCAGGTGTCAGGCCTGCGCCTCTGAGGTGGGAGAGCCGAGTTCAGTACATTGGACCACCAGAGACCTCCCAGCCCCATGTACTATCATTGGCGAGAGCTCTCCCAGAGACCTCCGTCTCAATGCTAAGACCCAGCTCCACTCAATGGCCAGCAAGCTCCAGTGCTGGACATCCCATGCCAAACAAGTAGAAAGAAACACAACCCCACCCATTAGCAGAGAGGCTGCCTAAAGTCATAATAAGTTCACAGACACCCCCAAAACACACCACCGGACGCGGTCCTGACACCAGAAACACAAGATCCAGCCTCATTCACCAGAACACAGGCACCAGTACCCTCTACCAGGAAGCCTACACAACCCACTGAACTAACCTTACCCTCTGCGGGAAGACACCAAAAACAATGGGAACTACAAACCTGCAGCCTGCGAAAAGGAGACCCCAAACACAGTAAGTTAAGCAAACTGAGAAGACAAAGAAACATGCAGCAGATGAAGGAGCAAAGAAAAAACCCACCAAACCAAACAAATGAAGAGGAAATAGGCAATCTACCTGAAAAAGAATTCAGAGTAATGATACTAAAGATGATTCAAAATCTTGGAAATAGAATGGGGAAAATACAAGAAACGTTTAACAAGGACCTAGAAGAACTATAGACCAACAAACAATGATGAACAACACAATAAATGAAATTAAAAATTCTCTAGAAGGAATCAATAGCAGAATAACTGAGGCAGAAGAATGAATAAGTGACCTGGAAGATAAAATAGTGGAAATAACTACCACAGAGCAGAATAAAGAAGAAAGAATAAAAAGAATGGAGGGCAGTCTCAGAGACCTCTGGGCAAATATTAAATGCACCAACATTCGAATTATAGGGGTCCCAGAAGAAGAAGAGGAAAAGAAAGGGACTGAGAAAATATTTGAAGAGATTATAGTTGAAAACTTCCCTAATATGGGAAAGGAAATAGTCAGTCAAATCCAGGAAGTGCAGAGAGTCCCATACAGGATAAATCCAAGGAGAAACATGCCAAGACACATATTAATCAAACTATCAACAACTAAATACAAAGAAAAAATATTAAAAGCAGCAAGGGAAAAGCAACAAATAACATACAAGGGAATCTCCGTAAGGCTAACAGCTGATCTTTCAGCAGAAACTCTGCAAGCCAGAAGGGAGTGGCAGGACATATTTAAAGTCATGAAAGGGAAAAACCTACAACCAAGATTACTCTACCCAGCAAGGATCTCATTCAAATTTGATGGAGAAATTAAAACCTTTACAGACAAGCAAAAGCTAAGAGAATTCAGCACCACCAAACCAGTTTTACAACAAATGCTAAAGGAACTTCTCTAGGCAGGAAACACAAGAGAAGGAAAAGACCTACAATAACAAACCCAAAACAATTAAGAAAATGGTAACAGGAACATACATATTGATAATTACCTTAAATGTAAATGGAATATATGCTCCAACCAAAAGACACAGACTGGCTGAATGGATACAAAAACAAGACCCGTATATATGCTGTCTACAAGAGACCCACTTCAGACCTAGGGACACATACAGACTGAAAGTGAGGGGATGGAAAAAGATATTCTATGCAAATGGAAATCAAAAGAAAGCTGGAGTAGCAATTCTCATATCAGACAAAACGGACTTTAAAATAAAGACTATTACAAGAGACAAAGAAGGACACTACATAATGATCATGGGATCAATCCAAGAAGAAGATATAACAATTGTAAATATTTATGCACCCAACAGAGAAGCACCTCAATACATAAGGCAAATGCTAATAGCCATCATAAAAGGGGAAATTGACAGTAACTCAATCATAGTAGGGGACTTTAACACCTCACTTTCACCAATGGACAGATCATCCAAAATGAAAATAAATAAGGAAACACAAGCTTTAAATGATACATTAAACAAGACGGACTTGATATTTATAGGACATTCCATCCAAAAACAATAGAACACACTTCCTTCTCAAGTGCTCATGGAACATTCTCCTGGATAGATCATATCTTAGGTCACAAATCAAGCCTTGGTAAATTTAAGAAAATTCAAATCGTATCAAATATCTCTTCTGACCACAACGCTATGAGACTAGATATCAATTACAGGAAAAAGAGTGTAAAAAACACAAACACATGGAGGCTGGCTAAACAATACACTACTAAATAACCAAGAGGTCACTGAAGAAATCAAAGAGGAAAACAAAAAATACCTAGAAACAAATGACAATGAAAACACAAAACCTATGGGATGCAGCAAAAGCAGTTCTAAGAGGGTAGTTTATAGCAATACAATCCTACCTCAAGAAACAAGAAACACCTCAAATACACAACCTAACCTTACACCTAAAGCAATTAGAGAAAGAAGAAAAAAAAAAACCCCAGACTTAGCAGAAGGAAAGAAATTGTAAAGATCAGATCAGAAATAAATGAAAAAGAAATGAAGAAAACAATAGCAAAGATCAATAAAACTAAAAGCTGCTTCTTTGAGAAGATAAACAAAATTGATAAACCACTAGCCAGACTAATCAAGATAAAAGGGAAAAAGACTCAAATCAACAGAATTAGAAATGAAAAAGGAGAGGTAACAACTGACACTGCATAAATACAAAGGATCATGAGAGATTACTACAAGCAACTATATGCCAATAAAATGGACAACCTGGAAGAAGTGGACAAATTCTTAGAAAAGTACAACATTCTGAGACTGAACCAGGAAGAAACAGAAAATATAAACAGACCAATCACAAAGCAATGAAACTGAAAATGTGATTAAAAATCTTCCAACAAACCAAAGCCCAGGACCAGATGGCTTCACAGGCAAATTCCATCAAACATCTAGAGAAGAGCTAACACCTATCCTTCTCAAACTCTCCAAAATATTGCAGAGGGAGGAACACTCCCAAATTCATTATAGGAGGCCACCATCACCCTGATACCAAAACCAGACAAAGGTGTCACAAAAAAATAAAACTACAGGCCAATATCACTGATAAACATAGATGCAAAAATCCTCAACAAAATACTAGCAAACAGAATCCAACAGTACATTAAAAGGATCATACAGCATGATCAAGTGGGATTTATCCCAGGAATGCAAGGATTCTTCAATATATGCAAATCAATGGATGTGATACACCATATTAACAAATTGAAGGAGAAAAACCATATGATCATCTCAATAGATGCAGAAAAAGCTTTAGACAAAATTCAATGCCCATTTACGATAAAAAACCTCCAGAAAGTAGGCATAGAGGGAACTTACCGCAACATAATAAAGGCCATATATGACAAACCCACAGCCAATACCGTTCTCAATGGTGCAAAACTGAAACCATTTCCACTAAGATCAGGAACAAGACAAGATTGCCCACTCTCACCACTATTATTCAACACAGTTTTGGAAGTTCTAGCCACAGCAGTCAGAGAAGAAAAAGAAATACAAGGAATCCAAATTGGAAAAGATGAAGTAAAGCTGTCACTGCTTGCAGATGACATGATACTACTACACATAGGGAATCCGAAAGATGCTACCAGAAAACTACTAGAGCTAATCAATGAATTTGGTAAAGTTGCAGGATACAAAATTAATACACAGAAATCTCTTGCATTCCTATACACTAGTGATGAAAAATCTGAAAGGGAAATTAAGGAAACACTCCCATTTACCATTGCAACAAAAAGAATAAAATACCAAGGAATAAACCTACCTAAGGAGACAAAAGACCTGTATGCAGAAAACTGTAAGACACTGATTAAAGAAATTAAAGATACCAACAGATGGAGAGATATACCATGTTCTTGGATTGGAAGAATCAACATTGTGAAAATGACTATACTACCCAAAGCAATCTACAGATTCAGTGCAATCCCTATCAAACTACCAATGGCATTTTTCACAGAAGTAGAACAAAAAGTTTCACAATTTGTATGGAAACACAAAAGACCCCGAATAGCCAAAGCAATCTTGAGAAAGTAAAACAGAGCTGGAGGAATCAGGCTCCCAGACTTCAGACTATACTACAAAGCTACAGTAATCAAGAGAGTATGGTACTGGCACAGAAAGAGAAATAT
Source organism: Balaenoptera acutorostrata (assembly GCF_949987535.1). Classification (NCBI taxonomy): domain Eukaryota; kingdom Metazoa; phylum Chordata; class Mammalia; order Artiodactyla; family Balaenopteridae; genus Balaenoptera; species Balaenoptera acutorostrata. The sequence goes on from NC_080074.1 coordinate 25,195,183, forward strand.
AGATCAATGGAACAGGATAGAAAGCCCAGAGATAAACCCATGCACATATGGTCACCTTATCTTTGATAAAGGAGGCAAGAACATACAATAGAGAAAAGACAGCCTCTTCAATAAGTGGTGCTGGGAAAACTGGACAGCTACATGTAAAAGAATGAAATTAGACCACTCCTTAACTCCATACACAAAAATAAACTCAAAATGGATTAAAGACCTAAATGTAAGACCAGACACTATAAAACTCTTAGAGGGAAACATAGGCAGAACACTCTATGACATAAATCACAGCAAGATCCTTTTTGACCCACCTCCTAGAGAAATGGAAATAAAAGCAGCAATAAACAAATGGGACCTAATGAAACTTAAAAGCTTTTGCACAGCAAAGGAAACCATAAACAAGACCAAAAGACAACCTTCTGACTGGGAGAAAACATTTGCAAATGAAGCAACTGACAAAGAATTAATCTCCAAAATATACAAGCAGCTCATGCAGCTCAATATCAAAAAAAACAAAAACCCAATCCAAAAATGGGCAAAAGACCTAAACAGACATTTCTCCAAAGAATATATACAGATTGCCAACAAACACATGAAAGGATGATCAACATCACTAATCATTAGAGAAATGCAAATCAAAACTACAATGAGGTATCATCTCACACTGGTCAGACTGGCCATCATCAATAAATCTACAAACAATAAATGCTGGAGAGGGTGTGGAGAAAAGGGAACCCTCTTGCACTGTTGGTGGGAATGTAAATTGATACAGCCACTATGGAGAACAGTATGGAGGTTCCTTAAAAAACTAAAAATAGAACTACCATATGACCCAGCAATCCCACTACCGGGCATATACCCTGAGAAAACCATAATTCAAAAAGAATCATGTACCACAGTGTTCACTGCAGCCCTATTTAGAATAGCCAGGACATGGAAGCAACCTAAGTGTCCATCGACAAATGAATGGATAAAGAAGATGTGGTACATATATACAATGGAATATTACTCAGCCATGAAAAGAAACGAAATTGAGTTATTTGTAGTGAGGTGGATGGATCTAGAGTCTGTCATACAGAGTGAAGTAAGTCAGAAAGAGAAAAACAAATACTGTATGCTAACACATATATATGAAATCTAAAATTAAAAAAAATAAAAAGGTTCTGAAGAACCTAAGGGGAGGACAGGAATAAAGACGCAGACATAGAGAATGGACTTGAGGACATGGGGAGGGGGAAGGGTAAGCTGGGACGAAGTGAGAGAGTGGCATGGACATATATACACTACCAAATGTAAAATAGATAGCTGATGGGAAGCAGCAGCATAGCACAGGGAGATCTCCCTGCTCTGTGACCACCTAGAGGGATGGGATAGGGAGGGTGGGAGGGAGGCGTAAGAGGGAGGGTATATGGGGATATATGCATACATATAGCTGATTCAGTTTGTTATACAGCAGAAACTAACACAACATTGTAAAGCAGTTATACTCCAATAAAGATATTTTAAAAAAAAGAATGATACCTTTTAATCATGAAAGCATTTAGCCTGAATTTCTTTGGAATAAATAAATAAATAAATAAATAAATAAATAAATAAAATACAATGTAAATTCTATATAAATAGTTGTAAATACAATGTAAATGCTATGTACATAGTTGACAGGAGTGCAGCAAATTCAAGTTTTACTTTTTGGAACTTTCCGGAATTTTTTCTTCAAATATTTCCGATCCATGGTTGGCTGAATGCCTGGATGCAGAGTGGATGCCAAAGGTGGACAGTACTAAATGTTCTCCCTTCCCCCCAATCACCTGTAAGGATTCTCAACCTTGTTTTTTTTAATCTGCCATCGACCCCTGTGGTAACCTGTCCCCTTCTCCGAATCCTGTAAGGTCGCTTATTATCCCTCCCTCTATTGGTACTTACTACCTATTTTCCTTGAAATTTATATATTTCCTAAAATCTATATTTCTTCTGGTAAGTACTTGCTAGGTACAACACCACCCTGCTATAACATGATAAATGGGATCCAAAAGCTTAAATAAAATGTAAAGTCATATTAACACAAGGTGAAGGAAATGACCAGGTGAATATGGTAGCTAGTTCCAGGGGCTGGGGTCCCAAACTCATTTTGGTCCCAGTAGTGGTCAGCCTCTCACTTCAATTTTGATAAAGATGATCCTGGATACTGTGCTTGGTTGGGACTCCAGCCAAGCTGCAGCAATTCCAAGAGTCTCCCAGTTAGTTGGCATTCATTTTGGCAAATGTTTTGTCTGCCTGAACTACAAAGCTTGGACCACTGATCACCAGGGACTTAGGAATCTATCCTTTGCTCTGCTACTTGCATCCTGACACTAGTTGCCTGCTGTTTTCCAACCAGCTTGGTCTCTTCTCTACCTCCTCTCTCTCCCACCCCACCAGAATGCTTTTATTGCTGTTATTCCAGAAACAGGTGGGAAGGAGAGGAGGTCACGGGTGTACACTTGGGCCACCATCTTCCCAGCCCTCTCAGCATTCTCCGCCATGCTCTGCAGAACTCTCATCCACTGAATAAACTCCTTCACTCTTCAACCTCTTCATAGAATGCTTCCTCCTAGCTCTGACTGCTTTTTATTTTATTTATGGTGTATTATGAAAAACAGTACTTCTAAATTTTTATGTAATCATCATTATTGATCTTTGATTTCATGACTTATTCATTGTTTTGATTACCTATATCACTGCCTGTTTCTGACCCAAAACACTGAGTTCCAGTGACTGTCTGCCTATTATTTCACAAATACAAATCTGTTATTCTTTACCTGACAGCACAAGGCTCTCTTTCACGCTTTTTTATTTTTTAAATATTTTTCATTATTGTAGCCCATTCCATATAAACTAATCTGACTGGAATTGCATTAAACCAACAAATTAATTTGAGAATAATAGAAATCTTTACAATATTCCATCTGCTCATCAAGTAATGTACTATGTCTCTCCATTTATTCAAGTCATTTTTTTTCATACCTCTTAGTAAAGATGTTTGGTCTTCTTTATATTAGCCTAAGTCCCCTCACAATTCCTGATAAACTTAATCATATAGTTCACAGAAATGGGATCATTTTTCCATTATATTTTCTAGTTGATACAGCAAAGCGTTGATTTTGCATCTATCCATCCTATGGAATTCTATTATTAGTTCTGATAGTTTTCAGTTAATTAACTTGTTAAGTTAAAAAAAAGTAATAATTATTTGCAGATATCAATCTTTCCTCTCTATTTTCAGAGTACTTCATGGCGGATTTCACTTGATAAACATTTTTGAGACCGTATTATGTGATAATCACATAAATTCTAATCCTAATTTCTATTTCTTATTTTAATGCGCTGCCAAGAACTTTCAGGACAATTTTAAATGATAGAAGGAATAATAGGTTTCTTTGTTGTATTGCATATTTTAACAGAAAATCTTCCTCTAATACTAATTTGCCAGGAATTGCTGCTGAATGTCACCACATGACTTTTTAGCACCTACAAAAGACTCCTTGGACTACTAATGATAATTATATTTAGATTTCCTACTATATTTATATTGAGAACAAAATCGACATTCTCACTGCTAAATTTATAAGCTAGTGTTTTATTTTTATTCTATATACTTCTAAATAAAGTTGATCTCTAATTTTCTATTTTTTTATTCTCTTTTTACAAAACTGTTATCAGAGCCTGCTGTGGTAAATTTACTAGCAAACTATAACCATGCTCTGAAGTAGCTTTATGTAAAACAAAATTATTTGTTCTTATGAAGGAACTAGCCTTAAAAAGTTTTTGAGCTTTCCAATTTTTTTTACTGTTTCAATAAATTCTTATAATTTAAAATTTTCTAGATAATCATCACTTCAGATTAGATTTTCAAATTTATTCATATTAAACTACATACACTGTTATCTAATGTTTAACAACTTCCAAATTTATGACTATTTTCTCTTTGGATTACTTACATTTTACTTTTTCTTATTTTGCTGGCCAGAAAATTACCTCATTTATTCATATATTCAAAGAACTAACCCTAGCCAATTAGACTATTTTAAAACCAACTTAAAATTGATTAATTTCAACTTTTATTTTTTTCTTTCTGCTTTCTTAGATTTATTTTGTTATTTTTCCAATTTCTCAAGTCCAATAAAAGTTCATTTAATTTTATTTTTCTCATTTAGTAAGTAACAGGAGCTTCTAAAGCTAAAATTTGTCTTTAACTGCTGCTTTGAGTACATTTGATATGTGGGCTTCTCATTAGCATGATTTTCAAAATGCTCTATAGTTTTAGATTTCTTTTTTATATATTATAATTATATACAATTATGTATGCCAGTAATTTGTTGTTATAAATTATATAATTATATATGCCAGCAATTTATTTTGTTATAAAATTTCAGTTTTATTGTACTGTAAGAGAATGTGGGGCTTCCCTGGTGGCGCAGTGGTTGAGAATCTGCCTGCCAATGCAGGGGACTCGGGTTCGGGCCCTGGTCTGGGAGGATCCCACATGCCGCGGAGCGACTGGGTCCGTGAGCCACAATTGCTGAGCCTGCGCGTCTGGAGCCTGTGCTCCGCCACAAGAGAGGCCGTGACAGTGAGAGGCCCGCGCACCGCGATGAAGAGTGGCCCCCACTTGCCGCAACTAGAGAAAGCCCTCGCACAGAAATGAAGACCCAACACAGCCATAAATGGATACATAAATAAATAAATAAAATTTAAAAAAAAAAAAAAAAAAAAAAAGAGAATGTGGTCTTTACAAATTTTAGTCTAGGTGACTTATTGAGCTTTATTTTGCAGCTTAAATATTACTTTTTTAAATTAAATAAGTGCTTTAAAGGGTATTTAGTCTCAATTGGCTATATATATTAATCTTATGAGTTATATTATGTACATTTTCTATGTCCTTTTTATTTGCCTTTTTAAAGTAGCACATTAAACTCTCAATATTACTATGTTTCTATCAAATTAGCTTTGTCTTTTCAGCAGTTATTTCCATATATTTTGATTTTTTTGTTATATAGAACATGAAAATTCATGAACTATCTTCATTGTGATTTATAAGCATTATTAGTAGAATCACCAATGTGAAAAGGTAGCATTAAAAATAAGTAACAAAGAGATTACTCTTTAAATGTTACCAGGACAGTTGATTAAAATTTTTACAGGAAAAAACTCTAATTTTTAATCTAAACCCTACCCCAAAAGAAATTCCATATGGATTAAAACATTAAATCTAAACCATGAAACTATAAAATTGGAAGAAAATACTGCTGCATACTTGTCTGTTGAAGTATAAAAAATTTTTTTCTTTGTGCAAAGATATGTCATGCATACAAACATAAAAAGAAAATAGATATTGCTATCAAAGCAGAAATCAAGGTGTTGCATCTGCCCCTCCCCTATATTCCTTGACTTGGAGAAGAACATCCTAAAACATCTGCTCAGCCTTAAAAATTGAAATCATTACCTTTGGCTTGAACTCAGTTATACTGCTCAATCTCCAAACTCACATATTTTATTATACCACTGGTCTAAACCACTTATTCTGTTTTCCTCTTTCAGAATATCTATTATTCTTCCATTGGACCTCCACGGTCAGCCCTCCAAATTTTACTGCTCACTGAAAGTGCATTCTGATTTTCTTTGGTATCAAGAATATTGTTTACAGATTCCAAACATCTCATTTTAGCTATGGTTTATTTAATTTTCAGGGACTTTCTAATTCTGGCCAGTTCTCTCATTACCATGGCCTGCTTTATTTAATAGAAGTAATTTCATCTTTTGAAAACATGAAGCACATATATTCCAAGTTTTTGTTCTAATAAATGTAGTGCCTATTTTAGGAAGAATATTTTCCTGAAGGTTTTTATGAGAATGTTTCTCTTCTGCTGTCATTTTTAAAATAGATCTTGTGTCATTGATGTTTTCTTTTCCTAGAATGAGATAGACAGACCTATGTCCAGTGTTGAAATTAAAACCCAATTATTGGAAGAAAAGCTGGATTCACTTGGCATCTCTCATAACTGGCACAGAACACAACAATTTTCTTTGCGGGCAGAGAGAGCCATTCAGGCTTAGAGAATAAGAGGGTTAACTTTAAGTTTTACTACTTCTATTTGCGGAACTCCCCGTTCACATATATATATGGGAACCGCAAGGAATGGCTCTGCTTGCTACTGTAGAGAATTAGAAACTGGACCTCAAAACCACACTACATACAAAAATAAGCTCAAAATGGATTAAATGTAAGACCTGAAACCATAAAACTTCTAGAAGAAAACATGGGCAGTATACTCTTTGACATTGGTCTTAGCAATTTTTTTTTTGGATATGTCTCCTCAGGCAAGGGAAACAAAAGCAAAAGTAAACAAATGGGACTACATCAAAGGGAGGGGGTGGGGGGAGAGGGAATTACTGAAAATAATTAAAAGGCACAAACTTCCAGTTATAAGATAAATAAGAACTAGGGATGCAATGTACAACAAGATAAAGATAATTAACACTGCTGTATGTTATAAATAAAACTTGTTAAGAGAGTAAATCTTAAGAATTCTCATCGGGCCTCCCTGGTGGCGCAGTGGTTGAGAATCTGCCTGCCAATGCAGGGGACACGGGTTCGAGCCCTGGTCTGGGAAGATCCCACATGCCGTGGAGCAACTAGGCCCGTGAGCCACAACTACTGAGCCTGCACGTCTGGAGCTTGTGCTCCGCAACAAGAAAGGCCACGACAGTGAGAGGCCCGTGCACCGCGATGAAGAGTGGCCCCCGCTCTCCGCAACTAGAGAAAGCCCTCACACAGAAACGAAGACCCAACACAGCCATAAATAAAATAAATAAACAAATTAAAAAAAAAAAAAAGAATTCTCATCATAAGGAAGAAAAAAATTTTTTCCACTTCTTTAATGTTGCATTTATATGAGATGATAAATGTTCACTAAGCCCACTGTGGTAATCATTTCATGATATATGTAAATCAAATCATTATGCTGTACACCTTAAAACTTATACAGTGCTGTTTGTCACTTATACCTCAATAAAACTGGATGAAAAAATTAGTTAGATAAATAAATAACTGGACCCAAAAGTCCGTACAAGAGATGCTGATAGCCTAGAGATGCTATCATCCAACCTGACTCAATAGCAAAAGGCCTAATTTATTTCCTGCTATAAATATAAACATGCTCTATTATTCCTTAGTTCAGTTGTACGAATATTTTTATGTTTATTTATTTATTTACACAGACATAAATACTCACTACCTCCCAGATGGCTGTTTTAACTGCATACACCCCACTCTCTTTTTCGTCCACTTTATAAATCTTTAAGGAACAATTTTACTTATTTTTTAAAGTTGTTAATGCTAATAAAACAGATATTACAAATACCTTTTCAAGAAGTCATAGACAGGATTTGTTATCTCCACCATAAGTTGAAATTTTTCATCACTCATACATTTTTGCATAACTTGTGTAAAGAATTCCAGGAATCTAGGTCTCTGCTTAAATTTCATAACTGTGAAAACAAGAAGGTTCATATATAATCACCAATACACTTGGTCATTGTCATTGAAAGGTTACTATTGTTCTTAGTCATTTTTTTCTAACAGACGAGTTTATTAACCTGCTTTTTAGATTTCTCACTTTTAAAAAATGTATAGGAGTAAATGTGGTGAAACTAGTGTTTTTCTAAAATCAAATACTCCTTTACGGTCTAAATTTCATTTATTTTTCAAACAGCTTGGTGTTGTAAGATTTCCTAAAAGTTGCCTCTAACATATGACTAGGTGGGAAAAAAATTGCTGATAATTGCCAGAATAACTAGTTATCCTTATTTTTATTATATTTCACCCTGAGATAAGCAATAATGCTGTTATTTCTTCATAGCTAAGCTTAAAGATCACTAACACATTTTTCAATTCCCTAGTTTTTGTAAGCTTCATAATAACACCATTTACTGCCAAAATAAGCCACCATCAAGGTTCCGTCTTTCCAGACTTTAAATCAGGTACCTATTTTGGTCTCTTTCATTACTCGGCAATCAAGAGCCTGCATTATTCTGAATGGGTAAGAACCTGAAATATTCTGCCTAGAACAAGTGAAACCTTTAAGTAGAAAACAACAGAATCCACAGAATAAAAGATCTTCAACAGTAAGGTGAGGGAACAACATATGTACGTTTAGGTCACCTACCTTCTTTCACAGCACCTTTGACCGACCAATTTAAAACTATAGGGTAAAGAAATATGGGATCCTCTGTTCCTGAGAGTTCAGTTGTAACATCTAAGGTTAAAAGGAATTAAGTTGTTGGTTCTGTTTAACATCAATAAGCAAAAATGAAAATTCTTTGCTGGGGATGAAAAATAGGAAAATACCCAAGTATACATTCTAAATTATGTGCCTTAAAATATCAATTATATCATATTTTGGAGATTAAAAAATTCAATAATCTCAATTATTTTCCTTTCATTTTTTTTTTCCCCTGAAGGCCAAGGAGTCTACCACCAAATAGGGGAAGAGTTTCCAAGGCATGAGTCTTTCTTATTCAACAGCTATTGTGTATCAACAAATATCAGGCTCAGAAACCTACCAATTATATGAACTCCATTTTTATAAAAAATCTTTAAAAGACAGTAAAGTATAGAATAATGAACAGGACAGCCCCTAGAGCCAGGATGCCTGGGTTCAGATTCTAAGTCTGACACTTCTTTTTTTTTATAGGCCGCACGGCATGCAGGATGCGGGATCTTAGTTCCCCGACCAGGGATCAAACCCACTGGGAGCATGGTGTCTTAATCATTGGGCCTCCAGGGAAGTCCCTAAGTCTGACACTTTCTAGTTACGAGAACTTGGGAAGTTACTCACCTTCTCTGTGCCTCAGTTAAAATGGGGATAATAACAGTACCTATTTCATATGGTTGTTATATAAGGGTTATATAAGTTTTCATATGTATGAAACACTTAAAATAGTTCCTCGCACACAGAAAGGACTGTACAAAACTATTATTTTTATTATTGTTTTGTTACTGAATCTACTGTTTAGCTAGTAACATTATATTGTGCTTCTTAGTAAAATGTTAAAATGTGTTTGGGGGTGTTGATAATATGAAAATAAGTAATTCACATTTCCAGAACACTTTACATTTTAAGAAATTATATATTTTTATATGTACCCAGACAATTACAGCTTTCCCAAAACTAGGTTTACTGGTTATGTGAATAATACAGCATTGGGTTCATTTCATAAATTCAGCTTGAAACAGACATGGAGCGTATTGAAATAAAGTGAGAGATCCAAGTCAGGGAATTCTGAAACAGTAAGACCACCCAGATATAACTGAGGCACAAAGTAGAGAGGTGAGGTGGGGTCACAGAACTCTACAAGTTTAGTTACTTCCCAACAGAGCAAGGGGCCGAAAGTGGAGCCTCCTAATGAGATAAATGTAGGCACTCTTTTGTTCTTCTAGAAGGTTTGAAGTCCTGCTTCTTAAAAATGTGATAATAGTTGTTATCACCAGAAACTAAATTAATATCTTAATCAGATTTCCAAACCGCAATCTCTAAAACTCCAATCACTGTGTTAACATTTTGGTCTATTATTAAATTACTATACAGCACAATGACTCACTTGAGTCCGGCTCACTTGAGTAAACCATGGTTCAAATCACTTGTACATAACACCCGTCATGCCATCACTTTATTTCTCAGTTACATTTTTGTCTTTAGAGCAGCGATTCTCAATTTTGTGTCCCCCTTCCACAATATATTTGCCAACATTTGCCTCGCAGTTGGTTGTCACAGCTGGGGAGAATACAGGGAGAATGGTGTGCTATGCATCTCTGGACAAAGGCCAGGGATGCCGGTCCACATCCACAATGCCTAGGACAGTCCCCCACAGCCAAGTATTATCTGGCCCAAATTGGCAATAGTGTTGAGGCTGAGAAACCCTGCTTTCGAATGAGAAGATTTAGGCTCAAATCCAAGTCAGCTATGTAATGCTAAATAAATCGCTTAATCTTTATGAGCCACATCTGTAAAAAGTGGTTAGCAATCCCTTATTAACAAAGTACTGTTAGGATTAATGACACAATGCAAAAGCACTGCATAAACCTTAAAGGGTTTACCAAATGCTAATCTCATCCTAATCCTTTTAACAAAATATTTTCTATTTTAAACAGCAAAATGCTAAACAGAAGTATACAGAAAGAAAAAAAAAGACTACATTGCTTTGTCAGTTTGAGTAGGTGTGTCTCCAATAAACCCAGCTGTTCATTTATTTTCTCAGGTAATAATATCTGCTGTGGCTTCTTAGTCTTGGAAGACTTCTTGGAAGAACCCTAGAAACATTGGTTAAATGTCAGAACGTACTTCAACGTGTTTCAAGAATTGTCATTTTCAAATTATATTCTTTAAATTATGTTTCATACTTCCATACTTGGTAGACCAAACTATGAAACTACATGGTAAAATGTATTAATAATTAACTAATAATTAATAATAAGCCATTGTAGCCTAACTAAATGCCAGACACAGTACTAAGTGTTTTATGGATGTTAACCAAAATATTTCTTCTCTTCCATCTCCCTTTTTCCTAGTAACTTCTGCTCCCCTAACCAGCTCCCCCCAATACACACACCACTCTGAGAGCAGTTGAGGGTATATCTCTAAAAATCCTCAAAGGAAAATGCTCTCAGAAATGTATCCCTTTTTCCTTTTTTCCTTTCTCTTTCCCAGAGGGAGCTTCTTTACAAGGAAGCTAATTGCTTTTGCTGCTTTGCCTTTCATTGAACATAACAGGATCAGTAATTAGTGGATTAAGAATTGGCGGGTATGAGCTCAGGCTCCCCACCATGTTTTCATCTGTCTGAGCCTGAGAATGGACTGGTTAATGTCTCCTGTTCTCCAAAACAATAGACCTCCCAAGCTCTTTTAGGCTTAAAGGGACCCTAATTGGTTATAATGATTTCTGACTCCTATAAAGTAGGTATTAGGTTCTCAGTCCCTACAGTCTCAGTCTGAAAGAAGTATCACAACCTTCTGCTGGACTAGAGGCTCCAAGGAAAGGGGCAAGGGGTCCTGTCCTACCATGATGTGAAGGGACAGAGCCCTGAGTCAAGGCCTGGGTGACATAAAGGGTCTGGCTGATGGACTCTTGAGTGGACAACACTTGGTGAAAAAAAAACCCTCACGTTGCTTTCAGCTTAATCAAAACTTTCTCTAGACAACCTTCCCCCCAACAAAAGTATTATGGCTAAAAATATTCATCCAGTGAAACCATGGGTTTTTTTTTTTTAAGCTTTTGCAACATATAATAGAGAGAGAAATGGAGCTACTCCAACTGAAACAGGCTTGGGGGTAATAGTTTCTACCCTGGCCCCAGTCACAGAAGGGGCTTCAAGTATTGTAGCTCCTAGTGCACCTCAGAAACCTGATAAACTAAGCAATATTTCAAAATTTGATCTACAAAATCATTTAACCACATAGTTTCAAGAAAAGGCAATAAAATAAGATTCTAGTAAGACCCATGCTTGGGAGGCAGATATTAAAAAGTTGTCTCTAACATTACCAGCCTCATAAAGGAGACAATTTAGGTGTCACAAGGAGTTCAGGAAATCTACTTTGAACAGAGTGAAAAGCTCTGACATGTATTTACTGCATTCAATGACCCACTCAGAATAATAAAAATCTTCAGTCTGGGAGAGACTGTAGAGGGCTTTCAGTCTAATGTCCAACTGGGTGTAGGAAGCTCTCTATCAACACCTAACTGATCGTCAGTACACGTGACAGGGGGCTATTAAGTATTCTAGCACGGATACCTTTTCATTTTCTTGATAATAATTAAAAGGAAAAAAAGCTCTTCACATATTTGCTTTCTTTTATGTAAATACAACAAATTAAAAACTGATCAATTTTCTAACATGTTCACTAATACTACATGACCTCTTAGAAAATTCAGCTAAATATACCTTTAAAGATGAAACACAAAGAACAATTACCTCCTCTGGCATTTCTTCTTGGTCAGTAACACCAAACAGAGATTTGCACCCTGATGTGATGTCCAACATCTTTTTTCCATAATTTATAATCATTACTGCCAGGTCATATTCCTTCCATGAACGCAGAATCTAATTTAAAATATTTATTAATTATCTCTGTTGGAAACTCAAGTCTATTTTCAAGAGTCATGTATCATCTTCCATAAATTCAAAAGTCTCATGTTTTGAATATAACTCCCCTGTTTCTGTTAAGAAAACTGTAAGCTTACCTCCAGATCATATTTCCCTAGAATTAAAACTGCATGATTTCACTATTTTAAATAAAGGACAAAACCAGGAATCTCATCAGTAATGAATTCTCCATATCTCTGGGACATACAGCCATACCTCTTTTGGTATAGTAAGTTAACTATGAAAAAACATTTCCACTTAAAAGATCCATGCTAAAACAAAATCATTCTTAAAGGTCACATTACCACCACTTCTTGTCTTGAGTTGTCTTCTTTGTGAAATGGCACAATTACTGACCTCATCATGTCTTGGGGGCATTTATAGCAGTAAATGATTTACAAGACATTCTGGTAGTAAACTAGGCTGGAGGTCAGCTGGTTTTGGCAGGTTCTCCATGAGCCGTAGGGGAAGCACACAGACTCATGAGAAGGGGCCCGCTCTGCCACTCTCGTCCACGCTCCTGGTTACAAACTGTTATCTGGCCTCCTCTAGCCTGGCCCTTACCTACCTCTCCAGTGTCATCTTCCACTATTCATCTCCTTGCACTTTCAGCTTACAAAATATTAAGCCAAGTATAAATACTGCTACTCACCATGGTATCAGGACTTCATGCCTTCCTACAGCTGAGGCCTTTCCCAGAACAGCTTTCCCACCTGATTTATATAGCTTTACGTGGTCATTAAAACCTGGGCTCTAGTACTAACTCCAGGAAAGCTTCCCTGGCCAGCAATCTGATTTGCATAGACCCTGCTCTAGTGAAAGAGCCCATGAAGGGGACGCATTCACCGTGAATCCCCAGGACAATACTCTCAGGGTATAAGTAAGTTTGTATGAATTTATCTGTAGATGTATTCTGTTAAGCTGAATAGGTTAGTATTTAAGATAAGTAACAACTATTACTTCCCAGGCAGGGAAAGAATATATAAAGTGGCTGAAAAACAGTGAGTGGCTGCTTGAAGCTCATAAGACCTACCTAATGCAAACGCTAAGAACTGGAAATATTTCTGTAGGACCAGGGCAATGGTGTTAAACTAATGTTGACTGAGGGACAGAATGTGGAAAGGAAAACAGTGAAACAAATTTTGCCACGGTAGGTGGGGTTAGGTCAAGCAGGGCTTTGAATGCTAGGCAAAACTGTCCAATCTCATTGTAAAACTGGTATGAGAGGGAACAAGTTTTGTTATTAGAAAACAGAAGTGAGCTAACGTTTGCTCCCCATTCACCTTTGCTTTCCAACATATTTGGTTTATACAGCACTGTGCAATCTTTTCTCCTTGTTTTAACATGCCAGTGGAAAATACTAAATGAGAATGAATTTTTCCAAACAAAAGAAAAACAGAGAACCAATTCTACTTAACATACCAAATGGTGAATAGAAATTTTTTAAATGTGCCAGATGTTCGGCATAATAAATTTTTTAACAATGCGAAAATAATCAAACATTTAAGATGACATGTCTCAGAAGTAGTACTTTATTTGGAATTCTGACAGCTTTCAGAAAAAATACTGCTCCTTAAAGAAGAAAGATTGAACCATCCGGAAAGATTACCAATTTTTAAAACAGAACAGAATACGACCCAGCAATCCCACTACTGGGCATATACCCTGAGAAAACCATAATTCAAAAAGAGTCATGTACCAAAATGTTCATTGCAGCTCTATTTACAATAGCCAGGACATGGAAGCAACCTAAGTGTCCATCATCGGATGAATGGATAAAGAAGATGTGGCACATATATACAATGGAATATTACTCAGCCATAAAAAGAAATGAAATGGAGGTATTTGTAATGAGGTGGATGGAGTTAGAGTCTGTCATACAGAGTGAAGTAAGTCAGAAAGAGAAAAACAAATACAGTATGCTAACACATATATATGGAATCTAAGGAAAAAAGGAAAAAAAAAAGGCCATGAAGAACCTAGTGGCAAGATGGGAATAAAGACACAGACCTACTAAAGAATGGACTTGAGGATATGGGGAGGGGGAGGGGTGAGATGTGACAGGATGAGAGAGTGTCATGGACATATATACACTACCAAATGTAAAATAGATAGCTAGTGGGAAGCAGCCGCATAGCACAGGGAGATCAGCACGGTGCTTGGTGACCGCCTGGGGGGGTGGGATGGAGAGGGTGGGAGGGAGGGAGATGCGGGAGGGAGGAGATATGGGAACGTGTGTATATCTGTAGCTGATTCACTTTGTTATAAAGCAGAAACTAACACACCATTGTGAAGCAATTATACTTCAATAAAGATGTTTAAAAAATAAAAAAATAAAAAAAAATAAAAAAACAGAACAGAGAAAAGAAACAGGGCCGTTTGACTAATTGGGCTTTACATGTCCTAAGAGAAAATCTCTATAAAAATACGTTTATATCAAATGAATGCCTCAAATCTGGGATTCAGGGGTAGTCAGGCTTCTGGGTCTACTGGTCAGGCTGGAGGAAACTTCTGAAATGACAATTCTCAGAGTATCAGTTTGGGACAGAACCAGCTCTAGCATCAAATCCTGACATTAATATATAGTGTGTTGGCCAAAAAGTTCTTTGGGGTTTTGCATTAACACCTCACGGAAAACCCGAACGAACTTTTTTGGCCAACTCAATATACTTTAAAGAAAATGTCCAGAACATTCAGGGTCATTTCTACAATAATGTCCAGAGGATCTCAGAATGATTCCTCAGGCGAGGGAAAGGGGCTGGAGTCACGGGTGGCAGTCAAGATATACAGAGCCAGCCGCAAACTGCTGTGGGAGAAAAACCACAGGCAGCTGAGAGAGGAGGCATGCGAATTTCGTGGAGGACCTCAGCCTCCACGTGGCCCCAAACGCTGGTTGGAAACCCTGCCTATCCTAGGTCAGCACTCTCTCCCGTCTCCCACGGGGGCTGTTATACAAACATCTTCTCACATCTCTGAAGCCCACCCTTACTCTCCACTTCCTCACTCTCAGCAAATGACCTTGCTTCCTTTCCAGAGAGCAGTGCAGGGGAACTGGCGTATCTGCTGTCCCCAAACCCACCTACACACCCATGTGTAAGGATAAGCATCCTCCTCCTGTGAGAGAGGAGAGGCAGATGTCCCATCCAAGCTAATCCCACACACGCCCGGATCCCGCTGCTGGGACCCTGGTCTAGGGGCCACCTCTCCTCTCCTCCATCCTTATCCCTTCCCTCTCCTGATCCCTCCCCATTAACGGTCATATACGGAGTGCCTGTGTAAGCAGGACTGGTTTTTTGGTTGGCTGGTTGGTTGGCTGGTTAGTTGGTTTTTAGCAGGAGAAGTTGCTATTGGCAAGTTACAAGCAGTGAGCTGCCTTGCAATAAAGTTTCTTTGTTCTGGAAGAAACACTGCAGCAGCCACGGTTAGTTATTTAAATGTAAGGTGAACAGCTGCCCAGTGCCCTGGAAAGACATTGTAACCTGGTATTCTCTTATTTGAAAATGACACCCTGTCCTGGAAATACTCATTGATGGAAGGGTTCGGGGGGAAAGGGGGAGGTGAGGCCAAGCAGATGAATATATTCTAAAGAAAAGTAAGCTTGGAAGGTGCCCTTTTAGCCCAGGATTACGCTAATTGATGTGTGTGTGTGACTGAGCAGTGGGAATGGAAAGGGGTCCTTTGGATTGTGTAGGACCCCTGCTTTCAACAGTTACCCCCTTGTGACAATGACAGAACTAATAGCACCAGAAAGATTCTTAAGGTTGGGGAGGGGTTAGGAATAATAAAACAGCTTTGGACTAATCACCTTTCCAATTCTTCCTCTTGCCTAGTGGAAGCCGGATGGGACCCGTGGACTAACAACACCCTTGAAATTCTTAGACAATTCTCTTCTTTTCTTACTCTACACATTGACCCCGGGTGATACCATCTATCTCTGTTGCTTCAGTTGAGTCCGTATACTAATGACTCCGTTGTCTTTACATATATTTGGTCTCTCCTGAACTTCAAGCCTATAGGTCCAATTATATAATATCCACCTCTCTGGATATCCTGTATGCCCCCAAATTCAATATATTCAAAACTCATTATCTTTTCCCCCTTTCCCACCCAGCGTTCAACAAATTGCATTGTACTCACCCAACTTCCCAGATAGCTGGATTACTGTGGACTCTTCCCTCTCCCTCCCTATTCAATTCTATCTCATAAATAACTCTTGAATCCCTTCAATTCTGTCCCTCACTTTTCCACACTAGTTTAGTTCATCACCTCTCACCTTCTAACTCATTTCCTGCCTCGGATCTTATCCCCCTCTAATTATTAGCTGTTGTGCAACCAGAGTAATTTCTTTTTTCTAAAATGCAAATCTCATTATGTCATTCCCAGGTTTGAAACCCTTCAATGGCTCCTCTCTGACCTCATTAGATGGCCATTCATCATCTGGTACTTGTTCACTGTTCCACTTTTTAAGGTGACTGAAATATTTAATCATATCCTCCATAATTAAAAATAAATCTGATCCTTCTTTTCCCAAACTGTGAAATTATTTCCTATTTTCTCATTGATTACTGCCTGAGGCAATCAATGTTAATAATCCTGCAACTGTTGTATTTTTTAAAAATAAATGCCTTTAAGCTTTGTCTATAGTGTCTTATCATTAAAAATGCATTTTTAAATTATCATGTCATCTATTTATCTATTTTTGTGTGTGTATCTTTTGAATTTTGTGCCCTGTTGAGAAAGGTCTCCCCTGATTTCAAGGCAATCCAAATATCCTCAAATCCATCTGGACTTCATTTTGTTTATGGTATGAGGTAGGGCTCTGGCGTTATTTTCAAATGAAGAGTCGGTTATATCACCACCTGTTATTGATAAATTATCATTTTCTCAATGAATATAAATGCCACCTTTGTCTTATATTAAGTCCTTCCTGTAGACCCAGGGCCGGCTCTTCCTGGAGTCTCTATTTTATTCCACTGATCTATTTGCCCATTACTCTGTTAAGACCATTTTTTATTGAAGTGGCCTTGGTAAATTTTAATACCTACTGAGAATTTCTAAGTAACACTAATCAGTTTCAAAGAAACCTCACTAGGATTCTGATTAAAACTGCAATGCATGGAAATATTATTTTAGGAAAGATTTATATAGCTATGACAGTAAGCCTTCCTATTTAGGAACTTGGTGTGGCCTGCCATATGTGCAGATCTTATTTTGTGTCCTTCAGTAAGATTTCACATTTCTTTTATTTAGGTTCTTTAACATTTTGTTAAGTTTAAAATAGTGTGTATTATAAGCGGTATATTTTCCCCTGTCCATTTCTAACTGGCTACTACTCATATTAAAAATAAAAACAATAAGAAAAACATAAACAAAACCCAACTTATCAGTTTGTATCTTACATAACTTTATAACTTCTTATAAATTCTTATACCACTTTATAAATTCTCTTTTTAATTCTAGTAATCTTTTACTAGATTCTCATGGGTTTTTGAGACCTCTACAATTACAGACAAATTATGCTTTTCTAATATTACAAAATTATTTCATACCCTTATCTATTTCATCAGACCGGATCTCTACAAATAATGAATCACATTATTAAGAGTCAGTATCTCCTATGCCTGATTTTAAGGAAACAGCTTCAGAAATTTGCCATTTAGTATGATATTTGCTAAAAATTTTTGGTAAATGTCTTTATCATTATGCAATAACTTCCTTCCCTTCCTAACCTACTTAGAAGTTTTATTAGGAAAAGTTGCTAAGTGTTATCAAATGCCTTTGTAGCATTTTTCATATAACCTAATTGTTTTTCTCCTTTAATTTGCTGTTGTAAAATATTTAAGTTTTGTTTTAATTCAGAATTCATCTTTAATACTTGACAATGAGACTGCCCTAAGACCAGAAAGTGCCAGATGCCATCCAGGAGTGATTGGAAGGACACTACATAATGCCTCTCTTTGTCCTGATTAATGTTTTGGACACTGAATTCTGCTTTTTCAAATACGAAAATTGCCACCCTTCCTTCATTTTTGTTTGCATTTTCCCAATATCTTTGTCTATTTATCTTTCAAATTGCTTGTTATCTTGTTTTACAAGTGTTTCTTCAAGTAATACACATTTGAATCTGACTTTTCAGCCCATCTGACAGTCTCTGTCTCCTGAGGTCATTCATGCTCAGGGAAGCAATTAATGTACTTGGTTTTATTCCTTCCATCTTAAATACAATCTCACTTTCCTTCTTCTTACTTTTGCTGAATTAGCCATTTTTCGTCCCTGTCATTTTTTTCCTGTTCTTTTTTCCTCCCTGTCATTCCTCTGTTTGCATTTCTTTCCTGTCAGTTTTGAAGTCCTACTGTACTTTAAAGATCAGCTCATGCCTACATATTCCTGAGCCATCTTTAAATATATATATTCTATCAAAAGAAAATAATAATGTTATACAATATGTGGGGACTTCCCTGGTGGCACAGTGGTTAAGAATCCACCTGCAAATGCAGGGGACATGGGTTCAAGCCCTGGTTCGGGAAGATCCCACATGCCGCGGAGCAACTAAGCCCGTGCGCCACAACTACTGAGCCTGCGCTCTAGAGCTCATGAACCACAACTACTGAGCCCACGCGCCACAACTACTGAAGCCCACGCTCCTAGAGCCCATGCTCCGCAACAAGAGAAGCCACTGCAATGAGAGGCCCGCACACCACAACGAAGAGTAGCCCCCGCTCGCCACAACTAGAGAAAGCCCGTGCGCAGCAATGAAGACCCAACGCAGCCAAAAATAAATTAATTAATTTAAAAAAATAATGTTATACAACATGTATTTTTATACTATATGTATTTTTAACACACATGCACCAAGCATCTATAGCTGCTCACGCCTCCCTCAACCCCAAACAGGATAGAAGCTTTAGTTCTAGGTTACTGTTAAGTTTTTCTTTCAAGGATGACTCTTTTATTTCAAGAGTCCCTACTTAGCATTTATATTACAAAGTCCTAGTCACATCATTATTATCTATTTAACTTTAATAATACATATATTGCAAGATTCGTTGCTCCCATTATTCCTCTCCTTTTTGTCTTTCCCTATCTTGGGATTTCTGTTCTGAACCAACTGTCATTTGATAGAGTATTTCCCCAAGTGTTGTCCTCAGATAAGTACATGAACAGAATACTTTTTAAATGCCTGCACTTCTGAAAATGTTTATTTTGCCCTGACAAATGAATGATATCTTTTCCTGGTTATTAATTTTTGGGCCTTAGTCTTCTTCCCTCAGGATTCTACAAATGTTGCTCCAGGAATTTAACTGTTAGTGTTGCTGATAAAAAAAGCCTGGGGCTTCCCTGGTGGCGCAGTGGTTGAGAATCTGCCTGCCAATGCAGGGCACACGGGTTCGAACCCTGGTCTGGGAGGATCCCACATGCCGCGGAGCGGCTGGGCCCGTGAGCCACAACTGCTGAGCCTGCGTGACTGGAGCCTGTGCTCCGCAACAAGAGAGAGGCCGCGATAGTGAGAGGCCCGCGCACCGCGATGAAGAGAGTGGCCCCCACTTGCCACAACTAGGGAAAGCCCTCGCACAGAAACGAAGACCCAACACAGCCAATAAATAAATAAATAAATAAATAAATAATAAAAGTGTTTAAAAAAAAAGCCTGAAGCTAATTGATTCTCTTTCCATTGCAATAAATAATCTGTTCTTTGGGTCTCAAAACTTTAAGATTCGTCCTTATCCTTGGACTTCAGGAATTTCACCAACATGTGTCTACACATATATTCTTACATTAATCCTGCCTGGGACTCAGAAAGACGATTACTTCTCTACTTATTTCT
Source organism: Balaenoptera acutorostrata (assembly GCF_949987535.1). Classification (NCBI taxonomy): domain Eukaryota; kingdom Metazoa; phylum Chordata; class Mammalia; order Artiodactyla; family Balaenopteridae; genus Balaenoptera; species Balaenoptera acutorostrata. Next base: position 25,215,180 of record NC_080074.1, read on the forward strand.
TTTCTACCTCCAGACTCCTTTACTTCATGTTATGACTTCTGGATCTGTCTTGTGAATTTATCTCTAGATAATTCTACTCTACATTGTCGGGTATTTCTTGAGCTTCCAGATGTGACTCAAGAAGTATCATAATCATAATCTTTACCTATTTAATTTCTTAATCAAAAATTAAATTTGTTGTATATGAAAGCTGTTAAGAGTAAATCCTAAGAGTTCTCATCACAAGAAAAAAATTTTTTTTCTATTTCTTTAATTTTGTATCTATAGGAGATGATGCATGGTCACTAAGTTTATAGTGGTCATCACTGCATGATGTATGTAAATCAAGTCATTAGGCTGTACACCTTAAACTTACACAGTGCTGTATGCCAGTTATATCTCAGTAAAACCGGAAGAAAAAAATTAAATTTGTTCTGATTGCATTGCTTGAAAGGTTTCTTTTTCTTAAGTCATCTCTGATTCTTTTCAACATGGTGAGGGTAAATAACACAAGTATTCTAGTGTTTGGCCTGCTCTTTCCCCCTTGGGGTTCTGAGTTCCCTTAAGTGAGTTGCTATTTTTCTTCCTGCTAAAGGCTTATGCTTCCTCAGCATCTACACAGACCAGGTCATAGATGTCTCTCCAACAGCGGCAAACCAGTGAGTGATGGAAGGAATATGATTTTCTGCTCCTGAGGTCAGGCCAGGAGCCTGAATTGCCAGCAAATTATGACCTTTTTGCTAAGGTAGAGGGTAGAGGCCTCTCTGTTGCCAGACCTCCACAGAAGCAAACTTAAGTCCCATCATATCAGCCCATCCATGCAGTATTCTTCCAGATCACTGCCAAATCAGAAAGGTTCTGGGAAGACTACATAAAATAGGTAGGCAAATATGGCCCTTCTTTGAAGAGATTCACTGGATTCAGTCAACCAAAGCCTTTGAAGAAACACACAATGCTGGCCTTTGAGCCAAGCAGTGAGGATACATAAGCCTACCCCTCTGTCTCTGGTATCTTGTTCTTTCTTGCTTCTAAAATGAATGAGGTCCCATAAAATGTCCTCTTTCCAGCCCCCTCTCCCTGGCCTAAGATAGGCCCTTCCAGACTTTACCAACTAGCCTGCTCAGGCTACTTTTGATCTAAAATGCTTTGGGGGTATCATTTTTCAAAGTATTCTAATTACTGTGATTACAAGTAGCTTACCTTGCTAAACCATTAGGGCTCCTAAGTTTCATGACACTAGACAAAGAATGAGATAAATACCTTTGTTATGTAGAAGATACAACAAGCTATCATGTGCTGTACACTTTCAAAGCTGGCAATATGTTTCTTTGAGTGAATATTTGGTAGTCCTTGCAAAACCACAACACACTTTATCAAGATCTGAAATATAGAAGCACAATGGTTTTTGTTGAAAACTATCATCCTTACTCATTAAAAAATGCTCTATTCAAATCATGAAGGTTTTAAGCCATCAAATTTTGTTGTTATTAATAATTATGGTTAAGTTGCTTATTATGTATAAAGAAGTGTACCCAGAGATAAAATTGATAAATTCAATTTTCAGATGAGTCTTTCAGCTAAAGTAACTTGAAAATTAGTGGAGAGGATAAAATAAATATACAAATAAATAAAACAATGCTCATTCTGACTAGTGCCGTAAAAGACATGCGCAGAATGTTACATGTATACAAGAAACTGAAGATCACATTCAGGCTTAGGAGAACTTTGAAAAACCACATGGAGAAAGATGTACCATATAAAATATACAGTGATACGGGTACTTGAAATAATAGTTTCCTTTAAAATTAAAACCAAGCGCTCGTATCCCAGGAAATCAATTAATATTGGCACTTACTTCCTTAACTACTCTTCATATTATGTGATCCTGAATTTGATCCAGAGCTAGACAATTAAGTTTAGCTTTCAATACTGCCTCGCAGTTCTGAGCAATATTACTATCAGAAAAGCAGAGCTGAGATTGCATCGATCTATTCATCACTCAGATTATTCCAAAAGACAAATTAATATATGGAGGTTGGTCCTTTGTGGGCACGTTAATTGCTTCAAGCCACCATTCTAACAATATTATTACTGTTGTTACAGAACACTTACGAATTTTTTTTAATGCTGCTTTAATTCCTCCCCTCCACCATCACCCTCTCCCACCCTACCGTACCATATCTCCAAATCGTGTTAACAACCTAGTAGCTCTGTAGTTTTCTCTAGGCTCATGTAATTATGTGTGTGTGTGTGTATAAATGTGTGTGTATATATATATATAGGGAGGGTGAATGTCATTTTACAAAATGAAATTTATACACACTTTTCTGAACTATGCATCTCCCCTTCAAGCATGTCTTGTGAAAAATCCCTCCAAGTCTACAGGTATACCTCTAATTCATCATTTCTAATGGTTGCATAATATTATTTAGTGTGAACCAATCATAATTTATTCAGCCATTTCCAGATTCTTCCTGTTGCACAGTTTTAAGGTTGATGTTTTACAATCTGGCAGAACTGGCCATCCTCCTGTTACCGCACGTCCTCTTTGTCTCCAGCTTTTTTGCCGCCATCAAGAATGCCACAATAAGCATGCTTATACAGGGAATTCCCTGGTGGTCCAGTGGTTAGGACTTAGCGCTTTCACTGCCATGGCCTGGGTTCAATCCCCCAGTTGGGGAACTAAGATCCCACAAGCAGTGTGACGTGGACGCACAAAAACAACAACAGAAAAAACCACCCTTATACAAGCTCAGTTGCCAAAATGAGTGGCAAGTGAGGTGCCAGCTTTGAGATGATACCCAGCGAGGGTGATGCACCGTCCTCCAGGGCACAGTATATACGCTAAATCAGTGACCCTTATGTGGTACTGTGTTCCCAGCAGGTACAACACATGGAACCAACGGGTGCAACTAGGGGTGATTTTAATCTATGGGATAAATTGCTAATAAAGGGACTGCTGTGTTGGGTAAATGTACTTTTTAATTTACTAAAATCTTAATTCTATGGGGAAAATTACTAGCAGGGGAATTTCTATGTCAGGTATATTTGCTTTTAATTTTACTTAAATTATATTCAGTTTAATTAAAATTAAGATTGCCTTACCAAATTTCAAAGCCTATAAAATTCACATTTCTCCCATCAATGAAAGGGAATGTCTTTGCCCCACATTCTCACCAGCAATAGGAGTTACAGATCTTTTCAACTCTGCTAGTGATATTATATTACTGATTTAATGTGCATTTCTGTGGATATTCAGAATTTGAGTATCTTTTCATATGTTTTTTGGCTACTTGAATTTGCTCTCCTGTAAACTGCCTATTATTATCCGGTGCCCATTTTTTATTAGTTACTGTCAATTTGTAAGACTTTTTGTTATATATATTTACCCTCATCAGTGTTACTTTTCCCAGATCCTTAAATTGTCTACTATCTTTGTTATGGTCCCTTTCGTCACACATGGGTTGCCATAAATATAGTCAAATATGTCTTATTTTTCTTGTTATTTCCAAGAGTTCTATCTTGGTTAGAAAGTGTTCCCCAACCCTGGGTTGTACATGTAATCGCTTGGGGTTTTTTTTTTTCCTAAAAGTTTTGGCTTTCTTTTACATCTAAGTCTTTAATACATCTGGACTTTCTACGTATGGTACAAAATAGGGGTCAAATTCTACTTTCAGAGGAATATCCAAATGTTTCACCACCATTTACTAAAAATATCCATTATCTTCCCACTGAAGTGGAATGCCAATTCCATCATATATTACATTCTCATCCAAAGTGAGGCCTATTTCTGGAATCTCTCCTTTGTTCCATTCACCTTTTCCTGCTCTGAACAATACAATTTAATTTGAAACTCCCTTCCTAAGGTCTTCCTCATAGCGACAACCCACTTGCTGAGTTAAAAGCATCCTGAAGCAGTGGGATCCTGGAGAATGACAGGGGGCTACCCTGAACACAACCAACCAAGCATCAATTGCAGGCGCTGTTCCCAGGGTGCTGCCTTTGCTGGAGCACACTAAAAGGGGTGCCTCGATGTGGCTAATGTTGTCTCTTCTATCCTATTGGACAGAAGTAATCTCCTATGGGGAAGAAGTATCAGAAGGAGTTCCCAGTCACACTGGGCGGACAAGAACATACATTTAGAGTCTTGCCACAGGGCAATGATAACTCTCCCACCCTCCGACCTAATATTTTATGAAAGAACCTGAACTTGCTGGACACGTCTCAAAACAAATCATTGGACCGCCATCAGTAAACCATGTTAATTGAACCTAATAAACAAGAAATGGCAAATAAGTTGCAGATGTGAGATGCATGGCCTCCAGAGGGTAGAAATAAACCCTAAGAAGAGTCAGGGGCCTGACACATTAATGAAATGTCTGGGACATGCTGAGACACTCCCTCCAAAGTAGGTCTGACATCTGGAATCTCTCACCTCTAAGAAGACAGAACAATGCCAGGGAAATGCTTTTGGGGTCTGGAGGAAGCATATTCCACATTTGGGAACACTGCACTGATCCACTCACAAGTGACATGGAACTGCCAGCTATGAGTCTAGATTTTGGATTTTGGAGGCAGATCTCTTCAACAGCTGAACTATTGAGTTGGCCAAAAAGTTTGTTTGGTTTTAAATAAAAATAAGACACATTTTTCACTTTCACCAAGAACTTTATTGAACAGCGAATTCATTAACCAAATGAACTTTTTGGCCAACCCAATACTTACTAGGTGGGGGGCATGTGAGAGAAGGGGGCATGTCTATGCTCCAGTTTAGCCCCTCCAAGGGGAATATTTGTTAAGTTACTGAAGCTCTCGGGTTAGTTTCCTCAATGGTGAATTAAACACTTTATACTTTGCATGAGTTCACTCATATCTTCTTGATTCTCAAAATCTGAGTCAATGTATCAGCAGTCAAATCTTACTTCTCTCACTGCTTCCTGTGGTAGGCAGAATTCTAAGACAGTCCTCAAGATTCCGCCCCTGGTGTACAAGCCCTGTATAATCCCTTCTCCTTGACGGCAAGTAGGATCTGTGATGGGATGCTCACTCTCTTCGCTACATTACATTATATAAGACTCCTCGTGCATCTTAGAGGATACTCCCCTGCTGGCCTGGAAGAAGCAAACTGCCACGTGGTGGAGAAGGCCATGTGGCAGGGCACTGGTAGCCAGCCCTTCAGAACTAAGGACCTCATCACACAACCACATGGAAATGAATTCTCTCAACAACCAATGAGTCTGGAAGAGAACCCAGAGGCTCAGGTGAGATCACAGTTCTGACCAACACCTTGATTTTAGCCTGATGAGACCCTGATCAGAAGATCCAGACAACCTGTATCCAGCCTCCTGACCTACAGAGACTATGAAATGGGTGTTGTTTTGAGCCACTGAGTTTATAGTGATTTGTTAGGAAGCATAGACAACTAATATAATCCCTTCAGCCAGGGCCCACCTACCCTTTTTCCAAAAATTCCAACTCCATCACAGAGACATCAAGTCTTTTTTCTCCTGGGTCATCCATCAGTTTTCCCCCCTAGATGATGGCTTTAACAATATGCTTTGAATAAATATTGCTGTTTCTAACATTACAAGAACATAAAAATTGAAATAACTTAAAAAACCTAGAAAAGTATATTGCCAATATTTAAATATGGACAGCAATGGGGCTGACTGTTTTCAGGGAAACACATTTTAAGTCCTTATTTCTAGTCACCCAGACATACAATTTAAATTATTAAAACGTTTTTCAGTTAACTCATGAAATTTCATAATACTTGCTCTTGACCTATTTGTACTTTCTTAAGGACACATTGCTTTTTCTTTTCCAAAATGCATTATTGAGTTGCCTTTGTAAAAATACCCTTATCTGGGGGGAAAAAAATGCCCTTACCCGTACAACAGGTACCAAAACAATATTGTGATAGATGATAGGAGCAAGGAGGCCATAACATTGAGTAACAGCTTGAAGGGCATAACTGGAATCATTTAGGTAGTTGCTCAGTTCCAATGCCACTAATACTCTCTCACATTCAGTTAGTCTAGCAATCTGTAAAGGAACAGGTATTGTTACTCAAGTTGAACATCAGGTACTTAATTCATGTGTCTCTAATGAGAAGAAAGGATAGGAAATGTGATCCTTGTGGCTTAACAATAAAAGGAAGGTTGATATAAAGAAATATCTAAATTCAGGAACAACTCTAACTCCCCAATAATGCTACATATGGATGACACGATCTTATAATTAAACTTTAGAATTTCTTATAAATTACGATACAAATACCACTAGTGACAGAAAAGGAACCAATCTTTTTTCATTGGTAAGATAAAATCTTGGCTATAGTTTAGGGGAAAAAATCTAGCTTTTTCAAAAACATAAATTATAACAAATAATAATTAAAATATAATATTGCTGTAATATTGGTCCTACATGATTAACAGTGTCTTATTTCCCTCCTGGATTTGTGAGAAAATGGTAAATTTACTCTAGACAAAACTAAATCTTCTATTATACTTCTGCTACTTAAAAAAAAAAAAAAGGTAAATTTTCAATAGACCAAACTAATCTTCTGTTATACTTCTGCAACTTAATGTAAAGTTAGGCTTTGTGTGATTAAACGCCACTTAAAAAGAGTAAGAATGCTATCTTATTCCTTATTTCTCTTTCTTGGGGAAAGATTTCATTATTTGTCTGTACATACACACAAGATTATGAACACGGAAAACAGTATGAGTGGCAACCAGAAATTTCCACACAGCAAATTATTATTAGAATGGTAGTCTAGCATTCTGAAATTCACTTAAGTACTTAAACATTGTCCTTATTTTCAGACTAGATTATGAAAAAAAGAAACTAAATGCAATGTAGTAGGAACAGGTCAATGGCTGTGAAGGCTTGGGCTCTACAAGACTGAACTTGTCTTAGGCAAAGAATCATGTTTTTTTCACTTTCATATCCACAGAAACTGGCACAGTCTCATGTAACAATTTATTGGTTAATTAATTAATGAGTAAGTGGATGATAGGAAAAAACAACTGTAAAAGAAAAAAAAATATGGCAAAAGTCTCCATATACCTAAGGTGAGTAAAGAAGGAAAGAGAGAAAAAGAAGAGTGAACCTCAATCTAGATTGAAAAAGATAATGTAGGACTGTTACTAAAAGCAAGAGCATTGTAAGGTTGCTGATGTACAAGAGCAATGTTTATAAGCACCCTGAGAACCTATCAATAGGAAGTAAGTTAAATTCCTGCCTCTGCACAGGAATGCAATATTATAATTTTAAAGAATGTGGCAGATGGATATGTACCAGCATGAAAATATGTCCAAGATATATTATGAAAAGTGTTTAAAAGGCAAATTTCAGAACAGCGAGTAGATCATGATTCCATTTTTGTAAATAATAACATATTTGTCTATGCATACTTTTAAAAATTGGAGAAATCACATGAAAACAATAAGGTAGTATTCTTAGGGGCAATAGGATTACAATGGGTTTCACTTTATACTTTATACATTTTTGGTTATTTGAATTTATACTACTTTTATTCAGGAAAAATATATATAAATTGAAAAGAAGGGTTAAACACCATGAACTCCAGCCTGTGAAACCTACATACAGTATCAAATAAACCAGCACAATCATGCAAAGGCTTCTCAGTCCATTCACAAGCCAGGATATGCAATCCCCAAAGAACATAAACTTAAAACATCAACAAACACAGGGAAATCAGCACATTTGCAATCATTTTAATTCACTTACTTGTTGAGAGGGGAAAATCTCATTGCCTTTAATATTATCACAGAAAAGATTTTCTTCTTTAATTTTAATGTCACTTGTTACAAAAATATTTCTAAGAAAAAGATATAAGAGAATTGAAGAACTCTCTGCCAAAATATCTGAACGTAATCTGCGAAAAGAAGTAAATGATGTTACAGGTATAAAATGATTTAGCATGTGAACTCGACTTTTTAGATTGATTTGTTCTTAATACCGACACAATGATCCCAAGACAGCAGCAAAAGTTTATGGGACAAAAGTTTGTGGAACAGTTACTCTTGCACAGCTGTTTAAATTGAAATTAAAGACTATTCTTAACAACAAGTTCACAACTAAGAAAATTAAGCTGTTGACATATTATGTCATGGATACATAAAAATAACTACTGGTAAAGTTTTCTGGTTCTGATATATAAAATTCTATCAATATAATGAAATCGCTATAGCTATTCAGAAGTTTGGGAAATAGGCCCAATATTTCAATCAATAAACTTTCTGAAAGTGAGGGTTATTTATAGCAAAATCAGCCACGGTTAAAGAGAGGTAGAGACAGAGAGATTTGGGGTGGGGCGGTGGAGGGGCAGAGTTACTTCTAATTATCTTTTCTAAATCACAGTCAACAGTGCCAACCACTGGCAAAACTGTGAAATCTGCAGTCTTCCTTCTTTGTTTCCATAGTCCCTTCCTTGCCCTTAAGCCTTATTTGGTGACAAACCCTCTCTCCTAAGCTTCAAGTCCCTCCACTCTCCATACCCTCTATCCCTATAAAAAACGGGAAAGGATCTGACAACAGCAATTCACACCTGAAGACGATCTGTTTCACCACCATGTTAAACTCTGAAATTGTCTTTGCCTGGAGACTTCTAGTTCTCCCGCTTCTGCAACTCATACTAAACTTTCTTTGTCCTCGCGATGACCATGAGTACCTAGACATACACAGTGAGTCCAGACTATCGCCTCCCTCTGGCTCTATTTCCTCCCCTACCCAGCTCGGGCTCTGGTCAGTCATTTCCATAGTGACCTCTCTAGCACTTCAGATTCTGCACCCCTTATTTTATGCAATAATCAACTTGTCTGACCTTGCATAGATGTCACCATTCGACTTTTCTATCCTTGCCACAATGGTCAATCAATTATTCACTTATTTATTCTCCTCATTCCTTTTTTTTTCCCACTCAAACTAGCATTTGCTCAACACCTACCATGACACTATTCTAGGCCCTGGGATATAAAGATGAATCAAATGTAGCCCTCAGCCATAAGGAATGGGACTCTACTACAATGCATGTTACATAACATCAACTGAGTCATTAGTGATTCTCAGCAACACTTCCGTTTACCCCTGATGTCTCCTTGTTCATATTCCCCACAGCAAATGATCTGAACCCCCTGTTCCCCATCCCATGTGCTCTGATATCCTCCTAGCTCTACCACCATATATCCTCAGGTTCTCCCTCTCCGCTGGCTCCCTTCTCTCCATCCTCCAAAATTCTTTCCTTAAGCCCGCCTTCCCCCTCAAGCCTCTGCCCACTTTCCTCTTATCTTTACCACCCAACTTCACAGGAGTAGTCTTTTCTTGTTACTATTCTCCATTTTCATTTATTCCTTAGCCAACTGCAAAACGTTTCTGGCCCATCATGGCACGAAAATGGCTCTCTTCAACTTACCAATGTCTTCCTAATTGCCAACTCTAAAAGCCTCTTCTCAGTTTTCATCCTACCCAACGTCTCTGCAGCATTTTCTTGAGCAACTGCCCTGCCTGACCTTGCACTAGGATATAATACTGCTGGCCAGTCCCTCCGTGGTGATATTCTCACTTCCCTTGGCAATGCACTTTCCTGGACTTTTACTTCCAGAACTGATCCTTTTCAATTTCCTTCCTTGGTTCCAACTCCTGCTTCTGCCTCTTAAATGTAAGCAATGCCCAGGGTTCAAGTCCAGCCTTCCACCTTTTCTGCTAAACAGTCATTCCCTGGGAGATATCTCTCATTGTCAAAATTTCAATAATGACCTCAATGGACAGTTTATATTTCCATGTCTCTAGCCTTGACCTCTCTCCTGAGTGTGAGCACTAAATATCCAACTACCTACCGGACATATATCTACAAAGACGTCCTGCTGGAAAACTAAACTCCAAATATCTCCAAATTCATTCTCTTCCTCCAAAAACTCATTCCACATCTCAGGTTCCCTTAGTAAACCTCAGAGGCTTCCCATCACTGGAAATCCCAGTCAACTTTCACTCCTTCCTCTTATCCCCATGAATCACATAAAATCTTCCAGACCTGTCTCTTCCTCCTCTGAAATGCCTCTCAAATCCATCGCCCATAGCACTGAGCATTCTTGTACATAGTAAACACTAAGTCTACGTTTGTTTAATTGAATGGAATTATACGTTTATGTGAGTAAGTGTTACCAATGCCTTGCCTCATCCAGCATTTGCATTTTTAAGCTTATTGTCTTTGACTGAGGGGTGAAGGGTTTTGTCTTATTAATTTCAGGCATTAACAAGCAGGTAAAGGAGACTGTTGTTGAACATGTTGAGACGGGCTGAAATTACACCAATGCTCATTTCTGATGCTGCTTTTAGACTCTGGTTTCTTAAGGAAAAATGGCAAAGGATGGCCTGTGGCTTTATATGGCTTCTACAGGCCTATTTTCAGTTGATGGTCTAATCCTGGGAGCCTCCTCAAGCAAAGGAAAAGCCTTTTTACACCAAGAGTCCATCCATCAGACCCTAACCTTAACCTCAACCTGACCTTGCTCTGTTACAAAGGTCCCCAATGCATATGCATGTTTTCTAATATAACTGACATTACTTTGGTTAGTATTTGGTATTTTTTTCCGTAACCTCATTACCTTATATTCAGAATGTATCCATATACTTCCAGTGTTTTTTCTGATTCTAATAAAGAAGTTTCTAACAAGGACTCAAGCCTTTGGAATATAAACACTTACTAAAATACTTATTGCAAATAGTTTTATGTGGACCATCTTAACATGAAATTGAAAATAAATTAATTCTAGGCTTCACAGCCAACATCTATATTTTCAATAAGCCAACTAATATTTTAAAAGAATATTTTGAATTACCTTCTCTGTGTAATAGTCATTATATTGCTTAAACTAATAATGGATTGGTCATCCTGAAGTGGTGAAGCAACAAAATAATCCCAAACTGGTGAGAAAACTTTCTTAGCCAATTCATAGTTACCAATCTGATAGGCGACCTGCAGCAGAAAGCACATTATCTTAAGCATTACTTGAATTTGTGAAATGTGTATTTTAAACAAGAATTCTGAGAAGGTCCTATCGCACACTAATTTCATACAAAGTTATTCACATTTGCTGTTCCGCTCTACAGGGCCACAGCAAGGTAACGACAGCCACTGGCAAGGGAGACAGACACATTTTGAAATCTCTTTTATTTCTAAATTGCATGGAAATTTGAAACTCTGTAAGGATGTTTCGAATGCTCATAAGCAAAACAAAGATCACATCTGAGCCAAATTAATTTCATTTCCATCTATCTCGGCAGTGCACTCCATTTATTACAGACACTGTTATAATGAACAATCTGTTCCAAGAGAAACAATCAGATTTCCCAAACCCAAAATATGAAATATACTTCATTCTCCTCTGGTTCTGACGCTTTCCGAGCTATTGTGCAACAAAGAGTTCACAGCTGAAAAGAGTGAGGGGTAAAAGAGAGACGCTTCCAAGAAGCCATCCTGTGTTTTAAGTTTAACACGTTCAACATTCAGCAAAATAACTGATTTCACTGGTAAAACCTAGAAGCTCAGGAGAAAAATAGTCATCAACTTACCTATCTCTTGTAGTAGAACATAGTTCTTTAAATACATCTCTAAAAATCACTCTATACAAATATGTATAACAATATAAAATCATACCACATGAGTTATGTGCTGCTTCAAATCCTTAGTGGAAGCAGGTAGGATGTAAAGTATTAATAAATACATTAAATTAAGTATGCAAATGACATGTTGCTAGACTGTATTCCACACAAGGGAATAACTTACAGGGCCAGGACTTTTAAAATCTGCCAAGTCAGTACTCATAATCAACCAACCAGTAAACTTTTATGAAGTTTCTACTCTGTGCTAAGCACTGTAAAGATAGATTCTTCAAAGCTTAAAACGATCTCATACTCCATGAAACTGTAATCAAGTTACAGACGTAAAACACATGAAATCACAGAAAAATTGCAAATAACAACATCATAATTGTGGAGACTTATAAAAGGAGAAATGAAGACTATAAGGAGGAATCAGGGCTTGAGGTAAACACCAAGGCAGGGATAAAGTTCAGAGGGGCACAGTTTAGACAGAACCTCAAAAAGGTCCCGTAATGGAAATTGCCACAGTGCCTTTCAGACTAGAAAGACAGGTCAGAATTTCAAGAAAACTAGGCAGTATGATTGGACAGGTAAAGTGGGACATGATTTCAGAAAGCCTTGAAAATCAGGTGGAAGTATTTAAAGATGTCAAGTACTGGACCAAGCACTTTACCAGCATTACTGTGTTGACTCCTCGTTAACCTCTATGACCATCCCTGTTTTTCAGATGAAGAAACTGGGGCATTGACAAGTTGAATAATTTGTACAAAGCCTGATATCAGTAAAAAAAAAAAAATAGTAGAGCCAAGACTTAGTGTGACAGATGAGGTCCCTTCTCTGGGCCACAGTGGTCAAATGAAAAAGTTGGGCTAAGTGGTCACTAAAACACCATTATAATTCTGAGATTTACCATGGAAAATGGTAACAGGTGATGTGTAAGGGAGTTGGTGAAACTATAACTGAATGCTCTTTCCTTTTAAAATATAGCCTTTTAAAAACAGTGTTATTTCTGAGTCACTTTGCTGTACAGTAGAAATTAGCGTAACACTGTAAATCAACTATACTTCAATTAAAAAAAAGAAGGAAAATGTAAAAATAATGTTATTTATTCAGTCAGTGGACATTGCAAAACAAGAAAAGATGCCATGATAAAACTAAGGTCTATAAATTCATGAGTCTGTGTGGGCTAACAGAGAAGTGCTGTGATAATCAGCCGGTTCAAAGATGGTTAACTAGCAGTCACCCATAGAACAGATGTTAGAAGGAGTGAGGTTAAAATGAGAAAGAAGCACTAAATGACTAATGAGACAATTAAGCACAGGAGAGACCTCCTCCTCGATACATGACCTTCACACTTGGCTTCTACAACACATTCCTTTTCAGCTGCCTTGGCAAGCTCCTCCTCTTTTCCCATATGTTAGCATGCCCCAGGGCTCCGTCTTGGGACCTCTCCTCTCTCCTGTCTGCACTCCTTTCCTTGGTGCTGTCATCCAGCCCCATGGCTTTAGTTGTCACATGACTACTCTCAAATCCCTCTGCTGCCCAGCCCTCTCTCCCAAACTCCAGATTCATATATCTGACTACTCAAAAATTCTCTCCGAATATCTAACAAACATCTGACCTTAACATGTCCCAAACTGCATTTCTGATCTCCCCCTGCCCCAAATCTATACTACTCACACCCTTCCCCAACTCATCTGAGGTCAAGTCTGTCCTTCCAGTTAGTCAGCTAAATTCCTTAGAGTCATCTTCTATTTTTCTCTGTCCATTGTTTCCATCAGGAACTCCTGTTAACTCCTCCTTCAAAACATATCCAGAATCTGGCCACTTCTCACCACATCAACTACTATCACACTCGCCGAGCCACCCCCATCTCTCACTGGTTCATGACACTAGATAGCTCCCTCTGCTTCTACTCTCACCCCCTTATGGTGTATGCACAACACAGCAGCTCAGGTGAACCTTTGAAATAGAAGTCACGTTATGCCATCCTATTACATCAAACCCTCTCCAGCGGCTGCCCATTTCACTCCAGGTGAAAGCCAAACTTATTACAATGGCCTGGAATCCTTTTAATGATCTGCTTTCTCACCCACCCACTCACCTTTTACCTACATAGCTAAACAATCCTTTTGGCCCCTCTGCTCCAGTCATTCTGGTCTCCTTGCTGTTTATATTATACCAGGTGCACTTCTGGAATCCTTCAGGCTTTTGTTCTAGCTCCTTCTGTGGAATGCTCTTCCTCCAGAGAGCCACTCCCTCACCTCCTTCAAGTCTCTGCTCAAATCTCATCTTCCAGATGACGCCTTCTCTGATCACCCTACTTAATACTGTAATACTACCTTCCTTTCCCCCAGTTCACATTTCCAATTCCTCTGACCGTACTCTACATTTTCCTTCCATAGAACTTACCTTCTAATATACTAGATAGTTTATTCCTTTACTATGTTCATCGTTTATTACCTACCTCTCACCACGGCATTTTGCTCACTTCGCTTACAACAGTGGTTCTCAAAGTATGGTCCCAGGACCATCAGCATCTTCATCACCTAGGAGCTTGTTATAAATGCAAAATTCTCGGGCCCTACCCCAGACCTGGTGAATCATAAACTCTGGTGGTGGGACCAGCAATCTGTTTAACCAGCACTCCAGATCATTCCGATGCAAGCTCAAGTTTTAGAATCACTAGCCTAGAGCAATGCCTGGCACAGAGTAAGCACTCAATAATAATGTATTAAATGAACTTAAAAATCCTCTTTTCCTGATAATTTCCCCCTACCTACAGAAGAGGACACCCAGCAATGGTACTATACTATAGCATGACTGACTGGCCCAGGCTGAGGGCCTGACCCAAGCTGGGTGTTTTATAGCCCCCCCTGCAAAGCAAGATGGACCCTGTACACACACCCAAAGTGTGGTTCTGATGTTAAGGCTGATGACACTACATGCACCAGGAGAATTTGAGAGAAAGTTTATTATTCACACAAGGGCCTCCCAGGGAGAGTACCTTGGGCAGGCAGAGGCAGGGCTGGGATGGCTTTGGGCAGAGCCGAAGGAATGGGTTGGGCTTTGATTAGTGGCTGGAGGATAGGACTGGGGAACGTTCCTGCCAGTTGGGACGTTTAAATTTCCTGCAGGCACCAAAGGAGAAGGTGAACTCATAGACCTCCCTATCAGCCTGCTCAGATGTGGGGCTATGGGAAAAAAGAAGGCTGAGGTTTAAAAACAAGTCAGCAGCCAAACATTAAAAATGAGTTCAGACTCTTTCTTACATTGGGTGAGCCAATCCAGAGTCTCTTTTTCAGGAATTTGGAATCAAGATTAGAACACAGCTAGCTGGTCCCTATATATGACTGAAACTGAGGAATACACAAAAAAGTTCAGGGGCTGCCATTTTCCTTCCCGAGATGGAAAAGAAAAGAAAGGAAAGTCAATATTTAAAAAGAAAAAGAAAGCAGATGTAGAGAGAGAGCCAGAGGTATGAGACTTAGAGCTGCCTGGACTTTGCAGCCTTCCCAGGGCCAGGCTGCATTCCCCCAAGCCAGGCTTTCTTGCAATCAGGGTCTTAACTGAAACCATAAGTCAAAATTATCTAAACAAGGGTTACTGTTGTGGTGATGAGATTGATTTAAAAAAAAAAAGAAAAAACAGTTCAAAGGAAGAAGAAATTATACCTAGCATAGAACCTGGCACAAAACAGACACTGAATTCATCAATAAATAGATGAGCAGAGAGGGTGGTAATGTTCAGAAAGAGGATAAGAGGGAAAAGAAGAGTTGAACCTTCTTAATGAGATTTTTAAATGGGGATGACTACCTTTTACCTGTTAGCCCTATTTTTTTTTGAATGGTCATAGACAAAAGGCAGACGTCTATTAATAAAAGAGTTTCAATGAATTCATATATGAATTGGAAAAAAAAATGTACGAATCTTAGTTTCCTTTCTCCTGCCACCAGCATCAAACTCTGCTGCCCATACTGATTACCACGACCAGCAGAGCAGCACCAACCCAGGCAGAGAATAGATGGGAGAGATGTGGGCTCTAGAAGGACTTGGCACATGTTAGATGGTGAACACATGACTTCCTTGGAACCTGGACAGATCAGTAGAAAGGCATGAGCTCGTTCAAATGTCAGGCTTACCATCTACTACCAGAGTAACCTTGGGTAAATTATCAATACTTAACATCCCTAAGACACCCTTTCTGGAATAAAATGGGATTGGCAGAAGAAGGGTTAAATTAATCTGTTTCCTCAACTTGAAATGAAAGTAATAATACCACCTCATAGAGTTACTGTAATCAATGGAATAATGAATCTTAAAATGTCTATCACACAGTTTTTTTTTTTTGTTTTTTTGTGTTTTTTTTTCAGGTTTTTAAATTTATTTATTTTTATCTATTTATGGCTGTGTTGGGTCTTCGTTTCTGGGCGAGGGCTTTCTCTAGTTGCAGCGAGTGGGGGCCACTCTTCATCGCGGTGCGCGGGCCTCTCACCATCGCGGCCTCTCTTGTTGCGGAGCACAGGCTCCAGACGCGCAGGCTCAGTAATTGTGGCTCACGGGCCCAGTTGCTCTGCGGCATGTGGGATCTTCCCAGACCAGGGCTCGAACCCGTGTCCCCTGCATTGGCAGGCAGATTCTCAACCACTGCGCCACCAGGGAAGCCCACACAGTTTTTTAATAAATGATATTCCTCACTTCCTTATCTCAACAAGCCATTGTGCCCACTCACTATTTGATTTAGTAGTTCAATAATCCAGCAGTATGTGGCATTTGGTCTTGTATTCATTTTACAGATAGGGAAATTGAGACCAAGCAATTTGCTTAAAATCCTAAAATCCTGCTCACAGATTTCTAATTGTCTATATTTTATATCACATTATCTAGCCATTCCCAACTTAAAAGGGAATAATAAAAAGAAATGAGCCTATAAAGAGGTGGAAATTGGATAATATCTGTAGAAAATATATAATTCATAAAGGTTCCTCAAAAATTTTCCAGATAGCCTAAACTAGTTTTCTACATTAACGGAAAATCTAGTAAAGATTCACCTGACTTTATTATTGTTTATAGAAAAATGTTTAGTAAAAGTACAACCTAAAACCCCAAACCAAGTTAATCATAGGCATTTAGTGAAGTAACTCCATATTTTACTATACAATTTTTATAACATTTTTTAAAAAATAGAATTATCCTGAAACTAAAAACTAGCCACTCTCATGAAAAATTGTAATTTTTCATTGCAATTCCAAAAGAAAGGTACCTTTTCCTGATAAAACTTGAAAGCGTAAACTCAAATTTTAAATTAAGGAGGAAATTTTATGAGGAAATTCTGCTTTAGCCACTTAACATTATGAGAGAGAATGCTCATCAACTGTCATAAATGAACTACAGTACTGCAAATATAGTATCAGTAAAGAAACACAGGTCATTACTTTATGACACTTCTCATTATCCTAGCAGTATAGCTTGGACTTCCTTTTATTAACTTTCAATGAAAGTTCTGCCAAATAAAGCGCAAGAGTCAAACCACTCCCTGGAGAAAAATTAGACCTTGATGAAATATTCGGTCCCTCACTTTGAAATAACTCCATCACTGCAAATTAGGAAATATATTAGATTCCAAAGAAATCAAAACATCAGAAAACCATGAGCCAATATGACATGCTAAACCAATGCCAGACAAATCCTAGCAATTCTCTCAATTAAATTTTCTTTGAAAAATATGATAATATAAAATTCCAGTAAGACCTTAGCTTATAATACTAATCAACTATTAAGAGGAAAAACCAGCACAATAGAAATGTGATAAAATTTAGAAGAGCCATCAGCTCTACAGCCAACCATAAACTTAAAATTACAGGCTTGAGACTTAGGTCAACGAGTCATTTTTTCTAGAATCGCATTCACTGGTGACATGTTTTAAGTCAGGCAATCATTTCAGCAAAAAATGTCAATTCATGAGTATATCTATAATTAAGAACAACAATAATATTCATTAAGCGCCTACTGTGTTGTGTTACAGTTAAACATTTGACATGCATAATTCCATTTAATACTCATAATAGTTCTGGGAGGTAACTACTATTATTATTCCACTTCACAGATGAAGGTTACTTGCCCAATGTCACACGGCTAACGTGAGGACCTGAAACTTAAACTCAGGTCTGTCCGTCTCTATGAACCCAGAAACTTCACTTCTATAAACTGATACTAAGAAAATAATCATTGGTGCAGGTAAAGATGCTCAACATCACTAATTATTAGAGAAACAGAAGTCAAAACTACAATGAGGTATCATCTCACACTGGGCAGAATGGCCATTATCAAAAAGTCTATAAATAAATTCTGGAGAGGATGTGGAGAAAAGGGAACCCTCTTGCACTGTTGGTGGGAATGTAAATTGGTGCAGCCACTATGGGAACCGGAAGGAAGTCCCTTAAACACTAAAACTAGAACTACCATATGATGCAACAATCCCACTCCTGGGCATATATCCGGAGAAAACTATAATTCGAAAAGGTACATGCACCCCAATGTTCATTGCAGCACTATTTACAATAGCCAGGACATGGAAACAACCCAAGTGCCCATCAACAGATGATTGGTTTAATGTGCTATATAAATACATACACACACACACATATGCACACACAATGGAATATTACTCAGCCATAAAAAAAGAATAAAATATTACTATTTGCAGTAACATGGATGGACCTAGAGATTATCATACTAAGTGAAGTAAGTCAGAAAGACAAATACCATATGATATCACTTATATGTAGAATCTGAAATATGACACAAATGACCTTATCTACAAAACAGAAACAGACTCACAGACATAGAAAACAAACTTACGGTTACCACAGGGGAAAGGGAGGAGGAAAGGGATAAATTAGGAGTATGGGATTAACAGATACAGACTACTATACATAAAATAAATAATCATCAAGTATTTACTGTATGGCACAGGGAACTATATTCAATATCTTATGATAACTTACAATGGAAAATAATCTGAAAAAAATACATACATATAGGGCTTCCCTGGTGGCGCAGTGGTTGAGAATCTGCCTGCCAATGCAGGGGACACGGGTTCGAGCCCTGGTCTGGGAAGGTCCCACATGCCGCGGAGCAACTAGGCCCGTGAGCCACAATTACTGAGCCTGCGCGTCTGGAGCCTGTGCTCCGCAACAAGAGAGGCCATGATAGTGAGAGGCCCGCGCGCCGCGATGAAGAGTGGCCCCCACTTGCCGCAACTAGAGAAAGCCCTCGCACAGAAACGAAGACCCAACACAGCCATAAATAAATATAAATAAATAAATAAATAATTTTTAAAAAAATACATACATATATATAATTGAATCATGTTGCTGCACACCTGAAACGAACACAATATTGTAAAACAACTGATATATATATTTTTATTGAAGTATGGTTGATTTACAATGTTGTGTTAGATTCTGGTGTACAGCAACATGATTCAGTTATACATATATATATACATATACTTTTTCATATTCTTTTCCATTATGGTTTATTACAGGATATTGAATATAGTTCCCTGTGCTATACAGTAGAAATTTATTGTTTCTATATATTCTAGAAAAATCTATATAAAATAGATTTTTATATACAGTAGTTTGTATCTGTTAATCCCAAACTCCTAATTTATCCTTCCTCCACCCCCTTTCCCCTTTGGTAACCACAAGTTTGTTTTCTATGTTTGCGAGTCTGTTTCTGTCTCATAAACAAGTTCATTTGTGTCATATTTTAGATTCCACACATAAGTGATATCATATGGTATTTGTCTTTCTCTTTCTGACTTACTTAAGTATGATAATCTCTAGGTCCATCCGTGTTGCTGCAAATGGCATTATTTCATTCTTTTTTATGTTTGAGTAGTATTCCATTGTGTATACATACACTACACTATGATATATTTTTAAGATGCAATACCATGCAGATGTTAAAAATTATGTTTTGAAAGAATACTTAATGGAATGGAAAAAAGTCAATTATGCATTAAATGAAAATATCAGATGTAAAATAATATGTACACTATGACTAAAATTATATATTATACATAAATTCACATACATATGTGTGTATACGTCTACATACATATTGTGTGTAGACATATATATTTGTGTATGTATACATACACACACAGAGAAAAGGATATCTCTGGATCAGGGCTGCTCAACCTTCGCACTGTTGACATTTTGGACCGGATAACGCTTTGTTGGGGGAGGGGGTGCTGCCCTTTCCATTGTAGGGTGCTTATCAGCATCCCTGACCTCTACCCTCTAGATGCCAGCAGCACTCCTCTAGATTGTGACTACCAAAAATGTCTCCAGACATTGACATATATGTCCCACCCCGGGGCCAAAATTGCTTCAGGTTAAGAACTGCTACTCTGGATGATAGGAAAACAGATAACATTTATTTCCAAAATTTCTAAAATCAATGTCTGTCGCATTTAAAGTCCAGGAAAAAAGTGTTATTGTAAAAAGCATTCTGTTTTTTCATCAGAAATTACTTAGTAACTGCTTAACGGGAAAAAACAGAGGAAAAAATTAGAAGAACTCTCTTCTACCTGTGTCAATAACATCCGAGCAGTGACAGCAGAAAGAGGTGGGTAAACCAGAATTGGTTTGGTCGTCTCCCCAATAGCATCACCAATAAGCTTTCCATCAGAACAATAAGCAGCAATTGCAAAGATGTACTTTTCATTGGTTTCTAAACCTTTTACTTCAAAAACGCTTTTGCCATCAGCCGGTATCTATTAACAAAAACATATTTCAAGTTATGCGTGGAAAATTAAATGGGTCTTTAAAAATATAATTAAGTGACCTCTTTATGTTAAGGGAAAAAAAAACCTTTTTCATTTACTGTTGGATTTTAGTTATGACTCAAGATGAAATTAGACAAATTCACTGAAATAGTGACTACATAAAGGAAAAAAATGAACAACACTCAATTGTCATTAATGAGACTTTTGGTAAGATTTCCTGACATTCAGAGATTTTTTTTAATTCGACATACCGCTTCTCCTGAGTTTGGGAGATGATTATTGTTTAGTCTTACTTTTCCATAGCTCCCTTCTGCTTTGCAACCCAAAATGCAGTACCAGGAGACCTGCCACGGAGAGAGATGAGCCCGTCATCCATAGTCTGTTTAACAAAGCACTCAATTTCTTTTATCATGATGTGGCAAAAGGAATACTTTTCTATATAAAAATATAACTATTCAAGTTTTAAAACATGAAACCTAAGTTTACAAAAATACTTAGATTTACTCTTTAAAAAAAGACAAATATAGTTTACCTGGGACCACCAAGACTAAAATATTATTCATTATTAATTATTTTTAACTACTATTAAGTGAGCAGTTCCTATGTGTTAAGCATTGTTAGGAAATTTACATACACTTTCTCATATTTGAAACATCCCTATGAGATAGGATTTCTATTGCCATTTTGCTTTACAAAAGATGGAGACGCAGAGACGTTCAATAACCTGCCCAAGATCAGACAGTGGCAGGGAGTGACTCCAAAAATGACATCATCTTGATGAAAAAAAAGACCTACTCTGAAATGATTTTCATATTTTATTTAATAATATGGGACAAAAAGCAGGTAGTAAAAAAAGCAAGATACTAAACTGTAGTATTTTAAATAAAATGTAAAAATACATATGAAAAAGCCTGGAAGAAAATGTTCCTTAATAAGAAGAGTAGCAGAGTTCAGATGATAAAACGGTAAGATTACGGATAATTTTTTTTCTCTAGTTTATAAATTTTCTGAAACATGATAGTCTTTTGACAATTCTTAAATACAGATGTAAACCAAAAGCAAAATGCAAATTACACAGAAACAATCAAACTTAAACTTGATTAAATGGTTAGACAATGGTCTTTTTGCCAAGATGTCAAAATAATGGAGATTCCTCATGGTAATGCACTATTCTCACTGTAGGGGGTAAGGGAGAGAGTTGAGACCTAGGGAAAAGCATTATTAGGAGCCATACTGCCCAGGGATTAGTGATGGAAGGGTTGTCATCACTGTGGCATTCCCTTTTCCCAAAGGCTCCACCTCACAACATCTCAACTCCTAAAATGGAAAATAAGGGAAATGTAATTGTCTCTAAGAAGCAACTGCCTCTTACAGCTTAGCCCGCTATTTCTTCCTCTGGGTCAATGGAAAAATCCTCATTGTATCTTGTCTGCACAAGTAGTTCTCAACTCTGACTATGCACAAGAATCATTTTTTAAAATACAGTTTGTACAGAATCAACCATTTTTAAAAATTACATATACCTAAGCCTGCCTAGTCTCAATGAATAAGACTGTGTGGTACAAATAGCCGAACTTTTGTGTTTCCAAAGAAAATTTCTCAGGTGATTAAAGAGCATTAGGAAAGGCAGAACTTCGAGGACAAAGAGAATGTTGAAGGAACTTGGAAGCTGGAGGCCAGGAGAAAAAACTCAGCTGAATCTCAGAAAAATTTAGAAACTACCTTTCCTTGGTTTTTCATGCAAAAAGAGTACCATGGGGCAGGGAGGGGGGAGGCAGAAAGATGGTGTTTTATGACTTAGATCAGCGGTCCCCACCCTTTTTGGCACCAGGGACTGGTTTTGTGGAAGACAATTTTTCCACGGACCGGGGTGGGGTGGGGCGGGGGTGGCAGTGTGGTGACGGTACCGGCGGTAATGTAAGCGATGGGGAGCGATGGGGAGCGACAGATGAAGCTTCGCTCGCCCGCCGCTCACCTCCTGCTGTGCGGCCCGGTTCCTAACAGGCCATGGACCGGTACCAGTCTGTGGCCCGGGGGTTGCGGACCCCTGACTTAGTTCATTATTGCTCTAAGTTAAGCTCTACATACAAACCAGAATTTGAAGGGTAAATTTTCTCTAAAAGCATTTTTACAAGTAGGCTTTATATTTCTACTCTGTTCCACAGATGAAAACATCTTAGTTTGTGAAACTATTAGAAGACTGTGTCCTTAGAGTCTAAGAGAAATGACACCATCGACAAACCACCACTAACTTTGGAAGTAAAAGTTTATAAATAACACTAGCATTTTCAACCATTAAAACAGATGTTAATGCAACAAATGCCTTAACAAGAGGTTTTGATAAAACAAAGGATGGCTGAAATCTCAAACTAGAAAATGTATTTAAGTCCATAGCACCATCTAGTGCTATGGAGTGGGTAACAGAAGGTATAATTTCCAGGAGCACACAACTTTACCAACACATAATATACATCAACTTCACATCATGTGCTGAGTGACAAGTCCTACAAGTACAGGTCAAGTATGGGATGCTTATGTCTTCCTATTAATAAGCATTATGAAATAAACTAGTTACTAATTTGAGATATATAAAAAATAAGAACCTGGTTAAATAAATCAAAACATTCAAGTAAAAACAAACAAAAACTCTTGGCAAATCATCCAGTCTTAGTTCTGTACTGAATTTCCAAAGTCAGTGATCCTTATTCTTAAACAGATCCCCAAAATCCAAAGTTGAATTTTAAAACTACTAGCAACTGCAATAATGCATTTATTATAGCACAGTTAGGATGACTGTTGCTTCCATTCCTCCAATTATAAGGCATTATGAAGGTGGTTTACTTCTCACTGATGTCCACCTCCCATTAGTCTGAAGCTTCTCAAAATATGGAACCATGCTTTACTTGTGTTTATTTTTATACGTTACCTCACATAGAGCTTGACAGATAGCAGACACTCAATAATGCTCATTGGACAGAATTTATGAAAAAAAAAATCATCAGATAATATAATCACAGTGTATAACCTCATTAACTGATTTTAGCTAACTTTACTACCTATGTTTAATACAAGGGATGGAAGGACATCGGTTAATATGCCAAAAATATGATATAATATCTCACTTAATTTTCACAGAAGAAACATTTTACAAATGAAAAGATAACAAAAGCAAATATTTAAAAAACCCTCAGAAAGTATATTTAGATTTCGTAAGGTCATACTGCTGGGGTAGAGCTAGAATTTTAAATCTGTATTTGTCTGACTTCAAAGCCCATGCCCTTTCCACTATATCAAGACGATGTATTTAAGTTCAAGCAGAACATCCTAAGAATAATCAAAGAAACAACTTTTTGTTTTTTCTACAACACCAAAGAGCATGTGTTCATCACCCAAAAGAGGAAAATGTAATATTTAAAATATAAATTAGGTGGAACCAAATGCTTATGAGGAAACTAAATCTCAAGTAACAGTCCCATTTAGGCTAAGTTCCAAGGCACTGGGGCTGGGAGAAAGAGCTTCAATAAATACATAAAGAGTTATGACTTATAATGTGGTTGGAATTATCATTTGTTTGCATTAAAAGAATCCCCATTTACACGGAGAACTTTCCGAAGAGTTTCTAAATTCACCACCCCCAAATTTTCTTATCTTCATCATTGGCTCTCAGAGTAACTTCTATCCCCTTCAAATGCCTGATTCCATTTCAAGGAAACCTTCTCTAAGTTGAGCACACTAGGATGTCAGCATATGACTGTGTCATGGTGAGGAAGATACTTCGAAATGTTTCTCTCTCATTTCTCCTTACTATATACCTGGGTGTAGCAATACAGGAGTAAGCTTCTTATAGCAAAGCTATAAGGAGCCAAAAGGGAAACAGCATAAAGGCAAAAGGGTCATGAAGAAACTACGGATAGTTAAGATACTGGAATACTAATCCCAGTGTTCAGTGTTTATATTAATAAATAAGATTATTCAAGCCCTAAAGGCAATAAAAGTATCCATCATTATAGTCACAAAAGTACTTACGTTGCTTTCCGTGAGGTAAAGATCATAATACACAACATACCTTAACATCAGAAATAAATGGAGCAGGTTTTAACGTCACAGAACAATGAGTTCGGGCTAGCAGGATGGGTGGAGGAGGGACTCCGCTTTTCTTTCTTTTGGCAACTTCCACACATTTCTGATATGAATACAGTACACTTTGTTCTGCTTCGGTCTTCTCAATTAAAGAATATGCTTCCTATAATAAAGTGTGAAAATAGGAAAACACATTTCAAGAGCTTGAACTTCATTGTATTTGGAGAATTCTGGTGATGTTAAACATTATCTTGACGTATGTATTTTTTGAGGCTCAGTGGTATACATATTTCAAGTACTGAATGATTTTCCAGAAGTAAAAAATAGCTACTAAATAAGGCCAAGTAAAAAATAGCTATTAAGGCAATGACATTATATTTATATGTCTAACATGTTTATCATTATTATCATGCATTAATATATTTCATTTTCAAATCAAACCCTCTGAATATCTGCCATCATATTTCATTGTCCTTAAAAATTTCATAACAAAATTATCTGCATTGATACCTATAAACTATACACCTACACTCAATGCAACTTGAAATGTGACTCTCAAGTAATGACTATTGGTATATGTGGTTTATAAAATTATTTAAAACCAAATTACTGATAGTTTCTTACTATCAGCAAAAACAAATAAAATATACAAAAGTACTTATTCTATAAACCTAAAGGAAAGGCAATCACCTTTTTAAAAGGTTTACACATTTAGTGATATCACATGAAACAAAAAAACATAAAAATCAGAAAATCTAAATAATATTTCAAAATAAATATAGTAAGGCTAACTATAACACCAATAATAATATATGTAAATGAGTTAAACTCCTCTTTTACATAAAATTAAAAAGCAAAGACTCTAATTGAGCTCTAAAGCCAAAACCCAAGTAAAGATTAAAATTGAATGATAGAAAATAGAATAGCCTTTCCAACAAACAGTGCTGGGACAATTAGCCATCCACCTGCAAAAGAAGAAAGTGAGACCCATACATCACATTATATACAAACAGTTAACTCAAAATGAATCATAGACCCAAATGTAAGAGCTAAAATTATAAAATTCTTAGATGAAAATATAGGAGTAAATTTCTTCACAGCCTTGAGTTAAACAATGGTTTCTTAGATATGACACCAAAAGCACACCAACAAAAGAAAAAGTAGGTAAATTGAAATTCATCAAAATTAAAAACTTCAAATGATACCATCAAAAAAATAAAGACAACTGACAGAATGGGACAAAATATTTGCAAATCATATATCTGATAAAGGACGTGTATTCAGAATATATAAAGAACCGTTACAAATCAATAATAAAAAGACAACCCCATTAAAAAATGAACAAGGGGTTTGAATAGACATTTCTCCAAAGAAGATATACAAATGGCCAGTGAGCACATGAAAAGATGCACAGCATCCCTGGTCACTGGAGATGAAAATACAAAAACTGACTCAAGAAGAAAAACCTGAACACAGGAATAATGATGAAAGAAACTGGGAAAGATATCCCAAAAAACTATTTCCCACAAGCGTCAGTCTCAACTGATATTATTTTTAAAAATATTTTAATCTCAATGAACTGATTAATTCCTATGCCATTTTAAAAATTTCTAACTACAGAGAAAGCTCCTCAAAGAATATTCTAAAATTATTATAGCTTTGATAACAAAACCTGAAAAAATGACTGCACTTAAAAACATAGAGCAATCTCCTTACAAATATAAATGTAAACATCCTAAATAAAATACTAATACACTGATCTAACAATATGTTAAAGGAATAATGTACTGTAATTATACTGTCTCTCTCCCAGGAATAAAAGGATGATTTAATATTAGGAAGTCTAAGGATATAATTTAATTTATCCATAAATCAAATGAGAAAAATATGATTACAGGCTCAATGGCCAAAAAAGATATTTGAACAGTTTTTAAGATTCATTATTAATTAAAAAAAAAAAGAAATCGAAAGAGAAGTCAAAAAGTATCATAAGACTAATGAAAATGAAAACACAACATACTAAAATTTATAGGATGCAGCAAAAGTAGTTCTAAGAGGGAAGTTTTTAGTGAAAATGTCCACCTTAAGAACAAAGAAAGATAGCAAATAAACAATCTAACTTCACACCTCAAGGAATGAGAAGAACAAAAAACCTAAGTCCAAAGTTAGTAGAAGGAATAACAAAGATCAGAGGGGAAATAGAGACCATAAAGACAATAGAAAAGCTCAACTAAAATAAAACCTTGTTTTTTATAAAGGCAAACAAAACTGACAAACTTTTAGCTAGACTAATAAAAAAATAGAGATGACTCATATGAATAAAATCAGAAGTGAAAGAGGAGACATTACAACTGATACCACAGAAATACAAAGGATCATAAGAGACTACTGTGAACAATTATATGCCAACAATTGAATAACCTAGAAGAAATGGATAAATTCCTAGAAGAAATGGATAAATTCCTAGAAACATACAACTTACCAATAGTGAAATATCATAAAGCAACAAAATACGAACAGACCAGTAACAAGTAAGAAAATGAATAAGTAATCAAAAACCTCCCAATAAAGAAAAGTCCAGGACCAGATGGGTTCAGTGCCAAATTCTGCCAGAAATTTAAATTAACGCCAATCTTTCTCAAACTATTCCAAAAAACTGAAGAGAAGGGGACACTTAAAACTGATTAAGCACTGTTCTTGGTGGCAAGGACACTGCTTTATCTCTTTGGGCTCAATAAATATGTTTTGACTGAAAGACATAAGAAATTATAAAAGAGGAGGATGATCTTTACTATAACTCATTTTAAGACATCATATCTAAAACGTTCTGATTGGGTCTTGACCAATTTTAACTTTAGACCCCCTAATTCAGATCCCATGGTCCAATTTGAAATAGATTAATAAACGTATTAAAGTTTTAAGTGAAAGGTAACAAGAGAAAAGTCTAAGACCAAGTCCTTGATTTAGGTAAATCAGATAAATTCTCTAATAGAACTCAAGGTAGACCTAATGCTAGTTAGAAATTAAAATCCTAACTTAGTGAGGTAAATCACTGAGCTGCTAATAAAATTCCACTTATAAGAAAGTGATTAGTATACTAATTCAAAAAGATATATGCACTCCCATGTTCACTGCAACATCATTTATAACCTAAATGTGCACCACTGGAGGAATATATAGAGAAAATGTGAGATGGATGGATAAATAACGGAATTTTATTCAGCCATTAGAAAAAATGAAATCTTGCCATTTGCAACAACATGGATGGACCTTGAGGGCATTATGATAAGTGAAATAAGCTAGACAGAGAAAGATAAACACCATATGATCTCACGTATATATGGAAACCAACCAAAAAACAAAAACAAAAACCAAGCTCACAGATGCAGAGAACAGATTGGTGGTTGCCAAAGGTAGGGGGGTTGGGGGTGGGCAAAATGGGTGAAGAGGGTCAAAAACAAACTCCCAGTTATAAAATAAATAAGTCATGGGGATATAATGCACAGCATGGTGAATATAGTTAATGCTGTATTGCGGATGTGAAAGTTGCTAAAAGTGTAGATCTTAAAAGTTCTCATCACAAGAAGAAATGTGTAACTGTATGGTGACAATTACATAAGTTAATAATATATTATTAATAAATAGTAACATAAATTAATAAGACTTGTGGTGACCATTTAGCAATATATATAAAAATGGAATTATGACGTTGTACACCTGAAACTAATACAATGTTGTCTATTATACCTCATTTAAAGAAAAGAAAGTGATTAGGGGTTTTTTAAAGGGGGTTCCTCAAGTAGAAGGAGGAAATATCACCAGAAAAGAAGACCCAAAAAATCAAGATAGAAAAATTTGCATGAAACCAGCTCTACTTAATTGTGAAAGAGAAAGTATTATCAATATGCATGTGACTTGCCTATCCATGGCCAACATGTTGCCTAATATGTCTAACAAAACATACTGTTTTGTTTGTTTTATATCTTTATTGGAGTATAATTGCTTTACAACGTTGTATTAGTTTCTGCTGTATAACAAAGTGAATCAGCTATATGTATACGTATATCCCCATATCCCCTCCCTCTTGAGCCTCCTTCCCACCCTCCCTATCCCACCTCTCAATCATCGAGCTGATCTCCCTGTGCTATGCAGCAGCTCCCCACTAGCTATCTGTTTTACATTTGGCAGTGCATATATGTCAATGCTACCCTCTCACTTTGTCCCAGCTTACCCTCCCAACTCCCCGTGTCCTCAAGTCCATTCTCTACATGTGTCTTTATTCCTGTCCTGCCCCTAGGTTCATTGGTACCGTTTTTTTAGATTCCATATATGTGCGTTAGCATACGGTACTTGTTTTTCTCTTTCTGACTTACTTCACTCTGTATGACAGTCTCTAGGTCCATCCACCTCACTACAAATATTTTCGTTTCTTTTTATGGCTGAGTAATATTCCATTGTATATATGTACCACATCTTCTTTATCCATTCATCTGCTGATGGACATTTAGGTTGTTTCCATGTCCTGGCTATTGTAAATAGTGCTGCAATGAACACTGTGGTACATGACTCTTTTTGAATTATGGTTTTCTCAGGGTATATGCCCAGTAGTGGGATGGCTGGGTCATATGGTAGTTCTATTTTTAGTGTTTTAAGGAACCTCCATACTGTTCTCCATAGTGGCTGTATCAATTTACATTCCCACCAACAGTGCAGGAGGCTTCCTTTTTCTCCACTCCCTCTCCAGCATTTATTGTTTGTAGATTTTTTGATGATGGCCATTCTGACTGATGTGAGGTGATACCTCATTGTGGTTTTGATTTGCATTTGTCTAATGATTAGTGATGTTGAGCATCTTTCCATGTGTTTGTTGGCAATCTGTATGTCTACTTTAGAGAAATGTCTATTTAGATCTTCTGCCCATTTTTGGATTGGGTTGTTTGTTTTATTGATATTGAGCTGCATGAGCTGCTTGTATACTTTGGAGATTAATCCTTGGTCAGTTGCTTACCATATGATCCAGTAATCCCACTCCTGGGCGTATATCTGCAGAAAACTATAATTCAAAAAGACACATGCACCCTGATGTTCATTGCAGCACTATTTACAATCGCCAGACATGGAAGCAACTTAAATGTCCACTGACAGAAGAATGGATAAAGAAGATGTGGTACATATATACAATGGAATTTACTCAGCCATAAAAAAGAATGAAATAATGCCATTTGCAGCAACATGGATGGACCTAGATATTGTCATACTGAGTGAAGTAAGTCAGATAGAGAAAGGCAAATATCATGTAATATCACTTATATGTGGAATCTAAAAACAAGGGTACAAATGAACTGATCTACAAAACAGACATAGAGTCACAGATATAGAAAACAAACTTACGGTTACCAGGGGGGAAAGGGGGGGAGGGATAAATTGGGAGATTTGGATTGACATATACACACAACTATATATAAAATAGATAACTAATAAGGACCTACTGTATAGCACGGGGAACTCTACTTAATATTCTGTGATGACCTATATGGGAAAAGAATCGAAAAAAGAGTAGATATATGTATATGAATAACTGATTCACTTTACTGTACACCTGAAACTAACATAACATTGTAAGTCAACTATACTCCAATAACAATTTTTTAATTAAAATAAAATAAAATAAGCTATAAGGATATATTGTACAACATAGGGAATAAAGCCAATATTTTATAATAACTATAAATGGAGTATAACCTTTCAAAGTTGTGAATCACTGTATTGTACACCTGTAACATATAATATTGTAAGCAACTGCACTTCAATTTTTAACAAAACATATTGTTTTATTGCCACAAAACAATAGTACTGAAGTCCAAAGTACTAGTGTCTGAATGCAAATCTCTCTGCTTATGGTTTCCACTAGAGAATGTGTGACCTGTCTCTTTTTACAAGTTACTCAAGGCTTATGATGACAGATTGACATTAAATACGTTTGAAAACGACTTAACATCCACAGTGCAGCAAAACACTTGCAGAAAGATGTAATGCAATCTGGAAGGACGTGATTAGGACACACCTAAACAACTATCACAAGACTGGAATGATAAAGTGCCATATTTATTACTCATCTAGTAGATCTCCCAAGGTATATCTGGGTTCTCAACAATATTATGTACATTTCAGAAGAAGATGAAAAGTAGGTTGTCATATCCAAGAATCCTGGCAAAGAATATTGCTGAGAATAAAATATAAGCTTTACAAGATCTAAGAGAGGAGGGAGAGGAGAAGATGGCAGAAGAGTAAGACGCGGAGATCACCTTCCTCCCCACAGATTCATCAGAAATACATCTACACGTGGAACTGCTCCTGTAGAACACCCACTGAATGCTGGCAGAAGACTTCAGACCTCCCAAAAGGCAAGAAACTCCCCACATACCTGGGTAGGGCAAAAGAAAAAAGAAACAACAGAGACAAAAGAATAGGGACGGGACCTGCAGCAGTGGGAGGGAGCTGTGAAGGAGGAAAGGTTTCCACACACTAGGAAGCCCCTTCGCGGGCGGAGACTGCGGGTGGCGGAGGGGGGAAGCTTCGGAGCCACAGAGGAGAGCGCAGCCACAGGGGTGCGGAGGGCAAAGCGGAGAGATTCCCACACAGAGAAGCGGTGCTGACCAGCACTCACCAGCCCGAGAGGCTTGTCTCCTCCCCCGCTGGGGCGGGCGGGGCTGGGAGCTGAGGCTCGGCCTTCGGTTGGACGGCAGGGAGAGGACTGGGGTTGGCGGCGTGAACACAGCCTGAAGGGGTTAGCGCACCACAGCTAGCCGGGAGGGAGTCTGGGAAAAGGTCTGGAGCTGCCGAACAGGCAAGAGGCTTTTTCTTCCCTCTTTGTTTCCTGGTGTGTGAGGAGAGGGGATTAAGAGCACTGCTTAAAGGAGCTCCAGAGATGGGCGCGAGCCGCGGCTATGAGCGCGGACCCCAGAGATGGGCATGAAATGCTAAGGCTGCTGCTGCCGCCACCAAGAAGCCTGTGTGCGAGCACAGGTCACTCTCCACACCTCCCCTCCCAGGAGCCTGTGCAGCCTGCCACTGCCAGGGTCCCGTGATCCAGGGACAACTTACCCGGGAGAACGCACGGCGCGCCTCAGGCTGGTGCAACGTCACGCCGGCCTCTTCCGCCGCAGGCTCGCCCCGCCTCCTCCATACCCCTCCTTCCCCCCGGCCTGAGTAAGCCAGGGCCCCCGAAGCAGCTGCTCCTTTAACCCCGTCCTGTCTGAGCAAAGAACAGACGCCCTCAGGCGACCTACAGGCAGAGGCAGGGCCAAATCCAAAGCTGAACCCCAGGAGCTGTGCGAACAAAGAAGAGAAAGGGAAATTTCTCCCAGCAGCCTCAGGAGCAGCAGATTAAATCTCCACAGTCAACTTGATGTACCCTGCATCTGTGGATTACCTGAAGAGACAACAAATCATCCCAAATTGAGGAGGTGGACTTTGGGAGCAAGATATATTATTTTTTCCCCTTTTCCTCTTTTTGTGAGTGTGTATGCATATGCTTCTGTGTGAGATTTTGTCTGTATAGCTTTGCTTTCACCATTTGTCCTAGGGTTCTGTCCGTCCATTTTTTTGTTTGTTTTTGGGTTTTTTTTTTACTTTAGAAAAAAAATTTTTTCTTTCTTTCTTAATAATTATTTTTTATTTTTTATTTTAATAACTTTATTTTATTTTATCTTCTTTCTTTTTTTCTTTCTATTTTTTCTCCCTTGTATTCTGAGCTGTGTGGATGAAAGGCTCTTGGTGCTCCAGGCAGGCATCAGGGCTGTGTCTCTGAGATGGGAGAGCCAACTTCAGGACACTGGTCCACAAGAGACCTCCCAGCTCCATGTAATACCAAACGAAAATCTCCCAGAGATCTCCATCACAACACCAAGACCCAGCTTCACTCAACGAACAGCAAGCTATAGTGCTGGACACCCTATGCCAAACAACTAGCAAGACAGGAACACAGCCCCATCCATTAGCAGAGAGGCTGCCTAAAATCATAATAAGGCCACAGACACCCCAAAACACACCACCAGACGTGGACCTGCCCACCAGAAAGACAAGATGCAGCCTCATCCACCAGAACACAGGCACTAGTCCCCTCTACCAGGAAGCCTACACAACCCACTGAACCAACCTTAGCCACTGGGGACAGATACCAAAAACAACAGGAACTACGAACCTGCAACCTGTGAAAAGCAGACCCCAAACACAGTAAGATAAGCAAAATGAGAAGACAGAAAAACACACAGCAGATGAAGGAGCAAGGTAAAAACACACCAGACCTAACAAATGACGCGGAAATAGGCAGTTTATCTGAAAAAGAATTCAGAATAATGATAGTAAAGATGATCCAAAATCTTGGAAATAGAATAGACAAAATGCAAGAAACATTTAACAAGGACCTAGAAGAACTAAAGAGGAACCAAGCAACGATGAAAAACACAATAAATGAAATTAAAAATACTCTAGAAGGGATCAATAGCAGAAGAACGGATAAGTGACCTGGAAGATAAAATAGTGGAAATAACTACTGCAGAGCAGAATAAAGAAAAAAGAATGAAAAGAACTGAGGACAGTCTCAGAGACCTCTGGGACAACATTAAATGCACCAACATTTGAATTATAGGGGTCCCAGAAGAAGAAGAGAAAAAGAAAGGGACTGAGAAAATATTTGAAGAGATTATAGTTGAAAACTTCCCTAATATGGGAAAGGAAATAGTTAATCAAGTCCTGGAAGCACAGAGAGTCCCATACAGGATAAATCCAAGAAGAAACATGCCAAGACACATATTAATCAAACTATCAAAAATTAAATATAAAGAAAACATATTAAAAGCAGCAAGGGAAAAATAACAAATAACACACAAGGGAATCCCCATAAGGTTAACAGCTGATCGTTCAGCAGAAACTCTGCAAGCCAGAAGGGAGTGGCAGGACATATTTAAAGTCATGAAGGAGAAAAGCCTACAACCAAGATTACTCTACCCAGCAAGGATCTCATTCAGATTTGATGGAGAAATTAAAACCTTTACAGACAAGCAAAAGCTGAGAGAGTTCAGCACCACCAAACCAGCTTTACAACAAATGCTAAAGGAACTTCTCTAGGCAAGAAACACAAGAGAAGGAAAACACCTACAATAACAAACCCAAAACATTTAAGAAAATGGGAATAGGAACATACATATCGATAATTACCTTAAATGTAAATGGATTAAATGCTCCCACCAAAAGACACAGACTGGCTGAATGGATACAAAAACAAGACCTGTATATATGCTGTCTACAAGAGACCCACTTCAGACCTAGGGACACATACAGACTGAAAGTGAGGTGATGGAAAAAGATATTCCATGCAAATGGAAATCAAAAGAAAGCTGGAGTAGCAATTCTCATATAAGACAAAACAGACTTTAAAATAAAGACTATTACAAGAGACAAAGAAGGACACTATATAATGATCAAGGGATAGATTCAAGAAGAAGATATAACAATTGTAAATATTTATGCACCCAACATAGGAGCACCTCAATACATAAGGCAAATACTAACAGCCATAAAAGGGGAAATCGACAGCAACACAATCATAGTAGGGGACTTTAACACCCCACTTTCACCAATGGACAGATCATCCAAAATGAAAATAAATAAGGAAACACAAGCTTTAAATGATACATTAAACAAGATGGACTTAATTGATATTTATAGGACATTCCACCCAAAAACAACAGAATACACATTTTTCTCAGTGCTCATGGAATATTCTCCAGGATAGATCATATCTTGGGTCACAAATCAAGCCTTGGTAAATTTAAGAAAATTGAAATCGTATCAAGTATCTTTTCTGACCACAACGCTATGAGACTAGATATCAATTACAGGAAAAGATCTGTAAAAAATACAAACACAGGGAGGCTACACAATACACTACTTAATAACGAAGTGATCACTGAAGAAATCAAAGGGGAAATCAAAAAATACCTAGAAACAAATGACAATGGAGACACGACGACCCAAAACCTATGGGATGCAGCAAAAGCAGTTCTAAGAGGGAAGTTTATAGCAATACAAGCCTACCTCAAGAAACAGGAAACATCTCAAATAAACAACCTAACCTTGCACCTAAAGCAATTAGAGAAAGAAGAACAAAAAAACCCCAAAGTTAGCAGAAGGAAAGAAATCATAAAGATCAGATCAGAAATAAATGAAAAAGAAATGAAGGAAACAATAGCAAAGATCAATAAAACTAAAAGCTGGTTCTTTGAGAAGATAAGCAAAATTGATAAACCATTAGCCAGACTCATCAAGAAAAAAAGGGAGAAGACTCAAATCAATAGAATTAGAAATGAAAAAGGAGAAGTAACAACTGACACGGCAGAAATACAAACGATCATGAGAGACTACTACAAGAAACTCTATACCAATAAAATGGACAACCTGGAAGAAATGGACAAATTCTTAGAAATGCACAACCTGCCGAGACTGAACCAGGAAGAAATAGAAAATATGAACAGACCAATCACAAGCATTGAAATTGAAACTGTGATTAAAAATCTTCCAAAAACCAAAGCCCAGGATCAGATGGCTTCACAGGCGAATTCTATCAAACATTTAGAGAAGAGCTAACACCTATCCTTCTCAAACTCTTCCAAAATATTGCAGAGGGAGGAACACTCCCCAACTCATTCTACGAGGCCACCATCACCCTGATTCCAAAACCAGACAAAGATGTCACAAAGAAAGAAAACTACAGGCCAATATCACTGATGAACATAGATGCAAAAATCCTCAACAAAATACTAGCAACCAGAATCCAACAGCACATTAAAAGGATCATACACCATGATCAAGTGGGGTTTATTCCAGGAATGCAAGGATTCTTCAATATACGCAAATCAATCAACGTGATACACCATATTAACAAACTGAAGGAGAAAAACCATATGATCATCTCAATAGATGCAGAGAAAGCTTTTGACAAAATTCAACACCCATTTATGATAAAAGCCCTGCAGAAAGTAGGCATAGAGGGAACTTTCCTCAACATAATAAAGGCCATAGATGACAAGCCCACAGCCAACATTGTCCTCAATGGTGAAAAACTTAAACCATTTCCACGAAGATCAGGAACAAGACAAGGTTGCCCACTCTCACCACTATTATTCAACATAGTTTTGGAAGTTTTAGCCACAGCAATCAGAGAAGAAAAAGAAATAAAAGGAATCCAAATCGGAAAAGAAGAAGTAAAGCTGTCATTGTTTGCAGATGACATGATATTATACATAGAGAATCCTAAAGATGCTACCAGAAAACTACTAGAGCTAATCAATAAATCTGGTAAAGTAGCAGGATACAAAATTAATGCACAGAAATCTCTTGCATTCCTATACACTAATGATGAAAACTCTGAAAGTGAAATTAAGAAAACACTCTCATTTACCATTGCAACAAAAGGAATAAAATATCTAGGAATAAACCTACCTAAGGAGACAAAAGACCTGTATGCAGAAAATTATAAGACACTGATGAAAGAAATTAAAGATGATACAAACAGATGGAGAGATATACCATGTTCTTGGATTGGAAGAATCAACATTGTGAAAATGACTCTAGTACCCAAAGCAATCTACAGATTCAATGCAATCCCTATCAAACTACCACTGGCATTTTTCACAGAACTAGAACAAAAAATTTCACAATTTGTATGGAAACATAAAAGACCCCGAATAGCCAAAGCAATCTTGAGAACGAAAAATGCAGCTGGAGGAATCAGGCTCCCTGACTTCAGACTATATTACAAAGCTACAGTAATCAAGACACTATGGTACTGGCACAAAAAGAGAAACACAGATCAATGGAACAGGACAGAAAGCCCAGAGATAAACCCAAGCGCATATGGTCACCTTATCTTTGATAAAGGAGGCAAGCATATACAGTGGAGAAAAGACAGCCTCTTCAATAAGTGGTACTGGGAAAACTGGACAGGTACATGTAAAAGTATGAAATTAGAACACTCCTTAACACCATACACAAAAATAAACTCAAAATGGATTAAAGACCTAAATGTAAGGCCAAACACTATCAAACTCTTAGAGGAAAACATAGGCAGAACACTCTATGACACAAATCACAGCAAGATCCTTTTTGACCCAGCTCCTAGAGAAATGGAAATAAAAACAAAAATAAACAAATGGGACCTAATGAAACTTAAAAGCTTTTGCACAGCAAAGGAAACCATAAACAAGACCAAAAGACAACCCTCAGAATGGGAGAAAATATTTGCAAATGAAGCAACTAACAAAGGATTAATCTCCGAAATTTATAAGCAGCTCATGCAGCTCAATAACAAAAAAACAAACAACCCAATCCAAAAATGGGCAGAAGACCTAAATAGACATTTCTCCAAAGAAGATATACAGATTGCCAACAAACACATGAAAGAATGCTCAACATCATTAATCATTAGAGAAATGCAAATCAAAACTACAATGAGATATCATCTCACACCGGTCAGAATGGCCATCATCAAAAAATCTACAAACAATAAATGCTGGAGAGGGTGTGGAGAAAAGGGAACACTCTTGCACTGTTGGTGGGGAAGTAAGTTGATATAGCCACTATGGTGAACAGTATGGAGGTTCCTTAAAAAACTAAAAATAGAACTACCATACGACCCAGCAATCCCACTACTGGACATATACCCTGAGAAAACCATAATTCAAAAAAAGTCATGTACCAAAATGTTCATTGCAGCTCTATTTACAATAGCCAGGACATGGAAGTGACCTAAATGTCCATCATCGGATGAATGGATAAAGAAGATGTGGCACATATATACAATGGAATATTACTCAGCCATAAAAAGAAACCAAATTGAGTTATATGTAGTGAGGTGGATGGACCTAAAGTCTGTCATACAGAGTGAAGTAAGTCAGAAAGAGAAAAACAAATACCGTATACTAACACATACATGTGGAATCTAAAAAAAAAATGGTTCTGAAGAAGCTAGGAGCAGGACAGGAATAAAGACGCAGACGTAGAGAATGGACTTGAGGACACAGGGAGGGGGAAGGTAAGCTGGGACGAAGTGAGAGAGTGGCATGGACATATATACACTACCAAATGTAAAATAGATAGCTAGTGGGAAGCAGCCGCATAGCACAGGGAGATCAGCTCTGTGCTTTGTGACCACCTAGAGGGGTGGGATAGGGAGGGTGGGAGGGAGGGAGATGCAAGAGGGAAGAGATATGGGAACATATGTATATGTATAACTGATTCACTTTGTTATAAAGCAGAAACTAACACACCATTGTAAAGCAATTATACTCCAATAAAGATGTTAAAAAAAAAAAGATCTAAGAGAAAAGACAGAAAGAAATGTGTAGTTTGATAGAGAAAAATATATCTAAAGCACCAAAAATCATCCTGATATGACAAAATAGAATATTCCAGACTGCTTAAATTAGAAGATAAAATAGTAGTAATACTAATGGCTAACATTTATTGACTGCTTATTCTATGCCAAATGCTAAGCATTTTATAGGCATCATTTCACTGAATCTTCCCAAGAACACCCATTTTACAGATGAAGAAATTAAAACTTAACAGAGCATGGGTAACTTGACCTTGGTCATACAGCTGGTCAGCAGCAGTACCAAAACTCTAATCCAAGACCCTTATACTCCTAACCATTATGATTTGTCTTAATACAAAGTGAAGTTAAAAAGAAGCATGGAGAGGCAACCAGAGATGAAGTTTTCTATGCAATAACGTCAAAATATTTAAAAGAAAAAAATCCTAAAATGTAAATATTCTAAAATCTCTGTCAGTAGTTTCAAGACTGCGGGTCAAAACATGACCTCAAAAGAGGGGGGTTAGAATCAAAAAGGGTTTTACTCTTTATGAGGAAGACTTCAGCATGGAACAATTAAAAAGAACTGAGAAGATCTCTGAAAAATATTGGCTTACATATATTTTTCCTAAAAAAAGCAAATAGAATTAATTTGACTAAAATGCTATAAAATAGGAAAAAATCATTTCACTTGGTAATCCAATTACTGTTAACATAGTTAATACAATGGTATTTAGGGGCCATCAAGATGTAAATTCAGGAAGTATTAAAGCCAGGAGTGGTTAGAACTTCTAGTGACCTGGGCTTCTTCATTAGTTCTGGTTTCAAATTAGGACCATAAAATTAGATTCTGTGTTGATTATAAAAAATAATCTGCTAATCTATAATGCTCCTTTGCTTAGAGTTGAAGCATTATGACTGGATTTTGGAACTGCTAAAATCATGTCAATTATTGATTTAAGTTTCAACATATAGTCCTAGGGGAACACTAGGTGCATCAGTTAGTGCTCTTTGCAACAGAAGCAACAGCAACATAAGGCTTGGAGCACAGCAGGTCCAGAGAGGCAAGAGGGTCTACAGAACACAACTAACATATTCTAATCAGGACACAGGCATTGGAATGAATGAATGCCACTACTTTTTGTCTTTTTATCCCTCTGTTCAAGATTCAGATTCCAAGGAGGGAGCAACCAATCAGCCTAGCTTGCATCATCAGTCCTCCTCTTGGCTGGCAGAGAAGAGAGGCCCTGAAAAGTCCTACCTGATTTCTTCTAGTGGGGAAGAAGAAATTCCTCCAAAGGTGATGTTTGGAAGAGGGAAATAAATGCTGGACAGAAAACAACAGTATACAACCCTGCCCTGGTACCCTTAGCACTTGGATTGAGGAGTATTCCTGCCTCTTCCCAGTGAGGAATTGCTCTGCAAAGATGTTGAATGTTGGGCTGCTGGACTCTGAAGTGAACTAGGAGTGATGATCATAAGCCATATGCTGATTCCTCAATTTATCAGAAGTAGAAAATCAGGGACATCTCAGGCTGGTTCTAGGTGCAATCCGTTAAAATAAATCTGAGGTATAATGTGTAAAATGACAATATGGACTTCCAGAAGTCAAATAACCGAGACAGGAAAATGAGAAAAATAAAGCCCCACAATCAAGAAAAAAAGCCAACCATCTCTTTTAGAAGGCTAATGGGTTCTTATCAAAGGTTTGTCCGTCATCCGTGGCAACAAGCTAGTCCACCTTTAATGGACGTGAACTAAAAGACACCTGATGAGAGTATCCATCTCCACAAGGTCGGGAAACTTCTGAAAAACTAAAACAGGGTATGAATTATTTAAGGGTTCTGCAAAGACCCAGGCTTTTCAAATCTTTTTTATGGTATCAGGTGACACATCAGATACTGATTTGGGGATAATTTTATTACCAGACCGTGATCATGTAAAGCATGCTGTAATATAGCCCAAAAGAAAATGACTGCCAAGGGAATGAAATTTATTTGTCTTCTTTAAGGAAAGAAACTTTGGCAATTATTTGAGCCATAACATCGTTGTTTATGACAGTACCCTGAGGACTGATCATTAAGCTTTAACACTAGGATGAAAAATTGCCACGGAGGAGCAGAGGTGGCTATAGAAGATTTCAGGACTTCTAAATAAATATTCAACATTTCCCAGCTGGTGACAATCCTCATGGAGGGCTCCTCATAAAAAGTAGAGCTTCTAAATGCCTCTCATGAGTCTAAGAGGATATTATAATTTTTCTTAAGTTAAAATAGTTTCACTTAAGAAATAGAAGGAAAAGATACACAAGGAGAACATGAAAACTTCAGACCGCTCACATCTCCCATGTGTTCCCAGTCACAGTGGTAGAAAGACAGAGACCTAACAGGGCAATGGGCATATTATGATAATATAAAGACAAGATTGCATCATAATAAAACAAAAGGGAAAATCCCAGAGGCTTTACTCTCTCTGGACTGTGAGAGGCCATGAGATGAGTCCTGAGAGAAACAGTTCTAAAAGAAAGATAAGTTTTACCTGCCATGGAAATAGGACTGAAGTACAAATGTCCTCCAAGCACTAGGCAGTAGCGAGTGGCTGCAGAAGCATCTGCTGAGAAAATGGATCTGAACCCCAGGAGTCTTCCAGCAGAGATCAGACACCACTTGGCCTGGTCAGCTGAGACTATCCAATACCATCATCAAATTCCTTCATTCAAATGCTAGAAATTCTAATGTAATGAGGCTCTCCCCTAATACTGCCAGGACAGACTTCCCCACCTTGAACACTGATAGCATCTGTTTATCCAGAATCCTTAGACTTCTTACGAACTAGACTCTACTTTCTCTCTGGTCTCACCTCTTACCATCCTCTCCAAACACTTCCCTCCCCTTTGCCATTGCATCGAAGCTTCTGTTACACTGAATGACCTCCAGGACCACAAGCACTCTATGACCTTTCTAGCCTCAGGACCTTTGCACAGGTTGTTCTCTCTGCCTTGCATGTCCTTTCCACTTTTGTCTTTCTCTTTCTCTGGATACTCCTGCCTGTCTTTCAGTATTCAACTTCATGTCACTTTTTCTGGATGTTTCTTCAAATATTCCCCACTGTTGGGTTAGGTATTCCCTTCCTGAATTCCCCTGGCACTCTTGCAATTAGAGCACCTATGACGATGACTCATAATCACCTACTTACACGTCTATGTTCCCATAGACTGGATTTATCTTGAAGACAGAGACCACAAGAGCAGGCAATCCATCAATATTGGTTGAATAAAGAAAGGATTTTTGTTTGTTTTTATCCCTTGTACTCAGCATAATACCAGGCACATAGTCAACTTGCAATAAAACATTTGCTGAATGGATCATAGGCGCTCAAAAACATATGTTGGATGAATGAAGTGATGGACTTATGATCAGGAAGTACTACATGCCAGAAATCTAAAATTCCAATATTCTATTGCATTGGCCAAAAAGTTCGTTCAGGTTTTTCCATAACATCTTACAGAAAATCCGGAATGAACTTTTTGGTCAACCCAGTACTTTCTAACTTCAAACACCTATCCTTCTAGCTCTCTCAGATTCTGATTTTCTGGTCCCTGACCTCATAGAGATGCCCAATCTCTTGATATCTCCATAGTCTACCAAGTCTTTAAAAGTCTTGATGGTGTTACTTCCTTCCCTACACAATCTGCACCCATTTTTCATTATAAATTTTAACCTATACTTTCGTGCTTTTAAAAAAAAATCCAGTCCAGTACAAATCTCTACTGTCACAAATATTCTACTGTCACAGCTACTAAGAATACCACACCAGGATAATATCATACCAGCATGCAGATGAGGCCACCTGAAAATCCATGGTCTTCAACCTCAGCCAGAACTTCAGGATGCTGACCAGTCCTTTAACTTAGAGTCAGCTCCCTCATCCATTCCTCTCCACTCTCCAATCACCTTCTCTCTCCCCAGTCCAACTAGCCACCCTCTCCACCCTCTCCATGGCTGGCAGATTCCTTTGCCTCCTATTTTACAGATGATTGAGATAAGAAGGCATCCACTCAACTCTCTGCCTCCACACCAATGGACTTATTGAAATCTACATCTGTCTGTGCCTCCTTCCCTTTTATATCAGAGGATGAGTTGTCTGCTCTGCAGCCCACCCTCCACTGAAGATGAATCACTTAACATGTGCTTTCAATCTCATCCCCTTCCCTCTTCTATCAGAGGACCCCACTATATGTCGAACCCCTCTTAAACTCTGTATCCTTCCCCTAGCTTTGACTTACTCTTTTCTTTCCCTTGTCAGTCAAGCTACTTGTATTCTCTACCTCATCATATGCCATTCATTCTGCCAACACAATCAAACTTTTGTGATACGCAGGGGCAAAAATAAAACAGAAATGTGATTCCCCTCAGAAATTTAAACTCTAAAATCAACATACAATGAATAAGTAAGAAGACAGAACAATTTCCAGGTCAGAGAGAGACAACAACAGCAAGGCAATTGGTCCATAAATCAGCAATATCCATCTGAGAGAAGGTACTTTAGCCCATGGACTTTAGGTATTTTAGTTCCATAGTAAGGAATGCATTTATGCTGGCCCAGTGTCACTTACATTCCACGATTTACCTCATTTTGAATCCTTCTGATTTTATTTAGCTCCCCATGTAAGGTTTCCCTGCAGACAGAGAACCTCTCATTTCAGGAGAGTTCAGGGCTGGAGATACAGATTAATTTCCCTGCTTAGAACTATTGCACTTCACATAGAGAAGACTAGACACGGCAAATCTAAAAGTTCATAATCTAATGTTAATGGCAACACATTATTTTTAGCAAAGAGAAATAAATCATTCATTTTTAACAGGGGTTGCATGTCAGGACTAAAAGAAGAAATGATATATTGTTACCGTCAAGAAGTTATGTGGAGATGTACAGGTTGCATCTTTCTCAAACATTAGAAGGGTTTTCTGCATCAAGTAAATTGCTTTGGATAGCTTATTCCTCCTTATTTTATTCATTACACTTAATTCTGTAAAAGCAAACAAACATTTCACCAAAAGGGCAACATAAAAACTATCTTTAAAAAATGTGGAAAGACAGTTTATCCAAAATTTAATTACCTGTAAAACAATCAGGACTTCCAGGTTTTTTTGGCTTTTCTGGACCTTTGGTAGATATATTTTTGCTAACAGTTGGAGTCTGCAAAACTGAAGAAGAAGAATAAGAAGGAGAAGAAGGAGACTGTTATCACAATTAGGTTTATGTTCAAGAAAGGAAATATTTTCTAAACACTAAAGAGTAACTATTTGTAAAATTATTGCTTCCTCTATCATGTCATCTTTTTTTTCATTAATAGATAAAAATTCAAACAAATCTAATACAGTTTTGTCATTAAATTCTCTTTTATTTGCTACTGTATGAGAAGTTCAAGAATTTTTAAATTATAACAATATTTGGTTTTCTATTTCACCTTAAATAAAATTATCTTGAAGGTTGATAAATAGGGTCCAACCTACTTTTGTTCACTTTCCCTCTTCATAAACTTTTCAAAATTGCTCCATCCATGGTTCCTGCAAGAGCTCTGGGTACCACATGAAGACCTCCACTCTCCTCTATCTGTGGCTGATAAAATCAGAGCCTCTCTCAAGATTTTCAACTAACACACAAATTATTGCCAGTTCTTTGTGAGCAGTGAGAGATCCTGGTGTGCAACTAGGACTGACCATCACGGTGGTCCAGGAAAGAGGTAACAGGATGAGGGAAAAGAAGATAAAGGTATGCTGGTCCAGGGAGATGGAGAATATCGCACTGATTCTTGATTTTCCAGGTCTGGCCCTCAAGAGACCTGGCAATATATTGTTTCTGTCCTTAAAGGTACATGAGTGTACCTGTAGTAACCTTACAATAAACCCCTTTTATTGAGGTTTAATTATTTGTGCTAATGCACATGAGTCACCATGGGATGATGACTGATTGATGAAAAGATGCCAAAAGACACCGTTAAAGGATATAAGGGTTTTTTAATGGCAAAGGATAAGGAAATTTATCTTCATGGAAATAGCAACACAAAGCGGAAAATAATGCATCATTCTCTCAGTACCTAGGGTATTATAAATGCTAATTAAGTGATAGCTCTCATGATTATAATCACTGGAGATAAGAAGGATGAGATTGCAAGAAAACTCTGAATGCCCAATACAGGAGTCACATTTAATGCCACAGTCATCAGTAGACAACCACTGTAAAGTTCTTGAATAAGAATGACAAAAGCAGTATTTAGGCAACATTAGTCAGACAGCAGCATACAAGAGTGAAGAATGACAGGAGAAAAAAAGTGATAATCTGTGCTAGGGTGGCAGGTCAATAAAGCAGAGGAAAACATCAAGCAGATCCAGAGATATTGCAAAGAAATAATAACTAATCCTATGTAAATATATACATATATATATATAGAGAGAGAGAGAGAGAGAGTCAACTACAAATTGGCACTTGCCACTGACAGTTGCCAACTACCTCTACAAGGGTTAAATCATGTGCTGCTGCAGCTGCTGACTTTCAACATCCCCTGAAAGGAGCTCAGGGTGGAGAGCAGAAATGAGGCACTCTGTGCTCTGGGAAAAACTGGCAGAA
Organism: Balaenoptera acutorostrata; assembly: GCF_949987535.1. Lineage (NCBI taxonomy): Eukaryota > Metazoa > Chordata > Mammalia > Artiodactyla > Balaenopteridae > Balaenoptera > Balaenoptera acutorostrata. The sequence goes on from NC_080074.1 coordinate 25,259,669, forward strand.
CCAGTCTTCAGATAGTTAGGTATTTTCAGGAGTTGATTTTATGAGCCCAATTCTTGTATCCCCTCATATCTAGAAAAGCTCTAAAATCTTTCATGATGACGTCTGCTCCTCGTGACTAGCAGAAACCTTCTGCAAAAAAATATGTGCTTCATTGCATGTACTCCCCCTTCACCAAAATCACATATATACTGACCTGTCCCCTACCTCTTTGGAGCAGTTTCTCAGAGCTATCTGAGATGCTGTCTCCCAGGCTATAGTCCTCATTTTGCCCCAAATAAAACTTAACTTCAACTCTCGTGTTGTGCACTTTTTTAAAGTCAGTTATCTATATATAGATATATAGGTATCTATAGATATATCCAAAATATATAAAAAACTCAAGCCATTTAATAATAAAAAAATCTGATTTTAAAATGGGCAGAGGAACTAAATAGACATTTTTCCAAAGAAAATATACAAATGGCCTACTAGTACATGAAAAGATGCTTAACATCACTCATCATCAGGGAAATGCAAATCAAAACCACAATAAGATATTACCTCACGCCTATTAAAATGGCTATCATCAAAAAAGACAAAAGATAATAAACATTGGCGAGGCTGTGGATTAAAGGATACCCTTATACACTACTGGTGGGAATGTAAATTGGTTAAGCCACCATGGAAAACACTATGGAGGTTTCTCAAAAAACTAAAAATAGAACTACTATATGATCCAGCAATCTACTTCTGGGTATATCTCCAAAGGAAATAAAAACAAGATCTTAGAGATATCTACAGTCCCATGTTCATTGCAGCATTATTCACAATAGCTAAGATATGGCAACAACCTAAATATCCATCAGTGGGTGAACGTATAAAGAAGATGTGACACACACACACACACACAGTGGAATATTATTCAGTCAGGAGAAAGACATTTGCACTAATATGGATGGACTTTGAGGGCATTATGCTGGGTGAAATAAGTTACACAGAGAAAGACAAATACTGTATGGCATCACTTATATGTGGAATCTAAAAAACCCAAACTCATAGAAACAGAGAGTAGAGTGCTGGTTACCAGGGGCTGAGGAAGTGGGAAAATGGAGAGATATTGGTCAAAGGGTACATAAGATGAATAAGTTCTGGGGACCTAATGTACAGCATGGATCATAGTTAATAATACTGTAGTAGACATTTGTAAGTTGCAAAGTGAGTAAATCTTGAATGTTCTCACCACAAAAAAAGAAACGGGAATTATGTGACATGCTTGAGCTGTTAGCCAACGCTATGACAGTAATCATTTTGCAATATGTTAGTGTATCAAATCTACACGTTGTACACCTTGAACTTACATAATGTGGTATGTCAATTATATCTTAATAAAGTTGAGGAGAAAAAGTCTGCACTCAAAAATTATTTAATTAACCAGCATTTGATTAAATTTGTTTAGCTGTATATATGATGGGACATCTGAATGTATTCGACAGAGATCAGAAGTCATGTTAGGCTGGAACACTCAGTTCTATTCTATAATTACTCAGTAATTTAAAATGAGGAAGTGGTAGTTAAATGAATATTGACTATATAATCATGCCAGGAGTAACTTGGCTTTATCAAAATTTAACCTCAAACAAAAGAGATTTTTAGACCTAATGATATTTTAAATCTTATTCTGAAACTTGAGTAGTTGTGTTTCTATATGCACACTAGAATTACTATCGGCATTTTTTTTTTTAATGTTTTGACCTCTTTACCTAAATAATGAGGCAAAAACAACTTAGATCCAACTCATCTGTCCTTTCACACTGCTGTCAGAGATGTCTTTCTAAATTTTTCAATAGCTTCCAGGATAAAATACAAACCCTTTAATCCTTCAAGATCTGTGATCTACCCCTCTAGGCTTATCTGTGTCAATCTCCCATGTGTGCTCTTTACTGCAGCCATAAGAAAATTCCAGCAGTTTCTAGACTTCACCATATAATTGTTTGCTTCCACCTTACTAAAAGTTGCTTTCTCCATTCAAAATGACTGCCTCCTTCTCGATTTTCTTCATAAAGATATTTATGAAGATAAAGATAAAGACAGCCTTCTGGTCAACTATCACTTCTTCCAAGAAGCCATCCCTGACTTTCTTGCCTGTCATACTCTTCTGTGTGCCCATAACAAACACTCTGAGCCCACTTCTATTGCATTTATTAACCTTGACTATTATAGTTGGCTTACTTATCTAGAAGCTCAAAATTAAAGGCTGTGTCTTATTTGGACCAAGCTTAATATGGTTCCTAGATTTGACAGAGACTCAATAAATGTTTGCTTCATTAAATTAAGAAAATATCAATAATTTACTATAGCTCAAACAATTTAATTTTTTAGAAGTTTACTGATTTACTATGCTAGGTGTAAAGAAATAATGAAAGATATCTATTGATATTTATCGGAGAAGTAAGAAAAAATAAAATAATGAAATTTATCTGGAAAACACCTAGTCAACAAGAACACTGTTTATGAATTAAATTGATTCTGTACTTGAACTTGTCTTAAAACTGATTCAGAACAATTTATTTGCTTTGATGGCTACTACCTTGCAATTGGTCAAGAAGCACAACGGCCATTCGGTGCTGGGCTTCAATTAGTTCAAGATGCAAATCCATTATGAAACTATTCCGTGTGACTGGTTTGCACGTGTCTGCATCTATACAGTGGGTGTGCTTCGGTAGAATTGAAGTAAAAATTAAAAAGGCATACGGTTATCAAAACATACTAAAAATAGCTCTATCCTATTATCATTCAGGTTATCACTTTACTCTTAGCCATTGAAGTCTGCTCACTTCTCAACTCTTTGCAATCTGGCTTACACACTAAGAAATCTGCTTTTCAAATTCACCAGCAGCCTCTTCAGTGACAGATTCAAAGACTTCTCACCCTCCTTGATTTCTTCTGGGAAAAGGGGAATATATTTCTGGCCTATGAGAGGGAAGCCACCACAAACCATGCTTTACTTAACCTATTTGCAAGGCCAGCCCTCTTCCTAGTTAAATAAAATAAACCTAATGTAAGAGTTTCTCATTCTCACCGTGGCATAGCAATGGTCAACCACTGATGATCCATTTGGCAAAGCAGTTAACATGCAATTCAAATTTATTCCACCAATGGCTTTGTCAAGAAGTTCATAGGCCAAAAATAACTGTTCCTCAGGTTTTTTCTAAAGTAATTTTATAAACAAAACAGAAAAATTAAAGGGAAAATCATATACACTTCCCAACTTTTTAACAATAATTCAAAACCAAATAACAAATTTAAATAGCCTATCCAAGATCAACATCATATTTCTCACTAAGTATATTTGTTTTTGATTAAACGTGGAATACTATTAATAAAGGTAAAATAATAAATACAGTTCATTTTTCCAAATATTAATTAAACTTTTCAAAAACATGTATATAACTTCCTTTTATGGTTTTCAAAATTCTGATGGTACCAAATGTATAGGTAAATTTTAAAAATCTAACTCATAATTTGTCATTTTCACATACTTTATTTTGAAAGTTAATTTTTTTTGAATCTCTGAGCTGGAAATCTAGACTTGGAGGCCATCAAATCCAATGGTCTACATTGTGATTTTCAAAAACTAAATACCTTCTATTATAATTATCCTCACAGAGAGACAAATACAGAGAATAACATAAAGAGCAACCAGCTTTGTTCAAACTTTCTAATTTTTCATATTTTCTTCAGAAAATGTTTAGGAAATAAAGCAAACACATAACATGCAGATCATTGAAATCCCCTGTATAACTGTTCATAGTGACTCTCTTCTTCTCTGCCCCTAGAGGTAGCCACTGTCCTTGAATTTGGCTTTTAACCATTCTTTTGCATGTTTTTAAACTGTTACTACATGTGTACGTGTCCATTAACAATATACAATATCACTTTGCATATTTTTAATTCTCTTGTAAAATTCTGCGGTTCACTTTTTTCACTCAACCATATGTCATTGAAATCTTCTCCTGCAATTCAGTGTGTCAGTCAGGGTTTAGTTAGGAACACAGAGCAACTCTAGGTATTGCAAGCAGAAAGGGATTTAATGCACAGTGTCTCGTGTTTGGTAGTTGCAATCATTGTTGCTTTTGTTGTGGTCATCCATTTACAATGCTTGGTGTCAGTTTATCTCTTGTAAAAATAAAATACACTGTGTGTGTGTGAAAAAAAAAAAAAAAGAATCACAGGCTCAGGGTGAATCACAACCCAAATAGTGTAAATTTGAAAAATGGACCTACATGAGGGCAGGTCCAAATTATTTGGGAGACTTTCTCCTGTTTACTCCACTTTCAGTACCCAAATTGAGAAACCTCCCTACCAAATAGGCAGATATTTTTCTAGTCGACTGTTTCCTAAGATGAGTCTTGTAGGCTCTAACTAAATGTGTGAGTCCGAGTTCCAAGCCCCATCCTTCATGTGCCCAAGGCTCATCTCGTGTCCCTAAATGGTTGTTAGTCTAAGTTTCTTTGTAACTGAGCCCATCAACCTACTACAGCATCTATTCATAAACGTACCATTCTGGTTTTCAGTTCCCCTTTCTATTTTGGCCCCTGGAATTTACCTTACTTTCTTGTGAGCTCTGTGGTGTACTTAAGGATATTTGTTCAATTCTGTCCAAAATTTCTAGGTGTTTTGTAGGAAGAGGGTTTTCAGGTCATCTAGTTTTCCATTTTGCCACAAACAGAAGTCTCTAAGGATACCTCTTAACACCAAGGAGCTTCAAAGACCCCCCACACATACCCACCTTCCAATGCTGTCATCATCATCATCTTTGTCATCATCACAGCTAATATTGAATTAAAACACGTTCCAGGGCTTCCCTGGTGGCGCAGTGGTTGAGAATCTGCCTGCTAATGCAGGAGACACGGGTTCGAGCCCTGGTCTGGGAAGATCCCACATGCCACGGAGCAGCTGGGCCCGTGAGCCACAGCTGCTGAGCCTGCGCGTCTGGAGCCTGTGCCCCGCAACGGGAGGGGCCGCGATAGTGAAAGGCCCGCGCACCGCGATGAAGAGCGGTCCCCGCACCGCGATGAAGAGTGGCCCCCACTTGCTGCAACTAGAGAAAGCCCTCGCACGAACCGAAGACCCAGCACAGCCAAAAATAAATAAATAAATAAATAAAATAAATTAAAAAAAAAAAAAAAAAAAAAAAACACGTTCCAAGTACTGGGCTAAATGCTTTATATGGACTAATTTTTAAATTACCATAATCCTATGAGATACTTATTAATTATTAAAACTTTATAACCCATTTGTCAAAAATAGCTATGTATTCAGTAAAACTTTAAGTTTTCTAAAAATATAATCACCATAGCACCTTATATATGTTTTAAATAGTTGCATGTATACATGCAAGATATATAATTTATCCCACCTGCAGACTCTGCTAGGTGAGCATATGGATTTTGGACTCTCCCTACAATAAATTCTCACTCCTCCCCACTTCACTCCCTTCCAAATAGGTCTGAGACTCTAGGTTGAGATTTAGTGCCCTTTGCGAAACATAAGGGAAAAACTGAGTTGCCACCATGTGCCGGTTACTGGTTTCCACAATGTTACCGATATCTCATCTGAACTGTATCACTTAAATACTACCAGTAGAATAGATATTATTGTTATAATTTTACGGATGAGGACACATATTCAAACAGATTAAATAGTTTATTCAAGATCACACAGTCAACATTAAAGTCAGGATTCAACTCCAGGTCTCCCGATACCAACTGCTATGCCCTTAGACCACACCAACGAATCACCCTTTCTCCACCTACCACATGCCCCAGTACAGCGAGCAGGGAGTGTATGGCACGGTCTTAGGGGCGCCATTCACACTGTAGTCGTCATAGACTTCTGTATTTATTTTGATAATTTCCCAGCAGATGGCAATACATCATATCAAGGAAAGGGTGCGTTTTTCTAATTTAAACACAGTAGCAATAGTTCATAAATGGTTTTCAGTTTCTTCATGGTCACCTTCTAAGAAAGCCATTTCATTTAGTGCCTTTAATGGCCAGAATTTTTCCATCCAAGCCCAAATCTAGCGCTTTGTAACTTCTACTAGTATTCCTAGTCCTGCCCTATGAAGCTTCAGAGGATAAGTGCTAGTCCACAAAGCCAGTAATTCTTAAATTCTAGTTTCCTTAAGAATCTACCTGGCAAACTTTTAAGAACCTCACACCTGAATTATAAACTTTTAAGAACCTCACACCTGAAATTATGATTCAATACGTCTAGAATGGGAAATAGGAAGCTACATATTTAGCAAGCACTGTAAATGATCCCTGGAAAAACCATTGGCAGACAGCTATTATGCCCCCTCAATCTCTTATGCAGTTCAAACATTCTCTGTTCCCAATTTAAGACTTCTCAGCTCTCTCTCTTTAGAAGACACAGTACAGCGTAAAGAACTCAAAACTGCGTTCTCTGAAACCTATTATCAGAAGATGAACATTACATTCAAGAAAGTAAATTCAGAATGCTCCCCCAGTCCTCTGGTACATTCAGGGTATTTTATTTGTCCCCAATTTCTTAGGACTTGCATTTTTTATGTATTAGAAGAAAATACTTTATACAAATATCCTGAAGACACTTTTTTTTTAATCAAGAGGCAGCACAGCATAGTGGCTAAATGCCTGAACTTTGAAGGAAACACACCTAAGTTCAAATCCACTTACTGTGCAACCTTGATCAAGTAGAATGTAGTAGTGAAAATGATCACTATGACTACACAAATCAACTTGAGTCAATCTCACAAACACAGTACTGAGATTAAAAAATGAGCTGCAGAAGAATACACAAGAGTATGACACCATTTATATAAATTTAAAAACAGTACCCTACTGCTTAAGGATACAAACATGTGTAATAAAAATACTAAAATGCCTGAAATTTATAATCACTCTTTAGAACAGCAGTTACTCCTACGTAGGGAGAAAGACAATATGATCTGGAGCAGTTAGTGGAGGAGCTGAGTTTCAACTGTACTAGCTATGTTTTGTTTCTTAAAAGAGTGATGGGGGAATGACTCTTCATTATAATATTCTTTACAATTGTATGTCATATGTTTCAAATCAATTTTTCAGAGAAAACATAGTAATCATGAGGATTAACATTTAGCAACAGGAAAAAGCGCTGGTGGATTCACGTTAAGAAAAAACATTAGAATGTTAACTATGTTAAAAATGTGTCTTCTCAGAGCCTAAATCAATGCATGCCATACAGCAGGCTCTCAATAGAGATTTGTTGAATTAGTGAAAGAAAACAGATTACTGTGTTTTGTATCAGACTAAACTTTACATACAAACTTAATAAAACAGCAGTAATAAAAAAAAAAAATGTGAAAAAGAGGGCTTCCCTCGTGGCTCTGTGGTTAAGAATCTGCCTGTCAGTTCAGGGGACACAGGTTCGAGCCCTGGTCCGGGAAGATCCCACATGCCTCAGAGCAACAAAGCCCATGCACCACAACTACTGAGCCTGTGCTCTAGAGCCTGTGAACCACAACTACTGAGCACACGTGCTGCAACTACTGAAGCCTGCAGGCATAGAGCCCGTGCTCCGCAACAAGAGAAGCCACCGCAATGAGAAGCCCGCGCACCGCAACAAAGAGTAGCCCCCGCTAGCCGCAGCTACAGAAAAGCCCACACGCAGCAACAAAAGACCTAACACAGCCATAAATAAAATAAATAAAAATTTTTTTAATTGTGAAAAAGACTAGGAGAAAATATAGAAAATGATAATGTTTAGGTCCATATAGTGAAATTACAGATTTTTTTCTTCATTTTTTTTGTACCTTGAAATGCCCTCTAATGTTAACACAACTTTTGTAATTTAAAATTATAGTTTTTTAATTAATCAGGTAAACCAAAATATAGATCACTGGCTTCCTCTCTAGAAAAGTATTTTTCAACTGTAGTCCATGAACATTAGCGTCCTAAGTAGGTAAAATGAGTTTTATTTTCAATAATGGAACATATGGTATTCTATATCTCCTTCTTGGAAACCACAGTGCTCATGAGTAAATTAATGCCCCTGAGAAGTCATCCAGTAAGGAAGCTATTGTGTTTAATTCAAGTCAGCCAGGGTTACTTGACCCTGGCAACCTTTTCTGAAGGGTAGTACTAGCATCACATAGGACAGAGCTTGCAAAATGCTATTCTAGTTCTTGCCTGTAAATAAATGTTTATTACATATATGAGACAATTCCCTAGGCACCCATTCAGATCTACAGGTCAACACAATCCATGATGTACAGAAATAATTCAAATATAGTAAGAAAACTATAATCAAAAAGAGGAATGGCCATTTGTCTCCCTCATCTTCTATCTTCTCTTAAGCTAACATTCACTGAGAACTTGCCATGTGCCAGGGACTGTTCTAGGTGCATTTTAAGCAGGTAGTAACTAATTTAATCTGTCAGAGGTAAATGCTAAGTAGGACATCTCTGCTCTGTGGGTCTATGAATCACAACACATTCAAAATATCAATAGTAATGTAACTATAAATCCTCCTAAGATGCTTTATCTAGCTTATTTTTGGAGCTGATTAGATTTTTTTCTAAAGTAAAAACAAAACGTAGAAAAATGTTCATATAGTTCTCAATGTATACAGAAACAATAATTTCTCAGATATTAAATATTCAAAATTACTTCTATAATTAACCATATACAAATTTAATATTATTTGAAAATTAAAATTCATGTTTTTAACTATATTTTCTAAAATATTTTGTAATACCTTTAATATTGGAAGAGTATCCACACTCCCTTTTGGAGCCCCAAGGAATTCACTAGTACCTTTCCTTAAAGGTATATCTGAAAAATAGAGAGAAAGAAAGAAAGAGAGGAAGAGAGGAAGGAAGGAAGGAAGGAAGGAAGGGGAGGAGGGAGGGAGGGAGGGAGAGAGGGAGGAAGGGAGGGAGGGAGGGAAGGAAGAGAAAAAGGAAAAGGAGGAGAATAAAAAGAGGAAAAATAGGAAGAGGAGGAGGAGAGAGTAGGAGAGAGAGAGAAACAAAGAGAAAGAAGGACCAGAGAAAATAAAAGGATGAAAGAGAAAAATGGAAATATAACAGTGAATCATAATCATAAAGAACATTATGCTAGTTATCTTTTTACCCATGATTTTAGAAATGATTCAACACTTAGAAGTTGAATAACAAATTATTTCTTCCACATAATCACATTTTGTCTTTATATAAGTTAATTTAAAAGCATCTTGTATGGGGAGGGTGGGAGGGAGGGAGATGCAAGAGGGAAGAGAAATGGGAACATATTGTATATGTATAACTGATTCACTTTGTTATAAAGCAGAAGCTAACACACTATTGTAAGGCAATTATACTTCAATAAAGATGTTTAAAAAAAAAAAAAAGCATCTTGTAGTGCTCACTTTGGCAGCACATATACTAAAATTGGAATGACACAGAGAAGATTAGCATGGCCCCTGCGCAAGGATGACACGCAAATTCGTGAAGTGTTCCATATTTTTAACACAGTATTATGAAGCAATTATACTCCAATAAAGATCTATTTAAATAAATTAATTAATTAAGTAAACTGAACACTATATTCAACTGTACACTTGAGTTTGAAATATAATCAAGATAATAAACCTATTCATCACTCCTAAAAATAAATAAATAAATAAATAAATAAAAGCATCTTGTAATACAACAAACCAACTCAAAAAGCTTGATTATCAGCAAGGTTATATTATGGTAAAGAGATTGGTCCTTCTATATATTCTATAGAAAGTCCACTGAAAAGCATTCAGCAAATAACAGTAAATTTAGACAAATGTCAGAGAAGTCTGGCTTGAATTAGAAGAATATAAATAATAAAAATGTATATGGCAATGCTAGTTTCCTAGTCTAAAAATTATTCAGTAATTCCAATTAGACAATGAATTATTTAATAAACAGATGAATAAATAAACATCTTGAAGCAGATTATCATAATTAACATACAAAGAATGACTTGTACTTTGTGCTTTATGTGCCAATATGATAATGAGAATAACATTGTTGTAAAAGTTATAAAAATTTATATGTCTAAATGGGGACAACTGCTCATGACATAAATGTAGATGTTTTCAAATTTACAAATGGACTGTGCTCTAATATTGATTAGTTCTTTAGAAATGAAACATTTTAACAAAGGATCAGGAAAATAAATTGTATTTAGCCCATTTATAATTGAAGAATATAAAACAATAGTCTCCCAGAAGTAACTAGTAAACAAAATAATAAAATTGAATAAGAAATAGACATTTTTTTTAAAAAGTAATCATTGCACCTTTTGCTTCCAGTAACAGATAATCTGGAAACATTCTGCTGGCTAGGAACCTGGAAAAATACACTTTTTTTTTTTTTCATCTGCAAGCTAAGACGCTAATTTCAATACAGAGCCAGGATCTTGGGAAGGAAGTATCCTCTGGATCTTGGGAAGAGAGTCCAGGGACTAGAGAATGGCATTAGAGCTACTTTTCTCACTGAAGACTTTCATCAGTTCTGGAGAGGAAAGTTGAGAAGCTGAGTGGTACTTTGACAGCCTTCAGAGGACACAGCAACAGAGATTGGTATCCAGGGCCCATCAAGGGTGAAAAGCCAGAAGGGGCCACATCCTAGGAGTCAGAGTAACTGAAAATAGGTCGAAGAAAGAGCATCTCAGCTTTAAATTATCTTAATCTCGCAAATTGGAATAATGGGACCCTTGAGTAGTAGTGCCTACATGCATCTGGTAAAAGCAAGCATAAATCTTCCCTGGAAGAACAGATCATCTAAGGCTTCAAATTACTTTTATAAAATATTTAGCAAATATAGTATCTACCACATAATCAAAAATAACCAGAGTAACCAAATAGTCGATGCAGTAAGTTCTTCACTTAAGGTATCAATAGAATAAAAGCAGATGGAATGATAGAAGTTAGAAGCCCCTTCTGGCTTACTTACTCCTTCTCCAGTAGCCTTCAACCAATGACAGATAAAGGTACAAATACCACAACCTCCCAGTTCTCTGAGGCATGTTCTATACAGTCTCCTAGAGGTCCCTTGTGGGAATAAGCGCTGTACCCACAACAGCAGCCTTCTCATGAACTTCCTGTACCTTGTATTCGCTTCCTTTCCTTCTCTGTCTCATTTTACCCCACCACCCTGCTTCCCTGGATCACATTCCAAATAAACTACTACACTCAACTCCCTGTCTCAGAATCTGCTTCTGGGGAAACCAACCTAGGAAAAGAGTCAAGCTGACAACACCTGAACTCACTGGTAAATCTTTACATCATAACAAGTGGGACAACCAGGCATTATGTGACTCCTGATGCAATGCAATAGGGAGTATGCATGAAGTATGCTCGCCAAAAAAAAATAAGATACTGGCAAGAATACTTTTTGAAAATATATCACTTGAATACAAGCAACCTGGTAGATCTAATTACCAGGTAGAGAAACAAGTTAATCAACACCACAAGGATAGAAACAGCCAAATCCAGTATGTGGGAAATCCTACAAGGGGATAATTCAATTTCTTCGGGAGTAAGGAGAGGGGGAACTGCTACAGGTTACAGAGAGAGACTTAAGAGACACATAAGAAAATAAAATGTGTGGGACTGTTTGGATCCTGATTGGAACAAACCAACTTAAGACATTTTTAATACAATCAGGGACACAGGAATTTTTTGCTTATTTTGTAAGGTGTAATAATAGTAACATGGTGGTTTTATAAAAAGAAAAAAAAACCTTATCTGTTAGATAGATAGACCAACACACAACACATACACACACAACACATACACGTATATATGCTGAGGTATTTGCTGGTGAAATGACATGCTGTCTGCTTTAAAACACTCCGGGAAAAAAGAAAGTGTTGTCAGGAGAGATGAAATAAGATTAACAAAATATGCATAATTATTGGTACTGGATGATGCATACTCAGTGACTTATTTCACCTCTCTATATTTGAAATTCTATATAATAAAAGTTTTTAAAAAGGGAAAAGCATTTTAAGACAGGATGTGTCAAAAACATGACTTCAAGCCACTGAAAGTGTTAGATAGCCAGAGACCTCTAACCAGTGGTCCTCAAGTTTTGACGTGTATCAAAATCTCCTGGTAAGCTAATGAGGACTAGGAAGGTCCAGGCTAGTTGAAGTATGATAAGCCTGGGCCTTGTATTTTTAACAAGTTCTCAAGTGATATTGATACCGATCAAAGTTTGAGAACCATGGCTGTCAAATTCCATCTGCAAAGCTGCGCTCAACAACGGAGAATAGGCAGAGCCAGATTAGCGAATCTCTGGGAAAACAATTATTACAGTAATTATTACCAAATCACTCACACGTCATACACACTCTGTAAATGGGGTGAAATAGGAAAGTAGACACCCACATGTCTCCCCCACCTCCTTTTCTATATGGGAGTTACCTAATGAAACAGATAATTGAGGGGTTCAACCACAGGCAGAAGAAAGAATGAGGAGGGCAGACCAATCCTCTGAGAGAAGGCACCTCCTGGAAGGAGAACAGAATAATGGCAGGAAGGGGTTGGGACAGGGAGAGGAGGAGAATGAGTGGGAAATGGGGGCAAACAGGGAAGAAGATAAGAAGAAAGGGAAAAAAGGGAGGCAACAGAATAAATGAAGAAAGAAGGAGAATTTTCAAAGGAGGGAATTAGAAGAGAGACTTAAAAAGGAGACAAAAGGTAGAAGGACATGGATCCATTCAACAAACATTCATTTGAGCTCCTCCTCTGTGTCAGACAATGTGCTGGTACCAAGAATAAAACGGTGACCTGAACATGCTCTCTTCCTTCATGAAGCATCACTCTAGTGGGAAACGGAAGGGGAGGGAGTAGGATAAAAGGGAGGAGAGAAAAGAAAAAAGGAAGAATGGGGAAGGGTGAGAGACAGGGGTAGGTGGACATGAGGAACGGAGAAGGGAAACATCTGAGTGAAGACAAGACACAAAGAGCTTCATCTGCCACTGAACCACAGAGCATATAACCTGTTTTTTAACATCAACTTGGTCGAACCTGTATTATTTCTATCTTTGATTATAAATCATCACTGAAGCACAATACTGAAAAGCCTAGTTTCCATTAACAGATGTTAACTAGTAGTACGATTTAGACTTATATATTCATATGTATATATATATATATATTAATGACCTCATATTTTTTCATTCAATATTTTACCTAGAAATTTTTTAAATTTTCTTCTTGGGTTTCCTAAAGACTCCAATATTTCACTTAATCGCAATGCGACCTCTGCCACCACCACAACATCAATGTCTTCCATTTTATAGCAGTGAATTATTTCATTTATCTGCCACAGAAGATAAACCCACTAAAAAGAGAAAATACACAGTATAATCAATTGAAAGTAACTACATTGTAGAAAGAGTCACATTTTGTAAAACTTAGTACTTCCTTGAAATCACCATCTTCTAATCATATGGAATATTATACAGGTACTCCTCCTTATTAGTTGATCTTAATTATAAGTAATATAAAGATCAATAATCCTAATAAGATGATATTTAATGATCCATCTGTTGATATAAATTCACAAAGAAGATTTACTTAAGCTTAGAGTCTGCATATCTATAGCCATAATGGAAAATCTATCATATGGTTTATATATATATATATATATATATATATATATATATATCAGTGAAGATTATCTGTATCTTCAAAATTCTCATTCTCCCATCAAAAAGCAGCGGTTAAGATCACTATCAAAGGCCTCCAAAATAGTGAGGGAGAAGCAGGTGTTTCAAGTTCCACGCTGGGTGCCTTGGAAGATGTCTTTCACGTCTATAACCCCAAAGCTTAGCACATAAAATTAGCCATCACAGTTTGGGAGCTAAAATGAGAAAACAACATTTATGCACCCACATCATTTGTTTATTAGACTATATGATAAAATCATGCCCATGCAACCTTATGTAGCTAATCTTAGGAGGCCTCAGAATCATAGAAGACTGTGTTATTGTTAAAATATTCTCTCCTAAGTTTCCAGGTTATAATATTCACCTGTTCAACTTTCTCCTTTCCGAAGGAGAGAGCTCAAAAATATACTATTGAGATTATTACCAAAAAAAACTGAAATGCCTTACTTGTATTTTCTATTATTAACCTTCTTAATGAATATATCCAAGTTCATATAACCTTAAACATACTGTATTTACTCCTCCCTTAAAAACCTGAAACACCTCCCTGCTTCCCAAAATTAAATTGGGGCAGAAGTGAAGGGAATATACTTAAAGGAAAGGCTCACTCACCACTACATTTAAAGAATAGTATTGATAATTATGCGGGTGGGTAAATAGGGAAAATTTAGGTTTGAAATGTGCATCACAAATTTAATTAGCAATAACAAAAAGCATATGAAGAGAAACAAAAAGGAATACTTTATTAGTACTGATTTTCTGGGTGAATTTTGCATAGTCATTTCTGGCCACATTGACCCGCTGAATTCCTACTTTGCATTTCTGCCATAGGAACATTATCATGTCCACAACGATTTCTTTATCAGGCTGAGCATTCTGAAAACAAAAGTGGTAAAGTAAATTGATAAGAACAGTAAGATATAGAGATATAGGTATACAACATTTAATGTGTGCCAGGCAACATTCTCAGAGCTTGATACTTACTGCAGTGAACTGACTGTTTGTGTCAACTCAAAATTCTTACATTGAATTCCTAACTCCCAAAGCAATGGTATTAGGAGGTGCCTTTAGGAGGCAACTGGTATGAGGGTGGGGCCCTCATGAATGAGAATAGTGCCCTTACAAAACGGACCCCAGAAAGAGAGTGAGAGACTCCTTTCTGCCAAGTGAAGACAGAGCAAGAAGACAGCCATCTGTGAACCAGGAGGCAGATGACGCCTTGAAGGTGGATTTCTCAGCCTCCAGAACTGTGAGAAATAAATGTTTGTTGCATAAGCCAACCAGTCTATGGTATCTTTGTTATAGAAGCTCGAACAGACTAAGACACATACCAGCTCATTTAATCCTCATAACAACCTATGAAGTGAGTACTATTGCTATCATCCCCACTTTACAGATGAGCAAACTGAAGCACAACAAGATGAAGTGGTTTTTCCTAAGATAAAATGAAAGAGAGTAGCAGAGCCAGGATTCAAACCCAAGCAGTCTAGCTCTAGAGACCTCACTCTTAATGGCTCTAAGCTACTTGGCCTAAAAAGAACAGTTCCAAATACTTTCAGGCAAGTTATGTAAACCTACCAGTTTCATCCAGATTTGAAGTGTGTATATACTTCTTTCTTTTTAAAATTTCTGTATTAAAATAATAAAGAAGGGACTTCCCTGGTGGCGCAGTGGTTAAGAATCCGCCTGCCAAGGCAGGGGACATGATTCAATCCCTGGTCCAGGAAGATCCCACATACCGCGGAGCAACTAAGCCCGTGCGCCACAACTACTGAGCCTGAGCTCTAGGGCCAATAAGCCACAGCTACTGAGCCCGTGTGCCACAACTACTGAAGACTGTGCGCCTAGAGCCCATGCTCCACAACGAGAGAAGCCACCCCAATGAGAAGCCCACGCACCGCAACGAAGAGTAGCTCCCACTCGCCGCAACTAGAGAAAGCCCGCGCGCAGCAACGAAGACCCAACACAGCCATAAATAAATAAATAAATAAATACTAATAAAGAATGGAGAGGTGGAGAAACTAGTAAGGGGAGAGGAAATGGGGAGCTGGGAAAGGTTATGGAAAAGAAGAAAAGAGAGACATGAAGGAACTAAACCAAACATCACATTGGATATCAACAGATGACCCAAATCAAGTATATCTCCTCTCAGTTCAGTTACTTTGGCTCTTTCCAAAAGGAAAATAAAGTTATTCATTATGTATGAACTAGAAAGATAATGAGTTTATGATTAAAATATATTAAACCTCGAGCTCCTTTGGGGCAGCTCTAAGACTTATTTCGCATACGTGGTACCTTAGTACAGTGCTTGGGAACATAACAGAGCTCAAAAAATGTTTACTGAATTAACTGAACTAAGATACACATGGTTTTTTAAAAAGCAGAAAGATGAAAATTTCATGCGCTTTTCAGCCTTGATTGGAATTTTTTGGTTTGGTTTGCCCACTATAATAAGTATATTTGCTATCAAATACCTTTCTTTCAAAAATTAAACACCTGTCACAGGTTATAACAAACTAATAAATGAAGGAATAGAAAATATTATAAGAGTGGAACTTCTCAAGTCCCTTACTGTGTTTCACTTGCCTGAACAATAGTTAATACAATGCTCTATAACTGTGGTTTTCAAACATTTTTTTATAACAGTAAAACCAAATTTTCCAAGGAAATTCCCTCAGAATCTCAACATTGTATACAGAAACTAATAGGAACAGCTTAGGGTGTTACGACCTAAAGCTGGCTCCTGAGGAGCCTCAGAGAAGCTCTGGGGGTGGTCCCTGGAATTCAGTTTAAAACTAGTGCTGTACTAGTTTTGCTTAAATATCCATACCCACAAATCGTCATTTCTAAATACTGGCCATTGTGTGCTAAGTGACTCCAAATAATAACCAGGCTTTGTACTCAGGGACTGGAAAGCAGTATTTTAAGAATATTAACTCTCACTAAAACCACTGCCTCATTTCCTTCATCATTAGAAATATAGCTAGCCTCCTCAGTGCTTTGTGTCCACCTAGAGGGGTAGGATAGGGAGGGTGGGAGAGAGAAGCAAGAGGGAGGAGATATGGGGATGTATGTACATGTACAGCTGATTCACTTTGTTATACAGCAGAAACTAACACACCATTGTAAAGCAATTATACTCCAATAAAGATGTTTAAAAAAAAATGCAAGAAAGAAGAAAAACTATACGTATATACAAGAAAAAAATAAGAAAATCATATGTTAGAGAAAATAGATGGTAGAACGAGTCTTACATTTAAGAATAAATCTGGCAAAAAAAGAAAAAGAAATACAGCTAGCCTTGGAATTTCCCAAGAAGGAAGAGACTGATGCCCAAAATGATGACAATAATAAAAACAGATTTAAAATTACAAGTCAGGATATAAATCGATCTCTTCTTCTAATGATTAAACAATACAGAATTTCAGCAAGGTAAAATTCCTGTGATTTTTAAATCTGGCTTTAAATTAAGTAAAAGATCCTCCTTTGACACCATTACAAATTATCCAAAATAGCTTTTTCACCTGTGGAGGGCCACAGACACAGGAATACAAGGTTGCCGCCAAATGGAAAATGTCTTCTGAATATCCACAAGTCTTCACAGAAGTATCTCAATTTATAAAATACAGGAAAATGAAACAAAAAATTTCATTACAAAATTTCAAATAGAAAAGGCATAGAAACACAGAAATTCTACAAAAGTGACATAAATGATATCTGGGCAAATAGTATATCAATAAGACACTTTAAATGCTTCTGTGTGAAAACTAACCTAAGTAGGCTCTAATTCAATTAAAATGGACTATTAATATTTTCATTAATCTGTAATCTGTATGCCAACTATGTCCATAATGGAATTGAGAAGGTTTATAATATTAAAACATATAGGGCAGTTGAAATAAAAATAACAAAGGTATCTATTCAGAAACCATTAGAAGGAAAAAAAAAGCATCATTACTTGGTACAAATTATTTACCACAATTTAGCAGCCATTCAGTGCCTTAAGAAGAGATGATAAAACATAAAAGTATAGGATTAAATAATTCTCTAAAAAACAGAGGCTACAGATTTTCAATTATATACACAATGACTTTTAAGACGTAAAAAGTTTTAGAATGGAAAACTCTGCATGCTGGAAACAGAGAGGAGACCACCAAACCCTCCCTTACCAAAGTGAACTGATAGACTTGATTTGCTGCCCTGCTGGCCTCTCACTGATAAGGCGGCAGCTAAGTAGAGCCTCATTCTTCTACTCAAAACCATGACTCAAAATAAAATCTAGCATCCTTACAAGGCCTAGGAACCTGCAAGACCAGGCACCCAGCTATTTCCCTGAGCTCACCTCCTACCGCATTCTCAAATGCCAGCACCACCACTAGCGCACTCCAACCATACATGCCTCCTTGCTATTCTTTCAACAATCAAGCACACTCTCACTCAGGGCCGCTGCACTTCCTGCTCCCTCTGCCTTGAACATTCTTTCTCTCACCTCACCTGTAGAGAGCATATAAAGTCATCTTAATTTTTCAGAAATGCAAATAAATACTCACCATGAAGAGCAATTTTTTTAACGTAAACTTGACCTCCTTTGTAGTTTTCGAGGGGAAAGATCAAACCTTTGTTCCTCTTTACGTTGATTAAAGGTTCTATTGCAATAAGAAGAATTAAATCTTTCTCTGCTTTCTTTGACTCTGGATCATCCTGCCTCTAAGAAAAGTATATCCCATAATTAATTACTTCAATGTCATGTTAACAAAATGAAAACAAAGTAATTATTTTGCATATATTACCTGGAGAAAATCAATAAGCTGCCCAGCTGCAGATTCAAATAAACTCCATTCCTCGTAAGTAAAAGCTAGTTTTATAAATTTCACGGCAGCCTCCACAGAAATAACATTTTTCCTTCTTATAATAAGTTCCAGAAGAGAAGATTTTGGAAAATCAAGCATGCCATCTGCACTGGTATTTGACACTAGAAAAGGAAAGAGAGGGGTTTGGATGTCATTTGTGCAAAGAAATGTTTACTACATATTAAATGTCAGACACTGCCAAGCTAGGTAAACAACGGAAAAGACGCAAACACAACCCCTACCTTCACAGAGCTCGCACGCAGGTGGGGGTAACAAGGAATCTTAGGGGGCAAATACCTTGGTGCTGTGCGGACAAGTAAGAAAGGCATCAGACAGAGGTTTGGAGTAGGAGGTCGGTCAGGGAAGGCCACCCCAGAGGGAGGAACATGGAATCTCAAAAAGAGAGGATTAGCAAGAGTTAACTAGTGAAACAGACAGCTAGATATTACAGACTGGGAGCTCGGAAAAGAGATCTCAAATAGGGATATAGCTTTAGAGTCATCATTACATATCCACACCAAATGGGCAACAGACAGCTGCCTAGGACAGAACAGCAAGGAACCCCAACAAGTAAGAGAAGGGCCGCGGGAGCAAAGGCTGCCAGGGAGAGCGTTTAAAGAGAAAGGAGTAGTCAACAGCAACAAATACTACAGAGAGCAAAGGGAAGAAAAACTCTGACTTTCAAATTGAACAAGAAGGAGGTTGTCCCTGACACTCTGTCCACGACAGAAGACCGCCAAGTACAAGCAGGAAGGAAAGAATTTGGGACAGTGAAAACAGACAATTCCTTCAATAAATCTGACTCTAACAAGAGGAAGAAATACAGGGGAGGAAGCTGGATAGGGATGAAGGGCAGTTTGCAGAGATTAGGCCCAAAGACCTAAAGAGGAGGAGAAGGAACATTCCTTCCACTTTAATGACAGACAGTGGATGAAGGTAAATTTTCAGGTGTGGGTGAAGGAAGTCAAGGGAATTCTCCTCTGAGATCTTGTATCTTTCTTGTGAGGAAAAGATGAGCCCAAACTGCGGCACAGAGGCTCCGTGCCCTGAGATGGGTGCACACGTGCACACACACACGCACATCCTAAGCTCACTTAGATGATCATGATGATGTTATAGACAATTTTATGAAAATTTTAAAATATAGATAAAATCAAAGTACTATTTACCAAACAGAAGATTTTCTTTAAAGGAAAAGAAATTCTAAATCATTTTATATCTATGGAAGAAATGTAATCCATAGTTAAAAACATTTCCACAAAGAGAATTCCAGGTCCAAATGCCTTCACCAGCGAATTCAAACATTTGGGAAGAAATAACACAAATCTGACACAAACTCCTCCAGATAATAGAAAAAGAGGGCAGAACTCTCAACTCTTATTATGAGGCAAACATGACCTTGAGAGCAAAACCCAAAAACGATATTATAAGAAAGGAAATCTCTCTCATGAACAGAGAAGCAGAATATTAAACACTAGCAAGAAAATCAAGCAATATATCAAAAGGATAATCCTTACCGCCAGATTAAGTTTATTCCAAAAATATTGAGTAATTAAAAATTAGATAAGCAATCAATGTAATGTACCACATTAATAGAAATAAAAGACAAATCCAATCGATTAACTCAATAAATCTCAATAAACCCATAAAAAAGATTTTGATAAAATTCAACAACTATTCAGGATTAAAAACAAACAAAACTCTTAGCAAACCAAGAATAAAAGAAACTTCATTAATCTCAAACAGGGTATCTAAAAATATCCTTCAGCAAATATCAATATTAATGATAAAATACTGAAAGCTTTCCATCTGAGATCATAAATGAGACAAGGATATCTGCTATCACCACTGCCATCCCATGTTTTACTGGAGAGCCTATCCAGTGCAAAATAAGTCAAGAAATGCAAGAAAGAAGAAATTAAAAGGTTAAGAATTGGAAAGAAACATAATTGTCATTATTCACAGATAATATGACTGTATACATAAAAAATCCAAAAGAAAATCTACTAATACATTATTTGAATTATCCATTGAGTCTAGCAAGGTTGCTGAATTCAAGATCAATAAAAATCGGTATCAGTTTCTTAGGTTTGGACTACCGTGCTAAAATTTTTGTTATTCATGTTCTACCATAAAGTACTATTTTAACAACATATTTACTTATTAAAAGTTCTTTTCCTGCTATAAACAGTTCTGAGACAACATCATGAACTTCTACTTCATCTGTAGCAACAGGTCCAGTTTGTAGTGTTCGCTGGTTTGAGTCAGAGAGAGCCTCCAAGACAGCCAGAAACCGGGATGCAGTGCTATCAAACATCTCATCCAACAACCGTTCTGTGACAGTACGTGGCCACGGCAACTGGAATAAAAAAATAAATTAAAAAAAAATACAGCTCACTTTTTTAAAGTTCTGCAATGTTTGATAGTATAAGGCGAAGACAAGTAAGGTGCACTTCATTAACGCTAAAAGAGAGAGTGGTTGGTCTAGTGATGAGATGGCTGCTTTTACGGTTTTCATTTTTTGAGGTGTCACTCCAGACTATTAAAGGTTATGTCATGCTGCCATTACATCAAAAACGTTGCCATGGGCTTCCCTGGTGGCGCAGTGGTTGAGAATCTGCCTGCCAATGCAGGGGACACGGGTCCGAGCCCTGGTCTGGGAAGATCCCACATGCTGCGGAGCAACTGGGCCCGTGAGCCACAACTACTGAGCCTGCGCGTCTGGAGCCTGTGCTCCGCAACAAGAGAGGCCGCGACAGTGAGAGGCCCGCGCACCGCGATGAAGAGTGGCCCCCGCTCGCCGCAACTAGAGAGAGCCCTCGCACAGAAACGAAGACCCAACACAGCCAAAAATAAATAAATAAATAAATTTATTTAAAAAAAAAAAAAAAAAACGTTGCCATCTCTTTATATGTTTGTGTTTCCAAAGCAGCCTAAAAAGGCTGTTTATTAATAAATGGCAACATCAGTCTCCATATGGTTTGTGGTACCTCCATTACAGCCTTTAGGAACTGATACTCAAACTTAGGTTGCCTCAAAATCTCTCAGGAGCTCTTTTTAGATTCACAGACCAAATCTCCAGAGATTCAGTGAGTCTGGGTGGGACATTTTTAGTAAACACTGGAGGAAATTCTAATGCAGAAGGTCCCCAAACCCAAATTTGAAACACTATTTTATAGTATAAATAACAGGTCTTACAGTAGCTAACTCTAAAGAAGAGTTGACCAGCTGTATACAAGTAAGCCAGAGCCAGTTAGAGCCGCGCGCGAATCCCTAGCCACTGTGCTTTGTGTCGGCCCAGAATGATTTCACCCCAAGCAGATGTCCTGCCTCCACACTTAAGTCTTCTCTCTGACAAATGACCTGTTCTCTGTACTTAGATTACCAGGAAACAAGAAAGGTAGCTCTAGTTGGCTTTTCTAGAATCCATGTCCAGTTAGAGGATATCCATATTTCCCACGATTTCCTTGCTTCATTCCTCTTCCTGGGGCAAAGTCAGAAAGACGGAAAAGCAAAAGCAGGGATAAAGCTGCTTTGGACTATTTTTCCCCAAACAAAAACTTCCCTGCTTATTAGCTTCTATGCGCTTTCAACCCTTAGGTTAACTGATATGTTAAAAACCTCAGTAAAGCTTAAGCTTCATGCCCTGCCCTCTCTTGCTTTACAAACAGATGTCAGGGTTTCCTCTAAGATGTTTGCTATGGGTTAAAACAGAGCTTTAAAAAATTATATTTGAACAGCATAATACACTTTCTAATAATTAGAAGCATTCAAAATGAAATGGTAAAACCCAAATAAATTACAGTGAAATTGTTTTTTAAAATATCCTAGAAAAACTAGCAAAAAGTGAACTAGGGCTATAGATTTATCAGAGCTATAGATGAAAAACAAGCAAAAGATTTTAAAATATAAATATTTAAAAGATCTACAAAAAAATATTTAAAGCTAACGCAATTTAAAAAACACTGGATTGTCAAGCATGACAAGCAAAATATTAATCTCTATAAAAACAATGAGCCTGGTGGTGGGATGAATTGGGAGATTGGGATTGACATATATACACTAATATATATAAAATAGATAACTAATAAGAACCTGCTGTATAAAAAAATAAAATAAAATTCAAAAAAAAAACTGTAGGCATAATGAAAAAAAAATGAGCCTATTCAAATACATTTTAAAAATTAAAATCTCTAGTAGATAAATGGTCAAAGCTGTAAAAGATAATTCACCTGAAAAGAAAATAAAAAGAGTAAACACAAATATAAGGGAAAGTTGGATCAAAATAATAAAGTTAAAACAAGCCACTTTATGAAAACTGAATTATTTTAAAAATTAAGAAATAATAATAATATCAAAATGATAATAGCTTGTGGTGAAACTGGTACATGTGGGTTGTCACCTTGGAGTACTCGTTTCGGAAATCAATTTGGCAATATATATCAAGAGAAATAAAAGTGTTTGTAACATTATTCAAATTCTACACCTTGAATTTTTCCCACAGGAAATAAAAGAAAGAAAAAATAATATACCTGAAGATGTTGATTACAGCAATATTTATAACAGCAAAGAACAGGAAAACAACTAAAATACTAGTAATAAAAAGTATTAGACAAATCCTGGTACATGTACTGCACAGGGTATACTAAACCATCTTTTAAATTGTCAAGATGGATGAGAAGCTGAATGATATAACCCACGCAGTCAGTTCCAACCCTAAACACCATGGCTTCCATGACATCGGTGCCACGAGATGTAATATGTTAATTCCCCAACATAATACATCCACCCCATTCAAGCTCAGTTTCTCACTGTCTCACTGTCTACCAAAAGTCGTTGCTTACTTTTGCTTCCAAGCTGTGTCCACGCTCTTGTCCTTTACTTAGAATGTTTTCCCCCCTTCTCTCTGTCTAATCAAATCCTGCTTGTTATTCCAAAGCCATTCAAAAAAGAATTTCGACTTCATCTTTTCTATGTGCCACCACTCTTGAGCCACAGTAGGCCTTCGATACATGGCTACTGAATGAATGAATGAAAAATAGTAATAGCTCATACAACTGAGGACCTACCACGTGCCAGGAACAGTCTAAGGGCTTTACATGTAACTCATTTAATCACCACCATTATTTCCTTCTTAATTCTTATCACAAGCTATAATTTACTTATTTATTTATTATGTAATTTCTCCACTAGAAGGTAACCTCTACGTATCTTGTTCACAGAGCAGGTACTTTAAAAATATTTATTGAATGAATCACTAAACGGTCAATCATTAGAAGTCTGAATTAGCAGTCCCATAAAACAATCCTTTGAAAGTCAAAATGATTCACTGTGAGTTAACAACTGTCCTACAAACTCAGAAATTTTCTGTAAAATGAATTTAATGCACACTGAAATACTTTCTTTTGTAGAAACAGTAAAACGATTTCATAAATTTAAAGCAGAACATTCTGCAAAAATATGCCTCCTGCTCTCTAACAAACACTATAGCATTACTACTCAACAATACCAGATGCAGGCTATTCAGCAGCTCATCCAAGGAATTATCTATAATTTGGCAAGCTACCACCCCCACCAATTACACACCACTGGTCAGTAAGGGACATGATTTAAAAGGAGGTATGAACTACATGCCTGGACTCAGTACTCAATCTATCTCAGAGACACTAAGTAGCAATAGAAAGCTACCATGTGCAAATAATATTTGTATTTAAATATGATTTATTTAAAAGAAAAAAAGAGAATTCCTCTCAAATATTATAAGAAGAAATGAGGAAAGAGAATGGCAGTCATTGGGGAAGTTAGAATACACTGGGCTAGAGACCTGGGTTCTGGTTCCGGTGCTGCCAGCAGCTGGCTTAAATACTCTGGGCTTTATTTTCCCCATCTGTAATAGAAAAGGACTGAACCAAATGATTTCTAAAATTCCTTCCAGGTTCTGAGATTCTACTACTCTTCTGTCAGAAAGTGCTCATCTTCTTCCCCCTCACTTTCATTTTCAGTCCCAAAGAAGCTCATAAAAGAGAGTTTACAACTGTCTAGAATGGTCAGGGAACACTTCAAAGAAATACAGAGCTGGGACTTAAGGAACACTGAGATTCAGAATGGCCAGGGGGAAGACAGTGGGAGAAGGAAAAAGGCAGAAGGGAGAAAGGGCAGAGGATCCCACAGGCATATCTATGTCCCACTCCTTTCCCTGGGAGCCCTTAGTGCTGTTGACCAAACACACCTGTGGCCAAGAGGGGCCATGTGAGGAGTTCTGACCACGTTAGAAAGGAGGCTGCTGTCACTTCCATGCTGAGCATCACTGCCTGTGTGAGGTCCTCCAGAGCTCTCTTAGGTGCCCTCTGGCAGAACGACCCGGCAATGTTCCAAATGAGGACTGCTCCTCAACCTGGCCCTGAGCATCGGTCATGAGCAGAGCTCCTGATAACTATAATAATGTTTGACTCCAGTGGGAAATAAATTGTTTTAAGCCCCTGAGACATGGGGGTTGTTTGCTGCTCCAGTATAACCTACACCCTAAACACTCCCAAAGGAGAAACCAGAAGCTGATAAGAAAAGGTGCCTCCACCTCTTCTCCATCCTCAATGCCTTTGAAGCTGACACCAAGTGGTCAAAAGGCCTCTGCAGCACCACTCAGAAGCCTGTGCATTTGAACCTTTCGCAGGCTCTTCAGCTTCTTGGCCTTTAATGTTACAAAACTGGGATTGTGCGAAGGTACAAAAGCTTTGAGAAAGGGATGAAGCAAGGCCGTGTCCAAATTGGGAAGGCATTCTTCTATTTGCCATTGGTGCAGGGATTAGGGGGCAGGATTTAATACTTAGTGTCTAGGCTTAAAAGACAGAGAGGTATAACACAAATGCACTGCAAAAAGAGTCTAAAACAGAGAAGACGTTCTGAGACTTACAGTTTGTGCTTCCTTTAGGTTAACTCTTATCTTTGGTCTAAAGAAACTTTTGTTTTTTCTTCTAGATTCGAATACTCCCCTTTTGAAGATCATGACTGCCATCTGCCTCAAAAAGAAGAATTATATATGAAGTAATAATGGGATGTACTTTTCAGCTACTAATATTAAGTACTTAATCATTTGTAGAGTACAGTAAATTTCTTTTATTTCATGAAATTTTTATACCTTTATCGTGGCCTCTCTATAATATCCTCTGGATTCTTCCTGTGATTGTGAGGAACTCATTAATTCCAGTTGCCTTAACTCATCAATTTTAGCCAAAGCACGCCGAGCAAATGCCTACATGCAATTAAAATAAATTTAATTCATAATAAGTTATAGTGATTAAAAATGTATCAAGACAGTATGCTTTATTCTCCCAGACATTTGATTTAATTGGTGAATTAAACTCTAGGCTGATGCTGATTCTTTAGAACATGGTAGCTGTCCTGTTAATCATTTCCGAGATACACCACTAATTTCTGTAAATCTAAAGTTAATAAAATGTCGGATATACTAACTTTATTAATTAATTCAAAAAGTAAGGAAAGTCAAATTCTGGGCTAAACAGCAGCTTCATATAGATGATCACTTCTCTGGCATTGTACACACGTACACACACACCCCTCCTCAGTGCTCTTCTCAAATTCTAACCTTTCTACCAAAACAAGCTGTATTAATCTATTCAATTATTCATACTGTCCACTAAATTGTGAGGTCCTTAAAGGGTCTTATTCATTTTGGGATTTCTAGTACCCAACATATAGGAAGTATGTATTAATATCTGAGGAAAGGAAGCAGGCTAGCTTATTTAATCAGTTCACCATTATTATAATTCTTTAGCAATAACAGCAAAACAAGTTCAATTCATGCAATTTATTTTACTAGTTCTTTGAAGTACTTTATTTATAATTTATGATTTTTCATGAAGATGCTTCTAGAACACAGTAGTAACATAAAGGGTTACATTTTCCAATAAGAGAAAATTCCAATAGGAATCAAATGGTCAAAACTATGCAAACATTTCGATCCCTGATAAATTTAATAGCTATAGAAACATGCCACCAACTAGTACACTAAAACTAACTACGCATATATGGTGAGTAGTTTCTAGAATGTATCCTAGGCTAGAAAAAGTATCCCACAAGGGCTGTATTAAGCTGTTCTCCTGCTGAAATCCAGCCCACCCTGTACTCACCAAGCTATGCACACTGGTGCAGGGATAGGTTCGCCCAAAGGAAAGGGTGCCTGTTTCTAATTCTCACCAAGACCCCATCCACTGACAAGCCAAGTACCACATACCATAACGAGAGTGCCTGTTTTCATTTGCACAGAGGTGTGGCATAGGCCAATAGAAGCCCCAACCAGTTAAGTTATAGTTCAAATATTCAATCAAAAATATATATAGGAAAAGAGGAAAAATAAGAAATAGAGTATACTAAATAAATCAGAGAAAAGCAAGACAAATGGATGGTAGGTGGCATGGAATACAGTAACTAAACAGGTAAAGAAAGTAGCTTGCATACAAGAATACAATGAGGAAGGGAAGAGATCAGAGATCTGATTCAGAAAAGGAGTAAAGATGGTAGAAGTGAATAGAGAATAAAGGGGGAAACAGAAAGTGAAGTGAGAGACCAACAGAATGGAGAAGTCAGGCAAATTTCTGCAAATAAAGCCTGGGACATTTGTCTTTGCTTCACTGCAATTCTTTGGGTTTTGTTTGCTTGTTTGTTTTCCTGCTGCTCATCTAAAGAAAAAAATGCTGAATATGTTGTATTTTTAAATATTGGCATCCTCAGAGTTAAAAAGTAGCGTACCTCTCCGTGAATACCAGCCTGGCAGTCATAGTAGCATTGGCAGACAGCGGTGTAAAGAGTAGCTCTCCACGTCAAGTACCTGATGGACAGAAGTGGGACCGAGGATTCCATACATATACTGGCCCACAGGAGATATTCCAAGGCCTGAGACAGAAAAAGGGCACAATAGAATGTCTTTTCATTTTAAGCTAATAATGCCGATTTTCATTTAATATTATCAAATTATGATGGTGAGCCCAAGATGCTGACTACTTAAACTAAAAATACCACAAATAATGAGTCAACTAAAAAAACAAGCATTTAAAAGTAAAAGAATAATTTCAAGAACTCAAAATCTCAAGTTAGCCATTTTAGAATGTCTTCCTTCTTAGCTCCTAAAATCCTATGAACTCAGCTTATTTTTATTAACATTTATCAAGTGTCAACAGTAGTCTAGGAGCTAATTCCAACAATGCAATTGTTATTAGCCGGTCTCAAACCAATGTATTATTCTGAAAATAAACTGGCATAACAGGGTAGGGAAAAATAGAAAAGGCTTACAATCTGGGGCCTGTGATACTTAGTAGAAACTGTCCAGGATTAGAATCAAAAAGACCTGAGCTTCAGTTCCAATTTTAACACCTAGTATCTGTGTCATTTTACTTCTCCAGGCCTCAATTTTCTCATCTATAAAATGGGTATTTTAGTACATCACTGCAGTACTGTTATGGGAAGGAGATAATGTACATGACACACTAGGATGATTTTGACTCAATGTAAGCCGCCCATAAATAATGCCTATTACCAGTGTAATTATTCCAAAGGTACAAACTGAAACAAAATTTTGGGGAAGGGTCACCGTTGTTATTGGCCCATCTGTTGGAATATATGTAAGAGTCTCTTGTGCTATTCTATCTACAGTTAAAGAACTTTTCCCCACAATCCCAGTGATAATCCTTTTTGGACATATTTTTCCCATAAAGCCCTGGGAAACACTATTTGAAACTGGGAAACACTATTTGATGATATGTATTTTGCAGTTAACTTTGTCAATATTTTCCTTTCTTTGAAAATATTCTAGGGACTTCCCTGGTGGCACAGTGGTTAAGAATCCACCTGCCAATGCAGGGGACACAGGTTTGATCCCTGGTCTGGGAAGATCCCACATGCTGCGGAGCAACTAAGCCCACGTGCCACGACTACTGAGCCTGCGCTCTAGAGCCCACGAGCCACAACTACTGAGCCCACATGCTGCAACTACTGAAGCCTATGCACCTATGCTCCGCAACAAGAGAGAAACCACCACAAATGAGAAGCCCGCACACCGCAACAAAGAGTAGCTCCCGCTTGCCACAACTAGAGAAAGCCGCGTGCAGCAACAAAGACCCAACGCAGCCAAAAAAAAAATATTCTAAAACCTCAAAGGCTAGCCAGGACATGGAAGCAACTTAAATGTCCATCAACAGAGGAATGGATAAAGAAGATGTGGTACATATATACAACGGAATATTAGTCAGCCATAAAGAAGAACAAAATAATGCCATTTGCTGCAACATGGATGGACCTAGAGATTGTCATACTGAGTGACACACAGAAAGACAAATATCATATGATATAGCTTATCTGTGGAACCTTTAAAAAAAGGGGTACAAATGAACTTATTTACAAAACAGAAGTAGAGTCATGAATGTAGAAAACAAAATTATGGTCAACAGTGGATAAGGGGGGGAGGGATAAATTGGGACATTGGGATGACATATATACACTACTACGTATAAAATAGATAACTAATAAGAACTTGCTGTATAGCCTACTCAATACTCTGTAATGGCCTATATGGGAAAAGAATCTAAAAAAAAAGAGTGGATATATGTATATGTGTAACTGATTCACTTTGCTGTATACCTGAAACTAACACAACATAGTAAATCAACTATGCTCCAATAAAAATTTTTAAAAAATAAAATTTTAAATGGTAAATGGACTGTATTGCCCTTCACTTGACTGAATATTAGAAGAAATTTGGTCTCTGCTCCACATATTGCATTAGAACTATTACTGGGATGGAAATAAGAATCTATGAGCAAAGTATCTCAGAATATCAAATTCTAAATTCTATCCATGGAAATATCAGCCTTAACAAAGCAGTCTCCCAGGACTATTGGGATACTTCCTCACTTGTCTCCTTATCTTCTTAAATACTCTGCTTCCTTATGCATCTTCCTTACTCCACCAGAGTTATCCTTCTAAAATGCATATTGAGTTGTGTCACTCTTGTGCTTTAAACATTCAATGGCTCCCTATTGCCTATATAACAAAGGTCAAACCCTTTATAGGGCTTTTTTTTTTAAACATCTTTATTGGAGTATAATTGCTGTACAATGGTGTGTGAGTTTCTGCTGTATAACAAAGTGAATCAGCTATACATATACATATATCCCCATATCTCCTCCCTCTTGCGTCTCCCTTCCACCCTCCCTATTCCACCCCTCTAGGTGGTCACAAAGCACCGAGCTGATCTCCCTGTGCTATGCGGTTGCTTCCTTTATAGGGCATTCAAACACCCTTCACAACCTGGTCCCTGCCTTCCCCCACCCCATCCCCATTACTCTTGACCTTGCATAGTATACTTAAAGCTGGTCCAAAATACTTTCCATTCCACAAAACATCTTAATGGTCCAAATATGCATCTCTGCTCACTCTGTTCTCTCCTTCCCCATAAGACTGAGCTGAAACTCTACCTCCACTATTAGCAGTGGTACTTGGACAATTAAATTCCACGAGCCTCAGGTTCTTCATCTGCAAAATAGGTATACCAGTAACTGTTTTATAGGATTGTGTCCATTAATACATGCTGAGTGCTTAGAACACAGTAAACACATACTAAGTGTTAGCTTTGCTAATGACACTGAAGACAAAGAAGGAGGAAGGGGGAGCATGGGGAAGACGGAGGAACAGGAAGAGGAGAAGGGGGGTAAGAGCAGGGGAAAGAGAACTAGCTGTTGAAGAGGACTCTTCTAACGTCCCTAAAGAGAAATGACCTTTGCTTCAGTTCTGTCTCTCCTGTAATTGTGCTGTATGTATATACATGTGCATCTATACACTGTATATAATTTACATAGATTCTTACATACACATATATATGTCACATCCAATTGCATTAATATGCTCCTGTGTGTGATTCCGAAACCTTACTCTGATCTCTTTGAAAATAAGAACAGTGCCTTTTTTGTTATTATATCCCCAGCACCTAGAGCAGTGCCAGGTACCTAGCAGATATTCTCAAGTGCTATTAAATGCATTCACTGAACAACCCTAAAGTCAGCCAGAAACAACCAAGGGAGAGTTAACAAGTAGTCTAGATTCTCAAGAAAATAATGATAATAAATTTGGACAACAGAAGAAAGCTCCTCTTCCAATAACAAATTCAGCCTTCAATAACTGAGGAAATAATTAAGGAAAAATAAGTCTATAGTCGTCAAACCCAATGTGAAAAGGCAAATCATCAAAAAGGTCCAGGAGCTTCACATGTATAAAGCAAACCCATCAGACTGACAAAGCATTTAACAGTAAAAACAGATGAAACACTGGTAACATTCAGACCCTATTACCATCTTTGGAGCCCTCAAAGACAATGTGTATAACATGTGTGCAAGCAGCTCAGTGGACATCTAAAAGAAAAAAGGAGGCTGAAAAGCCAGAATTCTCCACCGTCTGGTCAATTTTGAGTCCAGAGGAAAGGGGGCTGTTGGAAGCAGAGCGGGGTTTGACACAGACTTGTAATATCCTTTGCTATCCGCTGGGAATGTAAGCTCATCCCACTAGAATGCAAGTTCACCTTAGGAAAGGGCCCTGTCTGTCTTGTTCACCACTGTATCCCCAGCCCCCAGAATTTTATCTGGCATGTAGTAAACATGCAACAAATCTTTGCTGACTGACTGACCTCCATTGAAAAGTTTCAGTTCATGATGCTAAACATGGACCTACTTCAGGTAATCACAGGCTAAAAGGGCTGAAAATCTATCTAATTTCATCCCCTCCCCAACATCATCAGCACCACCACCTGATGTCCCACACC
Organism: Balaenoptera acutorostrata; assembly: GCF_949987535.1. Classification (NCBI taxonomy): domain Eukaryota; kingdom Metazoa; phylum Chordata; class Mammalia; order Artiodactyla; family Balaenopteridae; genus Balaenoptera; species Balaenoptera acutorostrata. Next base: position 25,291,036 of record NC_080074.1, read on the forward strand.
TTCCCTGCCCATGACTTCCCACCTCCAGTAACAAGGAACATGCCATGTGGCATAAGAAAATTCTAAACATGAACTTCTTTAATCTGAAATGCAATCCACCTTGATACACCTCCGGTGCATTCATCCTAGTTATGCCTTCTGGAACAGCACAAGACCACTCAAAACTCAACTTGCAAATCACCGCCTTCCATGAATCTGAAAGCACCCATGCAGCCTGCCCTCTCCCCCAGCTCTCTCTCCAGGATAAAGCTCCCCAAGCACTTCTATACCTCCCAGGACTGCACTTCCCTTTCCCATCATGGTTGGTCTTCCACGGCTTTGCTCCAGGTTGCCAAAGTCCCTTTAAAGTGTGTAACTAGACCACAGTGAAAGGAAACTCCCCCTCCCTGGTTCTGGACACTATATCTCTACTAAGTTGGCCTGGGGTCGCTTTATTGCTGTTTTCGTTGCTGCTGCTGTCATTGTTTGCTGATTTTGCCACACAACTGATAGGGAATTAACAGTCATCAAAACTCTTGAGTTCCTCGTATCTGCTGCACAGAAATCTTATTGTGGATTTTTACATTCAGGTTGTTGTATTTTGGGGGAGGTGGAATTAAACCATGTATAAATTTCCCCCCTTTATATCCACGTCTTTCCAAAGCTCTCAGGATTCCTGGTATTAGAAATTTCACATTTCAAAGTAAAAATAGCATCAGTGAACAGCTGTTCACATGATATCTGGGTTTGGCCTCAGACTTAACATCAAAGACCCTAAATCACAGATTTTAGTGCCAGAAGGGACCTTAAAAGTAACGTAACCTGACTCCAAGAGACTAAACTGCTTGTAAGTGACAGAGCTGGGGCTGAAATTCAGGTCTCTGGATTCCCAAGTGCAGCAGGATTCTTCCCACTACATAGGGAAACTATAACAAAAAGGAGAAAAGCCATCATTCCACTTAGGGCTCTGAGAAACCATCATTCAGGTTTTAAAGATGAAATGCCATTTCAAAAAAAAAACAAAAAAAAACCCCTATTAATTTGTAGCATTTTTTCTTGCGCCTGAAAGAAAGAATTATTTCTATTAATACAAAATTGATGATTTCAGCAGGACTACTGTCTTCCTTAAAAAAAAAAAAAAAAAGCAACTTCGAAAAACCATATTATAGGAGCCTAGCAAAAGCATGGTTCAGGTGTCAAGTAGGAAAAACACACACACAATTAATCAGCTGAGCCACAGGATGGCACTGCAGCGTCATTTATATCAACTCATACCCTTTGAGGGAAAACAACTGAGAAGTATTTCAAAGGCTGGACTTGAAGTTTATGTAACAGTATGTGGACTGATCTGACAACCACTGTTGAAGCCACACACTTTACCAAACTATTTCAGTTTTATAGTAAAGGGAAACAGAAATCAACATTTTCTTAGAATGAACAGATTCTACTGAATTCTTTAATGTCTGCTGAGTACTATACTACAGTTGTAAATGCCTCAGAAGAAACTACAGCTTTTACCATAAAGGAAAGCAAACTGTCTTAGGTCTTTAGGGAAAGGCTTAGAGAACTGCCCTCCCTCCATTCGCTAAGCTCATGCTGGTGACCTGCCTCAGCGCAAAAGTGCTTCCCATTCGGGGGAAAGCCCTGGCCAGTCTTGGTCTTCAGGATGCCTTCAGTCATGTCAGAAAATATTTCAACATTGTATCAGGAGCTCCCACACAACTCCTCCATTTGCAGAGATGAACCATAATAGGGTGGGTCATGGGATATGCCAACAGACACGCCTTATTCTAATGGTGCTGAGAGGCAGTACAGGGTGGCATTGGCTCTGGCCTCCGCTACATCTCTAACTAGATGTGTGACCTTGAGCGAATTAACCTTTCTAAGGCTCAGCTTCCTCGTCTATAAGGTAAAGGTAATGATGGCACCTTCTCAAAGTGCTGGTGTGAGGATTAAATGAGATAATATGCGAAAGTGCTTAGAAGCATACCTTAGAGATGATAAGCATTCGTTCAACAAAGGACAGTGATGGTGGTGGTGCCCACCTCATAAGACTGTTATGGCATTACTGTGTATGCAAAGCCCTTCACACAGTACCTAACACAGAGTAGGGATTCAATAATAATAACACATGGTAATCATAATTCCCAGCTCCTATAGGAATAGGACTTTAGATTGCTCTGGGGTGACACCAAGAAAAGCCTAAGGATTCCACATCGTTACTCCTTCTGTCTTTTGCTATAACAGACTTGAACTCTAAAGTAGCTACAGAATCAGGAGGATTCAGACGTGGCTGGACTGCCAAGGGCTTGTCCCCATTCAATGGACCCATCGAGTCCATTTATAGTCTCAGCTCAGGAATCAACTCGTCAGCTGAGGGTTTGTGAATTTCAGGGTGAAAATTAATTTCCTTGAAACTTATTATACTGAACAAACTGAAAGAATTTCATCCTGATCTGAAAGTGCCAACTGTACAGCCACCCACCACCCCCAAATTCTTGCATTCCTCACTCCCCCCACTCCCATCCCACAAGATTGGGACATAGAATGATCCTCCTTCAGGCCTTCCTTATTTTGTCAGAGAGAAACTCAAGTTATATGAGGGGGAGAGAAGATGTCCTACAAAGGGTATAAATCAGAAATTATTCTAAGATGACTATCATGTTAAATTAAAATTCTCTCAGCATTAACAAGTACAAACATTAACAGTTAAATGTTGGCACAGACATCTCTGCCCTTCAAAGTTTTGCCAGACAAATGCTATAAGCAGACCAAACTATGATGGCTCCACGGAGCAGTATTTGTTGCTACAGCAAGTGCAACAGGAGATTGCAAATTCTTTTTAGGAAGTCATCTGGAACTGGATAGAGAATCATTGGAATAGTCTGTAGGCCAAATTTACATTATACACGGGACAGTCTCCCCTCATTTTAATTCACACTCAAAAAGCTGGCATAGAGTTTGTTCAAGTCACGGTCAGTAATAGAGCTTTTAAATGCAAGGAACAAAACAGAGAGAGAACACCCAATTAATGTTACCCATTAAGCATGCAAATATCTTTGCTTCTACCTATTTTTTAGCATTGTCAACTTTTAAGATACTTGGCTGTGTTTTGAGGAAATAAGGAAAAAATATCTGTCCCGAGCGTTAGAATATTCAGAGCAAGGTTTTGCATGCAATAGAGAAGACTAAAGTAGTAGTGTTGCAAATGCCAGAAAGAACTCAAGCATGGTCTCAAGGAGAGTATATTTTCCCTTCTTGGCCTACATTCCAATGACTAGACAGTGAACGCAGGGAATAAACATGTCTCCTGCAGACAGAAGTGTTACCAACATGGTAAGGAAGTCAACGGAAGTGTCAGCCACTTCCTCGAGCTAAAACTCGAGTTTTAAGCAGTGAGTACTGGTCAGTGAGAATCTTACTGTAAGACAAAGTCAGCTCATAACTGGGACAGAGTTTAGGAGTTTGTTCACCCAACTAGTATCTGGACCATAAGTACAGTCCAGCTCTTCAAGCAAAATGCAGTCCAAGCTCCATAACAAGACATAAACAGGCTAACCATAGTTTATCATCCAAACCAGCACATTTTTAAAAGTGAAAGTAGGCACTATTAATAATTACTCCAGGACAACAGGCATAAAACAGGACTGTCTTGGGCAAGCTAGAATGTATGGCCACCCTACCTAGAGATATAGTTATCAGATGAATGTTCAGTAACATATTGACAAGTTATGACTAATTTGAGAGACTGAAGGACACTGGAGAAATACCTATCAACTTTAGAAATTCTTTCTTCTCATTAATACTTTATTGTCTACATTTTTACATGATCATATTAAAGGAAAACTAAAAACAGTAAACCTATGTAAATTCACTAAATTTTGTTATATAATTCACAAATTTTCTTTGTTTAGCATGCAATGCTAACAAAAGTCTTAAGAAAGCCAGGAATTACAGGGGAAGATATTTTGTCAGTAAATTCCATACCTTAGAAGAGTGACCTATGATCATCAGTTTTCTGCAAATGGTGTAAATGTAAATGGTACCTAGATGGAGAAAAAGATTAACATGTTTTACAGTCAAATGATGAAATTTTACATTCCAATTTCTGCAGTTTAAGTTGGTAGTTCCCGAAACAAGTGATTTTCTCATGAGAAAATCTGATAATGGCCAGAGAGCTATAATTATTATAAACTTTTTTGTAACTTGTAGCCAAATTATTGAAAGAACTAATATGACCATATTTTAAGTATGTTGACACAGGAATCTTTTAGTCTCATTTTAAAGGCAGTTTAAGTTTTGAAATATATTGAACAAAAGAGTATTTTAGTAGCATAATTTATGTACTTTGTGGTTTTATTAATTCATATAAAATGTTATGGGTTCCCATGGTTTCCTCACAGTTGAAAAACTGAAGATTTATCTCCAAATAAGACTAGAATACACATTTAATCAGATGGCACACAATACGCAAAAAGGAAATTCATAATTTAAAACTCATAATGCATAATAGGTTGTATTATATTCATTCACTGTCTCATACAATATGTATCCCATTATTAAGGTACGTCCCATAAGCACTCTAATGAAAAACGCCATTTCCAACTCCTATTAAAGATCATTCAAGTATGATTTTTTTTTTAAAATCAAGCCATTAATTAAATGAGGATAGAAGACTCATTTGATGGCAGCATTTGGAGGATGAGTGGGGAATGACATCACCATATATCCTTCTGTATACAAAGGACATTATCGGGCTATAAACATAACCCAAAAGACAGTATAATACCATGCTTTAAAAAGGCGTGTAATTATAATGACAAGCAATGTAAATATTTTCTATAAAATATCTGATCTAAAATTCATAACCACCAAAATTCAACAATTCCAAATCCTATGTTCACGTTTAAACTTTAAAAGCTTCTGAGAAAACAGCATCTGCTCCAAAACACACACCCTTGATTAAAATACATCTGCAAGTATAATAAACATTACACAAATCAGTGACCAAAAAGTATTGAATAGAATCTTAAACACTTAAAGTACCAGAAAGTTCACAGAGAATACAAGTCCCCCACAGTCTTCGTGTGCCTGCTCCCATGACAGAGAGTTGTTTATCTCATGTAAGATCCACTGGGGGAAAAAAACCACTCAGCTAGTAAGAGCTCAAGCTCCGCATTCTCATCTCTACTTGGCTTTGTTGACCTGACTGTATAACTGGTTTTAGGGGAAAAAAAAAAAAAAAAGTCACCAAGTAAGGATATGCATAGGAAACACATGACTCTCCACAAAACACGTGATTCAGGTGTAAGCCAGAAGCCCAGACAAACATTTAGCAATGGGAGCTGCGGGATTTCAGAAAGCCCCGGGAGACCGCCCTCAAGAATAACAAGGGCCCTCTGTGTTTCAAAGATGTGTCTTTAACCTTTGCAGCCCTAGTGCATCCTGACTATAACTGAATCCTCCTCTGATGGTTCAGGATCTTGGCATGGCTCACAGATTCCACGGCAGGAGCCCGATGGAGAGCGTACAGGGTACAAAACGGAGCACAGACTAAATCTTTACGTTCTCAGGCTATCTTTGGAAGTTTGTTTAATTTTTAACCAAATCCCTAATACGGAGTTTACCGCCTTGTCATGTGACTCTTTTTCATCTAAGATAGCCACCACCAAAATAATCTTGACTATTTGAGGGTTCAAATGAGTTGGGTTCAGGTTAGTTGAGATGTCAGATGTTATCCAACATTCATTTACCCAGTTGGATTTTGTGAAAGAACCAAGATTGGTTAAATATCTTAAAAACAAGGGTGTGTGTGTATAATAGCCAATTAAAAGAGGGTTAACGTCTAACTGGAAAGGTCAAATGTATTTTGAGAAATTGACTGCAGGTCAATTTATTTTTTCATGACTTAAATTCCAAAGTTTTAAAACTACAAGCTCTTTGCATTTGTTAATCTCCCAGTTGGAATGCCCTTCCCTCAAACACCCAGATGTCTCAGTCAGGTGTTTACTCAAACGGCATCTCATCTCAGGTGAGGCCTACCCCAGCCATTCCACTTAAAACTGCAGCCCGGGACTTCCCTGGTGGCGCAGTGGTTAAGAATCCGCCTGCCAATGCAGGGGACACGGGTTCGAGCCCTGGTCTGGGAAGATCCTACATGCTGCTGAGCAACTAAGCCCGTGCACCACAACTACTGAGCCTGCGCTCTAGAGCCCGCGAGCCACAACTACTGAAGCCCATGTGCCTAGATCCTGTGCTCCACGACAAGAGAAGCCACCACAATGAGAAGCCCGCGCACCACCACGAAGAGCAGCCCCCGCTCGTCGCAACTAGAGAAAACCTGTGTGCAGCAACGAAGACCCAATGCAGCCAAAAAAAATTAAAATAAAATAAATAAATAAATACATCTTTAAAAAAAAATAAAATAAAATTGCAGCCCAGCCAGTGCTCTCCCTAACCCCTTTCTCGGCTTTATTTTCCTCCATAGCACTCATCACCATCTGATACATCATTTAGTTTTGATTTGTTTATCACCTCCCTGAAGCATTATGTAAGCATGAGAACAGGGTTTTTGTCTGTCGTCCACTCCTGTATCCCTAGCATCTAGAACAATGCCTGGCACTTAATAAGTTTGAGATGAATTAACTAAAACAGGAACAGCAGTTAATGACACTAAGTATATGTACCTCCCACAATCCAGGAACCTCACTCCTGGGCATAAGTCCCAGAAAACTCTCACACAGGTCTATAAAAGGACAGAGGCGAGGATATTCACTGCAGAATTATTTGTGCAGTTAGAGAGGCAGGGCAAACCAGGTGGCCATCCCTACGGGTGCATAGGTATCTGCCAAACACAATTCAGCAGGCAGAGTTAACAAACTAGGTTGACATATAGCAACACGGCTAGATTCTAAAACCATAGTGCTGAGGTGAAAAATATTTAGGAAACAGGATAAAATCTAGAACACGATGTCATATGTATAAGGAAAAAGCACGCACCAGAAAAAGGATGTAGAAGATACAGAAATCGTTCAATCTTTTTTTTTTTTTAAGAATATTGGGGAAAAAAAAAAAAAAAAAAAAAGAATATTGGGGGGCGGGCTTCCCTGGTGGCACAGTGGTTGAGAGTCTGCCTGCCAATGCAGGGAACATGGGTTCGAGCCCTGGTCCGGGAGGATCCCACATGCCGCGGAGCGATTGGGCCCCTAGGCCACAGCTGCTGAGCGTGTGCGTTTGGAGCTTGTGCTCTGCAACAAGAGAGGCCACGACAGTGAGGGGCCCGCTCGCCGCGACGGGGAGTGGCCCCCGCTCGCCGCAACTAGAGAAAGCCCTCTCACAGAAATTAAGACCCAACACAGCCAAAAATAAATAAATAAATAAATATAAGAATGAATGGTAAATTTGAAAAAAAAAAAAAAAAGAATATTGGGGGGTTTTGTGTGTGATCTGAAAAGGGTTTCAGACAGGGAGTCATGCTGCATCATTTTCACCTTTCAAGCAAAGCCTGACTGAAGGGCCCTGAGAGACTCAGGCCTCTCACTCCTTCTTGAGTACAGAAGCTCTGCTCCTGCTCAATCCCTGCCAAGATGTGTGAGCAATTCAGGTGGAGAGATGGCCGTGGCAAATCTGAGGATGAGGAGGCACAAAAGCTTAACAATCACTGGACTGAAAAATGTCTTCCAGAGTCAGCCTCATCTCTGGTAGCAAATGTAAGGTCTAATTACAATCAAAATGTCAAAAAAATTATTTGGGGAGAGCAAGGAAGGAAAAGGCTAGGAAATGTACTGTCAGTTGCCATGGATGAGAGAAAATCCAATATGTTTTCTTCCAAGTTATTTTGCCCCGGTCTTAGGCACACAGAACACACTGTTATTATTTTTCTTTTAGGAATATGTTATCCAGAAAACAATACCGTAGGCGACTCATCAGGTGACTCATCGTAATTTCAAATTGTAACTTTAAAGAGAATTTTAGTTGAATTTAAATTGTAAGTCTTAAAAGGAAAAAACAAATGCTGCATTTTGATAGATAAGATTCATTTCATGAGACATATATAATGCGTATACATGTATATATGTGTATCTGTACAATGCATATATATGTATGTGAATACACTATACACATACATACATGCATGTCCTCAGAGCTCCTCACTCAAAAACAAGTAGGAGGAGAAGGTTGATGCATAGGAAGCCCTGGTCATTGGCCAAAGTATTCGTGGAGAGGACCAATAAATGGATGATGCTTAGAAACAATCCAACCTGTCCTCCGATCCTTCCCCATTTATATTTACTTACTAACTGTGGTCCCTATTTTGTATATATGTGAAACTGATTATCTCCACAGCCTCTGACCCTCCCTTGAGCAGAAAATCCACAGACATGCTGTATAAGTCCCTGCTCATAAGGACAAACTGAAATGTAATAAAAATGTAAAAAAGCCCACAAGTATCCTATTAGGAAATAACATCTTCATTGGAGTATAATTGCTTTACAATGGTGTGTTAGTTTCTGCTTTATAACAAAGTGAATCAGTTATACATATACATATGTTCCCATATCTCTTCCCTCTTGCATCTCCCTCCCTCCCACCCTGCCTATCCCACCCCTCTAGGTGGTAACAAAGCACAGAGCTGATCTCCCTGTGCTATGCGGCTGCTTCCCACTAGCTATCTATTTTACGTTTGGTAGTGTATATATGTCCATGCCACTCTCTCACTTTGTCCCAGCTTACCCTTCCCCCTCCCCATATCCTCAAGTCCATTCTCTAGTAGGTCTGCATCTTTATTCCCATCTTGCCCCTAGGAGGAAATGAACATGTTTTAAATCACAAGGTAATCAAGTCACCGTCAAACTTAGTATTTAAATACCTTTCTGAAAGACACAGTGAAAAATAAAAGACACTGACATATACCATTGAATATAATCCAGCAAAGTTGCTCCTGTGACAAAGCCACCTGCATGATGAGCCTTAAGGAGGACAAGATATGCAGACACTGGGCCACAGATTCTTTATTCGGCAGGTTCGTGTCACTGTCACAGACCAGATGGTAGTTGCAAATACTTCTGCCACTTAAAGCATGAAACTGAAACACATGAGGAAAAGAAAAAGAATATAAATAACATTTATGCAACTTAGGAAAGCACTTCTTAAAATGTACAAAACTAAAATGGAAACGATTCTTCTTAATTGATTCAATAAATTAGTAGAGGTCAGTAGACTGAATGTTTGTGTCCTCCCAAAATTTATATGTTGCAACCTCGCCGTATGCCATATGGGGACACAGGGGGAAGCAGGCCCTCACCAGATACTGAATTTTCCAGCACCCTGATCCTGCACTTCCCAGTCTCCAGAACTGTGAGCGATAAAGGTTGTTTAAGCCATCCAATCTCTGGATTTTTGTTATAGCAGCCTTATTGGACTAACATATGGAAAGAAACATGGTAAAATAGGTTTCTTCAAAGCATTCATTTAGTTAAGATCACCTTTCCTTAGTCAAAAAAATTTTCAAAAGCAAAAAAAAAAGTACAAAATCCTACTTCCAAGAATATAGAATTGAATCAATTTTTGTAAAGCCCCACAATGGCATGTTAACATATTAATTCAGATGTAATTATTACCATTTACACAATTCCTTCAGCAAATGTTTGTTGACCACCTCTGTTTGCCACACTCTAAGCAACAGGGAGTCAAAGATGGGGAAGACAAGGCTCTTGACAGAGGGAAAAGCATTCCAGGCACACACAGTGTTAGGAATGCTTGAGGTGCTTGCTGTGGTCACTGATTTGAAAGTCTTTTTTAAAGTTGGATGAGAAGGTTTAAGATAAATTAGGCTGTAGAGGTGGTCCACGGTCAGAACATGGAGAGCTTCCACACCATTGCAAGGAATATGGACTACGGCTAAAGGGCAAATCCAAAGAGCAATGGAGTACAATTATTTGATTTACACTTTAGAAATTAATTCTGACAAAAGTGTGAAAGATGCAAAGCAGACAGAGGACAAAGCTACATGCAGGAGCCAGGAGAGATCAAAGGCCTCTGAGGCTGTCCTGAGAAAAAAGAGCCCTGAAATGGAGTTCTGCAAGGGGGGATAAAAAGAATGGGAAGATTTAAGCCTTGCCTGAGGCAATGGGGTTTAGTGACCAATCAGAAGTGGGAGGTAAGAGTCCTCTCCCTGGGATCTGACCTCCGAAGCCCCCACCCACCCTGCTGGGTGAGCAGACAAGCCTCTCAGCCTGTTGTGTGCTCAGGGTCTTGGTGCTCAGGCCAGGTGTCAGGCCTGAGCCTCTGAGGCGGGAGAACCAAGTTCAGGACATTGGTCCACCAGAGACCTCCCAGCTGCACGTAATAACAAACGGTGTGAAAGCTCTCTCAGAGATCTCTGTCTCAACGCTAAGACGCAGCTCCACTCAACAACCAGCAAGCTCCAGTGCTGGACACCTCATGGCAAACAACTAGCAATACAGGAACACAACCCCACCCATTAGGAGAGGCTGCCTAATATCATAATAAGGTCACAGACGCCCCAAAACACACCACCAGACGTGGACCTGCCCACCAGAAAGACAAGATCCAACCTCATCCACCAGAACACAGGCACCAGTCCCCTCCACCAGGAAGCCTACACAACCCACTGAACCAACCTTACCCACTGGGGGCAGACACCAAAAACAACGGGAACTACAAACCTGCAGCCTGAGAAAAGGAGACCCCAAACACAGTAAGTTAAGCAAAACGAGAAGACAGAGAAATACCCAGCAGATGAAGGAGCAAGGTAAAAACCCACCAGACCAAACAAATGAAGAGGAAATAGGCAGGCTACCTGAAAAAGAATTCAGAGTAATGACAGTAAAGATGATCCAAAATCTTGCAAACAGAATGGAGAAAATACAAGAAATGTTTAACAAGGACCCAGAAGAACTAAAGAGCAAACAAACAATGATGAACAACACAATAAATGAAATTAAAAATTCTCTAGAAGGAATCAATAGCAGAACAACTGAGGCAGAAGAACGGATAAGTTATCTGGAAGATAAAATAGTGGAAATAACTACCGCAGACCAGAATAAAGAAAAAAGAATGAAAAGAATTGAGAACAGGCTCAGAGACCTCTGTGACAACATTAAACGCACCAACATTTGAATTATACGGGTCCCAGAAAAACAAGAGAAAAAGAAAGGGACTGAGAAAATATTTGAAGAGATTACAGTTGAAAACTTCCCTAATATGGGAAAGGAAATAGTCAAACAAGTCCAGGAAGCACAGAGAGTGCCATACAGGATAAATCCAAGGAGAAACACACCAAGACACATATTAATCAAACTATCAAAAATTAAATACAAAGAAAAAATATTAAAAGCAGCAAGGGAAAAGCAACAAATAACATACAAGAGAATCCCCATAAGGTTAACAGCTGACCTTTCAGCAGAAACTCTGCAAGCCAGAAGGGAGTGGCAGGACATATTTAAAGTGATGAAAGGGAAAAACCTACAACCAAGATTACTCTATCCAGCAAGGATCTCATTCAGATTTGACGGAGAAATTAAAACCTTTACAGACAAGCAAAAGCTAAGAGAATTCAGCAGAACCAAACCAGCTTTACAACAAATGCTAAAGGAACTTCTCTAGGCAGGAAACACAAGAGAAGGAAAATACCTACAAAAAGAAACCCAAAACAATTACGAAAATGGTAACAGGAACATACATATCGATAATTACCTTAAATGTAAATGGATTAAATGCTCCAACCAAAAGACATAGACTGGCTGAATGGATACAAAAACAAGACCCGTATATATGCTGTCTACAGGAGACCCACTTCAGACCTAGGGACACATACAGACTGAAAGTGAAAGGATGGAAAAAGATATTCCATGCAAATGGAAATCAAAAGAAAGCTGGAGTAACAATTCTCATATCAGACAAAATAGACTTTAAAATAAAGACTATTACAAGAGGCAAAGAAGGATACTACATAATGATCAAGGGATCAATCCAAGAAGAAGATATAACAATTGTAAATATTTATGCACCCAACATAGGAGCACCTCAATACATAAGGCAAATGCTAACAGCCATTAAAGGGGATATCAACAGTAACTCAATCATAGTAGGGGACTTTAACACCCCACTTTCACCAATGGACAGATCATCCAAAATGAAAATAAATAAGGAAACACAAGCTTTAAATGATACATTAAACAGGATGGACTTAATTGATATTTATAGGACATTCCACCCAAAAACAAAAGAATACACTTTCTTCTCAAGTGCTTATGGAACATTCTTCAGGATACATCATATCTTGGGTCACAAATCGAGCCTTGGTAAATTTAAGAAAATGGAAATCATATCAAGTATCTTTTCCGACCACAACGCTATGAGACTAGATATCAATTACAGGAAAAAAATCTGTAAAAAATACAAACTCATGGAGGCTAAACAATACAGTACTAAATAACCAAGAGATCACTGAATAAATCAAAGAGGAAATCAAAAAATACCTAGAAACAAATGACAATGAAAACACGACGACCCAAAACCTATGGGATGCAGCAAAAGCAGTTCTAAGAGGGAAGTTTATAGCAATACAATCCTACCTCAAGAAACAAGAAACATCTCACATAAACAACCTAACCTTACACCTAAAGCAATTAGAGAAAGAAGAACATAAAACCCCAAAGTTAACAGAAGAAAAGAAATCATAAGGATCAGATCAGAAATAAATGAAAAAGAAATGAAGGAAACAATAGCAAAGATCAATAAAACTAAAAGCTGGTTCTTTGAGAAGATAAACAAAATTGATAAACCATTACCCAGACTCATCAAGATAAAAAGGAAAAATACTCAAATCAACAGAATTAGCAATGAAAAAGGAGAGGTAACAACTGACACTGCAGAAATACAAAGGATTATGAGATTATTACAAGCAACTATATGCCAATAAAATGGACAACTTGGAAGAAATGGACAAATTCTTAGAAAAGCACAACCTCCCGAGACTGAACCAGGAAGAAATAGAAAATATAAACAGACCAATCACAAGCACTGAAATTGAAACTGTGATTAAAAATCTTCCAACAGGGGCTTCCCTGGTGGCGCAGTGGTTGAGAATCTGCCTGCCAATGCAGGGGACACGGGTTCGAGCCCTAGTCTGGGAAGATCCCACATGCCACGGAGCAACTGGGCCCGTGAGCCACAATTACTGAGCCTGCGCATCTGGAGCCTGTGCTCCGCAACAAGAGAGGCCGCGATGATGAGAGGCCCGCGCACCACGATGAAGAGTGGTCCCCACTTGCCGCAACTAGAGAAAGCCCTCGCACAGAAACGAAGACTCACCACAGTTATAAGTAAATAAATAAATAAATAAAAGAACATGAATTTCTAAAAAAAAAAAAATCTTCCAACAGGACTTCCCTGGTGGCGCAGTGGTTGAGAATCTGCCTGCCAATGCAGGGGACACGGGTTAGAGCCCTGGTCCGGGAAGATCCCACATGCCGCGGAGCAACTAAGCCCACGAGCCACAACTACTGAGCCCGCGTGCTGCAACTACTGAAGCCAGCATCCTAGAGCCCGTGCTCCGCAACAAGAGAAGCCACCACAGTGAGAAGCCCTCGCACCACAACAAAGAGTAGCCCCCACTCACCGCAATTAGAGAAAGCCCATGGGCAGAAATGAAGACCCAACACAGTCAAAAATAAATAAATAAAACAAATAAATTTATTTAAAAAAAAAAATCTTCCAACAAACAAAAGCCCAGGACCAGATAGATTCACAGGCAAATTCTATCAAACATTTAGAGAAGAGCTAACACCTATCCTTCTCAAACTCTTCCAAAATATAGCAGAGGGAGGAACTCCCAAACTCATTCTACGAGGCCACCATCATCCTGATACCAAAACCAGACAAAGATGTCACAAAAAAAGAAAACTACAGGCCAATATCACTGATGAACATAGATGCAAAAATTCTCAACAAAACACTAGCAAACAGAATCCAACAGCACATTAAAAGGATCATAGAGCATGATCAAGTGGGGTTTATCCCAGGAATGCAAGGATTCTTCAATATACTCAAATCAATGAATGTGATACACCATATTAACAAATTGAAGGAGAAAAACCATACGATCATCTCAATAGATGCAGAAAAAGCTTTTGACAAAATTCAACACCCATTTATGATAAAAACCCTCCAGAAAGTAGGCATAGAGGGAACTTACCTCAACATAATAAAGGCCATATATGACAAACCCACAGACAACATCGTTCTCAATGGTGAAAAACTGAAACCATTTCCACGAAGATCAGGAACAAGACAAGGTTGCCCACTCTCACCACTATTATTCAACATAGTTTTGGAAGTTTTAGCCACAGCAATCAGAGAAGAAAAAGAAATAAAAAGAAGCCAAATCAGAAAAGAAGAAGTATAGCTGTCACTGTTTGCAAATAACATGACACTATACATAGAGAATCCCAAAGATGCTACCAGAAAACTACTAGAGCTAATCAACGAATTTGGTAAAGCAGCAGGACATAAAATTAATGCACAGAATTCTCTTGCATTCCTATACACTAATGATGAAAAATTTGAAAGAGAAATTAAGGAAACACTCCCATTTACTGTTGCAACAAAAAGAACAAAATACCTAGGAATAAACCTACCTAAGGAGACAAAAGACCTGTATGCAGAAAACTATAAGACACTGGTGAAAGAAATTAAAACTGATACAAACAGATGGAGAGATATACCATGCTCTTGGATTGGAAGAATCAACACTGTGAAAATGACTATACTACCCAAAGCCATCTACAGATTCAGTGCAATCCCTATCAAACTACCAATGGCATTTTTCACAGAATTAGAACAAAAAATTTCACAATTTGTATGGAAACATAAAAGACCCTGAGCAGCCAAAGCAATCTTGAGAAAGCAAAACAGAGCTGGAGGAATCAGGCTCCCTGACTTCAGACTGTACTACAAAGCTACAGTAATCAAGACAGTATGGTACTGGCACAAAAACAGAAATATAGATCAATGGAACAGGATAGAAAGCCCAAAGATAAACCCACACACATACGGTCACCTTATCTTTGATAAAGGAGGCAAGAATATACAATGGAGAAAGAAAAGACAGCCTCTTCAATAAGTGGTGCTGGGAAAACTGGACAGCTACATGCAAAAGAATGAAATTGGAACACTCCCTAACACCATACACGAAAATAAGCTCAAAATGGATTAAAGACCTAAATGTGAGGCCAGACACCATAAAACTCTTAGAGGAAAACATAGGCAGAACACTCTATGACATACATCAAAGCAAGATCCTTTTTGACCCACCCCCTAGAGGAATGGAAATAAAAACAAAAATAAACAAATGGGACCTAATGAAACTTAAAAGCTTTTGCACAGCAAAGGAAACCATAAACAAGACGAAAAGCCAACCCTCAGAATGCGAGAAAAGATTTGCAAACAAAGCAACTGACAAAGGATTAATCTCCAAAATATACAGGCAGCTCATGCAGCTCAATATCAAAGAAACAACCAACCCAATCCAAAAATGGGCAGAAGACCTAAATAGACATTTCTCCAAAGAAGATATACAGATTGCCAACAAACACATGAGAGGATGCTCAACATCATTAATCATTAGAGAAATGCAAATCAGAACTATAATGAGATATCACCTCACACCAGTCAGAATGGCCATCATCAAAAAATCTACAAACAATAAATGCTGGAGAGGGTGTGGAGAAAAGGGAACCCTCTTGTACTGTTGGTGGGAATGTAAATTGATACAGCCACTATGGAGAACAGTATGGAGGTTCTTTAAAAAACTAAAAATAGAACTACCATATGACCCAGCAATCCCACTACTGGGCATATACCCTGTGAAAACCATAATTCAAAAAGAGTCATGTACCACAATGTTCATTGCAGCTCCATTTACAATAGCCAGGACATGGAAGCAACTTAAGTGTCCATCCACAGATGAATGGATAAAGAAGATGTGGCACATATATACAATGGAATATTACTCCACCATAAAAAGAAACGAAATTATTTGTAGTGAGGTGGATGGACCTAGAGACTGTCATACAGAGTGAAGTAAGTCAGAAAGAGAAAAACAAATACCATATGCTAACACATATATATGGAATCTAAAAAAGAAAAAATTGTTCTGAAGAACCTAGGGGCAGGATAGGAATAAAGACACAGATGTAGAGAATGGACTTGAGGACATGGAAGGGGGAAGGGTAAGCTGGGACGAAGTGAAAGAGTGGCAGTGACATATATACACTACCAAACATGAAATAGATAGCTAGTGGGAAGCAGCCGCATAGCACAGGGAGATCAGCTTGGTGCTTTGTGTCCACCTAGAGGGGTGGGATAGGGAGGGTGAGGAAGACGCAAGAGGGAGGAGATATGGGGATATATGTTTATGTATAGCTGATGCACTTCGTTATAGAGTAGAAACTAACACACCATTGTAAAGCAATTATACTCCAATAAAGATGTTAAAAAAGAAGTGGGAGGTAAGAGAGCGGAAGAGGTCTGCAACGGTTTCCTGCTTGGGTTAGTGGCTGGAGCCAATTATGGAAGAAAAAAAGATGAGTTCAGTTTTGGACATGTGGAGTGTGAGATCTTTATGATGTTAACTGGATAGATGGGGGGTTCAGAAGAGAGATTCTGGCTAGAGAATCATCAGTTCTACTGGGAGTGGAGAGCCTTCGTAACACAAGTGAGCCTTACTCTACCAGGCGGACTTCCTGCTTGGATGCATGTAGACTATTTTTAGCCACCACGTAGTTGGTTTCACAGCTGGGGAGGCTGCGTGGAAATGGAAGCAGAATAATTCAACAGTGTAAGAGAGAGATATGGAAGCCTGGACCAGGGTGATATAGGAGGGGCCTTAAAAATTCAAACTTTTCATTCAGCACTCTTCCCAATGGGGCACTGGGATATTACGGTCTATAAGAAATATGTATTTGGTCATTCAGTTGGCCAAAATATATTTCTCATATGTATCTGGTCTTCATCCACAGTTCCTAGCTCTCCCAAAACCCTCGGAATTTCCTAAGTGTTAAGAGTGACAAAGATATGTTCTGCTATGTTCATGAGGTACTTTTGGAAAGTGCCTAAGGATGGAGGTTAGTTGCCTGTGGAGCCAACCATGTGATTAGGGGTTTAGCACTTTCAGTCCCAGCCCCTGACCTCCAGGGAAGGGGGGAGGGGCTGGAAGTTGAATCTATCACCAATGGCCAACGATTCAATCAATCATGACTATGCTATGAATCCTCCATAAAAACCCAAAAGGATGGGGTTTGGGAAGCTTCCAGGGTGATGAACACATGGAGGTGCTGGGAGAGTGGTGTGTCTGCAGAGGCCATGGAAGCCCCGCACCCTTTCCCCACGCCTTGCTCTATGTATCTCTTCCCTCTGGCTGTTGCTGAGTTATATTATATCCTTTTATAATAAACCTGTACTCTAGTAAGTAAAATGTTTCCACGAGTTCTGTGAACCACTGCAGCAAATTATCGGGGCCCAAGGAGGGGGTCGCAGGGACCTCTGATTTATAGCCAGGCAGTCAGAAGTACAGGTAATGACCTGAGCTTGCAACTGGCATCTGAAGTGGGAGGGGGTGGGGTGCAGCCAGGAGTGGTTTTGTAACACTGAACCCTTAACCTGTGGGATCTGACACTGTCTCTGGGTAGATAGTCAGAATAGAGTTGAACTATAGGACATTCACCTGGTGTCCCAAGAATTATTTGTTGCTATCAGGATCCCCACCGGTCCCCACCATACAATTTAAGCACCCACTCACATTGCCCAGTATTCTCATTCATGTACCTATGTTACACGCAAACTGAATGTGCCTTCAAACATGCTTGAGCTTTTCTGCTTATTAAACCACATGTTGTTTCCAAGGCCTAGAATAATCATTAAATTTGGAATAACATAGCCTTGCAGTCAGACTGATTAGGGTTCAAACACCAGCTCTGCCCACTGCTTTAAGGGGGCTGGGTTTCTCACTCTCCAATAAGCCTCAGTTTCTTCATCTGTAAAAGAGGCATAATAGTACCCGTCTCTTAGGACTGCAATGAGGCTGCAAGATAACAATTCATATAATGCATTTAGAATACTACCTAGCACATGGTAACTGCTCTACCAGTGACTCATTGGTAGCAATTAACATAATAATACTGGTATACTAGAAAAAAGCATAAAATTTCTTTTGTATCAAAAGATCTCTGTTTCCTCTCCAGAGCCACTACTTATTATACTGTGTGATTAGCTTTCTTTTTCTCTCTTGTACAATAGGGATAATAACAGTATCTAACTCATAGAGTTATTGTGAGGATCCAATGTTTTCTAAAGTACTTTGTAGACTAAAAGCATTCTACCAATACTAGTTATAATAATAATAATAAATACTGTCTCCTGGATGAATAAGTGATTATAGTGACACAATCTCCAAAGCATCTTTACAAAATTTAATAAGTGCACTTTCTCATCCAGCACAGAAAATATTTATTAAGTAACTTACAGCACACAAGTAAATATCATGCTAAGCAAATGAAAGACATTTAGGAGCTGTCAAGTAAAGGACAGACTATTGCATAATCATAAATGGTAGCTATTTTAGTTACTGCTTTCATCTTACCGTATGCGCAGCACTTTTGTCTTCAAAGCCTTTTGGAAAAAAGACACTTTTGAATTGGTTCACATCTGCTTTATTCTCGTCAAAGTTGATGCTGAACTGCTGAAGATATCTCCCATAGCACTGTAAAAGGGCCAATTTATATTCCTGAAATAAAAAGAGGACTTGATGAAGTTTTCAAAATATCATTTTGCTTATCATTATTAAAATTAGGTAATATTCATATTATTATTAACAGTGTCAATGTTGATTATTACTATTACTGCTGTTACTATCACCATGACACCATTATCACTACTATTTCCAAACACAAACTTAACAGACATTGTACTTGGCAATGCATGTGCATTATTTCATTTAATTCTCCTCACAACAAGCCAATTGTGAGATGAGACCATCATGACCTCAAAGATGGGAATATTCACCAGGGCATTGTGTGTGGTAATAACCTGGATATACTCAAAAACCAAAGGTTTAACCTCAACAGATCATGGTAACCCACAAACTCAGTGAGAGAGGTAGAGGAGTTGCATAACCAGCCCTGCTTCTCTGATACCTCCTAAGCTCCAAAAAAGAAAGAAAGAGTAGGAAAGGGAGGGACAAAAGGGGGAAGGAGGGAGAAAAGAAGGGAGGGAGAAAAAAGAAAAAAGGAAGGAAGGAAAGAAAGAAGGGAGAAGACAAAAATGCAGGGGATGAGCTGGCTGATCTGTCGACAGTCTCTGAAGTTATATCAGGACGAATCAAAAAAGTCTGCGCCGCTATGATTCTTGTTAGTTCTCATTCATGCTTATGTTCCAATTACAAAGTCAGATGCCTCATTTCTGAAGCCCACGGGGCACAGTTGACCTGGAGAGTTTCAGGGCGGTGGATGTGAGCAGGGTTTTACATATGACTCAGCTGCAACCCTTTCTCTGCTTCCTCCCCTGCAACTGTGTTTCCAGGAAAAGCAGCTGCCCTGGGTGTGAACTGCCTATTGGGTGACCTCGCCCCTCAGGAGGCACCACAGTCAAACGCTGTTTTGTTTCTATTTCTATTGACTTGTTACTTGCTCACTAATTAATTCTGAATCTTTTCACTCTAACTTGATTCACATAATGAATTCAAATCTAGGTTCAAAACAAGAGTGGTCCAACAAGATGAGTTCTACTGTAACTAAAATAAAAATAGATTCTAGAAACCAAAGTAACCACTCAAGTTTGTTTCCAGGATTACAAATACCTTTACCAGCCCACTTTCCCATCACTGAAAAGTAGTTAAAACCTTTTCTTTGTTCCTCTAAGTAAATTTGTAAATATCCTACCTGAAATATTCTGAATCCTTAGCCACTAACCAACATCAACTTACTTCATCAACCTGTAAAATGCTCCTTCTTCCTTCCACCCACCTGGATACTCCTCAAACCAGCCCAAACTGGGCTGTGTATCACCAGCTTCTTATTATGTTTAGGAGAAGCATAAAAAGTAGGGGGGCACGCCTCTAATTCTGGTCAAAACTATTGTTCCACTTCACATGAATATAGCTTACAAGTTAGATCTCACCTGGGGTTTTTTTCTGTGGTTTTTCCAAACTCTGTATGGTCCAATTACATGGAGCTAAGATGATTCTCTAATTTGGGCAGCAGAAAATAGATCTTGGTGCTTCCTTATGAAAGTTCCTCCGCATCTTAGCCTCTATTTGGTAACTTTCCCTCCCAGACCAAAAAGATTCAAGTCCAGAAAACAGAAATGGAGGAGGGAAATGAAGCTGAGAAACTGTAGATTGAGAAGACTTGAAACTGCCCCCACGGAGTTAACGGAAGCTCATGACAAATAGAAATTTGTAAGCTTGTCTTACAGAACAGATAAGGGAACGGCTTGGTAAAACCCCTTTGCTTGTGAACTACCTTCACTGATGAAGCCCGCTTTAGTTTTGTTTTGTTTTTTCCTCTTTCTTTTTTCCTCTCTTAAATTGCATAACTTCCCAGCTTCACGCAGCTCAGCTGTTTCACAGGAACTTGCAGTCAGCTCTTGCCCACGGCGAGCCGGCTGCGGCTGGTTGGGACCACCGACCCTAAAACTGGGCCTGCGCAGGTGTCCCTTGAATGGCCTTTTGACGTCAGAGGCTGGAAAACTCCGCCCCCCGGTCCTGCTAAACGCCTCCATTTTGATACACAGAAGCACGTAGCCCAGATGCACCTGCGCAGAACACCGACTACCTCACCTTTTTGCCTGCCTCCAGTCGTCTTTCCACGTGCCTAAAACTACTCTGCTTATATCTCGTAAATATCCCAACTCCCTCGCCTTAGGGGAGGCGGATGTGAGACTCAGTTCTTCGCTTGGCTGCCTTGTGAATAAACTCTTTCTCCGTTGCAAACCTCAGCGGCTCAGCATTTGGCTCTCTCTGCATGGGGAAAATGGACCTGGCTCGGTAACACACTGAATACTGCCGGTGTCTGGCGTAAAATTACTTTGTATAAAATAACTCTTGGTCCAAGGATCCCATGTGTGCCAAAGACTCATATTTAATTTGGAATAATTTGGGCCTGTGCCAGAGCTTAGGGGGAAAATTCACGTTTTCGTTCACTGAAAACCCAGCCATGGTGTGGTTTTATCAAACTAAGTCCTTGAGTCCACAGCTAATCCAATACCTCCGCATTGATACAGAACTAGAAAAAGGGCACAAACTCGGTTGGAATACAACACTGAGCAAGAAACAGGCTACGTATGGAATGACCGCTGTAATTACTGATACATACAGCAAAATGTAAAGAAGGAGCTGAAAGTCATTAAAACAAGGCACCTGGAAGCAAGCAACATCGCAGCAAATCCAGGAGCTATGAGAGCTGTCTGCTGGGCAAGGCCAGCCATGTGAAAAACAACAGGAAGTGGTGTCTGGGCTCCTTTGTATAAGGTAGGAACATGATGACTCAGCATTTCCTGTCGGGCGCCTACCACACCCTCTGTTAACTAGGGGTTGTGCTTATGCTCCGCCAACCGCCTTTCTGTTGAGGAATCTCTCACCTCTGGAGAATCCCAACCACAAAATTTTAAAGTGAACACTTTTTTGGTTACTGTGCCTCATTAAAATTTTTATGTATTCCGTATATTTTTCTACGAAAAAAATCAAATCATGTAAAATAGGAATGGTATCAAATCAAAAAGATAATAATTAGCCAAATGAGTTTCATTTGGTCTCTTTTTACTCCGGAGGTACTTACTTTCATTTCACAAAGTCTATCTCCAACCTTCAGAAGCTTTTCGTTGTAATAGGCAGCTGGCAGCCGGGGGGCGTATTTGGTCCAGATATTAAACAAAGAGGTGGCACTGTAAAAATCATAAAGTAAAATGATATCCTCAGAGTCAGCAGGAAACCTAAATTAGCAAGCAATCCTTAAAAACTTACCTTGTGCTCTTTTTAAGTATTCAGGTGGGGTTTTTTATAAATTTATTTATTTTGGGCGCGTTGGGTCTTCCTTGCTTTGCACAGGCTTTCTCTAGTTGCGGCGAGTGGGGGCTGCTCTTCGTTGTGGTGCGTGGGCTTGTCATTGCAGTGGCCTCTCGTTGCGGAGCAGGGGCTCTAGGCACCCGGGCTTCAATAGTTGTGGCACGTGGGCTTCAGTAGTTGTGGCTCTAGGGCTCTAGAGCGCAGGCTCAGTAGTTGTGGCGCACGGGCTTAGTTGCTCCACGGCATGTGGATCTTCCCAGACCAGGGCTTGAACCCGTGTACCCTGCATTGGCAGGCGGATTCTTAACCACTGTGCCACCAGGGAAGTCCATGCTCTTTTTAATGTGCTTTATTGTTAATGTCTAATTATTGATAAATGTAATTATGGTTAAAAGTATTGTTTCCTTTATACCAAGCACTGATAGTTCTTTATATGCATTTTTAATGATTTTATTTTTTTAATTTTACTATTTTTTATTGGGGTATAGTTGATTTATACTATTATATAAGTTTTAGATGTACAATATAATGATTCACAATTTTTAAAGGCTATACTCCATTTATAGTTATTATCAAATATTGACTATATTTCCTGTGCTGTACAATATATCCTTGTAGCTTATTTATTTTATACATAGTAGTTTGTACCTCTTAATCCCCTACCTCCATCTTTCCCCTTCCCCCTTCTAGAACAAACCACTAGTTTGTTCTCTATGTCTGGGAGTCTGTTTCTTTTTTGTTATATTCACTAGTTTGTCGTATTTTTTAGATTACACATACAAGTGATATTATACAGTATTTGTCTTTCTCTGTCTGACTTCTTTCACCTAGCATAATGCCCTCCAAGTCTATCCATGTTGTTGCAAATGGCAAGATTTTATTCTTTGTTATGGCTGAGTAATATTCCATTGTGCGCGCACGTGTGTGTGTGTGTGTGTGTGTGTGTGTGTGTGTATCACATCTTCTTTATCCATTCAACTGTTGAAGGACACAGGTTGTTTCCATATCTTAGCTATTATAAATACTGCTGCTATGAACATTAGGCCTATACTCTTTGTATGCATTTTTTTTAATTGACTTTATTTTTTAGAGTAGTTCTAAGTCCACGGAAAAACTAAGCATAAAGTACAGAGACTCCCTGTATACCCCCGTCTGCCGCACAGGCACAGCCTCCTCCATTATCAACATCACCCTCCAAAGTGGTACATTTGTTAACAATTAATGAACCTACACTGACACATCATTATCACCCAGTGTCCATAGTTTACATTAGTGTTTATCCTTGGTGTTGTCCATTCTATGGGTTTGGAGAAATGTATAATGACATGTGGCCACCAGTGTATCATACAGAGTAGTTTCACTGCCCTAAAAATCGCCTGTGCTCTGCCTGTTCATCCCTCCCTCCCCACTAACCCCAGGCAACCATTGAACCTTTTACTCTCTCCATGGTTTTGCCTTTTTCAAAATGTCATATAGTTGGAATCATATAGTATGTAGCATTTTCAGATTGGCTTCTTTCACTTAGTAATCTGCATGTAAGATTCACCCATGTTTTTTCCATGGCTTAATAGCTCATTTCCTTTAGCATTGAATAATATTCCATTGTCTGTATATACCACAGTTTTATCAGTTTACTTACTGAGAGACATCTTGTTTGCATCCAAGTCTTGGCAATTTGAATAAAGCTGCTATTAACATCCATGTGCAGATTTTCATATGGACATAAGTTTTCAACTCCTTTGGGTAAATACCAAGGATCACAACTGCTGGATTATATGGTAAGAGTGTGTTTAGTTTTGTAAGAAAACATCAAGCTGTCTTCAAAAGTGGCTGTACCTCTTTGCATTTCCACCAGCAGTGAATGAGAATTTTCCTGTTGACCCACATCCTTGTCAGCATTTGGTGTTGTCATTGTTCTGGATTT
This sequence comes from Balaenoptera acutorostrata, assembly GCF_949987535.1. Classification (NCBI taxonomy): domain Eukaryota; kingdom Metazoa; phylum Chordata; class Mammalia; order Artiodactyla; family Balaenopteridae; genus Balaenoptera; species Balaenoptera acutorostrata. Next base: position 25,315,023 of record NC_080074.1, read on the forward strand.
TGGTCATTCTAATAGGTGTGTAGTGGTATCTTGTTGTTTTAACTTGCATCTTCCTGATAACATATGATTTAGAGCATCTTTTCATATATTTATTTGCCATTTGTATATCTTCCTTGGGTAGATGTCTGTTAAGGTTTTTGGTTCGTTTTTTAAATCAGGTTGTTTGTTGTCCTAATACTGAGTTTCTAGAGTTCTATGTATATTTTGGATAATAGTCCTTTATCAGATATGTCTTTTTGCAAGTATTTTCTCTCAGTCTGTGGCTTGGCTTTCATTCGCTTGACAGTGTCTTTCACAGGGTAGAAAATTTTAATCTTAATGAAGTCCAGTTTATCAATTCTTTCTTTCATGGATCATGCCTTTGGTGTTGTATCTTAAAAGTCATTGCCAAACCCACGGTCATCTAGATTTCTCCTACATTATCTTCTAGGAGTTTTACAGCATTGCATTTTACATTTAGGTTTGTGATCCATTTTGAGTTAATTTTGGGAAGGGTGTAACAGTCTGTGTCTAGATTCAATTTTTCACATGTGAATGTCCAGTTGTTCCAGCACCATTGTTAAAAAGACTGTCTTTGCTCCATTGTATTGCCATTACTCCTTTGTGAAAGACCAGTTGACTATATTTACGTCAGTCTGGGCTCTTTATTCTGTGCCTTTGATCTATTTGTCCATTCTTTTGCCATACCACGCTGTCTTGGTTAGTGTAGCTTTATAGTAAGTCTTGAAGTCAGGTAGTGTCAGTCCTCCAACTTTGTTCTTCTTCAACATTGTTTTGCCTATTCTGGGTCTTTTGCCAACATGAATGTTTTTCATTTCATTTTCACAACAACTGAGATGGGTAATATCAGTATCCCAAATATACAGTTGATGAAACTGAGGCAGGGTGCATCTATGCTCGTAGCCTTCCAGTCTACGAGGCTGCGTCTACTGAGGCAGGGTGCATCATGCTCGTAGCCAGTATATTACTGGGCCTTCCAGTCCTCTGGAATATGAACTCCCTGAGGGCAAGGACCTCATGTATACTATTCATTGCCCAGCCCTCAAGAGTAGTGAATATCTAGTACATGTCAGTACTCAATACATACTCGTTGAAAGAATGAATGAATGAATGAATAAATAAATGACTAGGGAAAAGAATTCCTTGTTCTTATTTTTTTTTTGCTTTTCTATAGAGAGTTCCAGGGTTCAAATATCCAGTCAGTTTAGGGCTATGCTTCCTACATGGTTTCTGATCAGAATTCAAAGGGTAGCAGATCACTGCCTGTTTTGTTCACTCATTTAGTTAATATTTACTCCTTCCCCCTCTCTCGGAAATTATTAATGCTTCTAGGAAAAATCCAGATTTCTCTTAGCAGTCGTCCAATCCTATCTCATAAATTTCTAGATAAGAATGGTGTTATGGACTGAATGTGTGCGTCCCCTCAAAATTCATATGTTGAAGCCCTAATCCACAGTGTAGCTGTATTTGGAGAGGGAGACTCTAAGGAAGTAATTAAGGTTAAATGAGGTCATAAGGGTGGGGCCCTGGTCCGCTGGGATTAATCCATTCTGAAAAGAGACACCAGAGAGCTTGTTCTCTCTCTCTCTCCCTCTCTCTCTCTCTACCCGCCCCGTCTCTGTCTCTCTGTGCTTGCACAGAGGAAAGGCTATATGAGAACAAAGTGGACATCTGCAAGCCAGGAAGAGAGCTCTCACCAGAAACTGATCCTGCCAGACCCCTGTCTGGGACTTTTAGCCTCCAGAACTGTGAGAAAACAAATTTCTGTTGCTTAAGCCACCCAGTCTAGGGTATTTTGTTATGGCAGCCCAAACTGACTAATTAGTAATTACTAGTTAGTAATTAGTAGCCCAAGCTGACTAATACAGACAGGAAGCTAAACTTAAGGACTGAAGATGGTTCTAGTATCAATATTTACCATGTACATGTTGGGGTATTAATGGAACAACCTCAACAAAAACATGTCAATTAATTCATTCAGGTAATTAAATGATAATGACTGAGTGACAAGGGAAGAGGGGGTACAGGGTATTCCTACTTTCATGGACTGATTAATAATATTTAGGCGTAGGAAAATATATACATGTACCATGTAGTAAATAACCATGCCAAATAAAGAGTGTGGCAAATACAGCCCATAGAAGTTTAAAAAGGTAAATGTGTTTTGCTTTGTTTGTTTGTTTGTTTTACCCTTTTTACATTCATTTGCTGCTTCATAAAATGCTATAGTATTAGAATAAATGTAATGAATCCAAGAAATTCACCAAGTCTTGATAGAATTCTTAAATTATGTAGATGAAAAAGTTAATTCTTCCAAACCTTACAGATGAGATAATGATGAGTAGGTTTGTTACTCATAAAAGAAAAATACCAGCTTCGTTAAATCAATCAAGGTTATATAATAAGAGAATTTTTTTTAAGTGTACCATAAGTTCAAGTTAAGACTGCTCATTGGGAATGGCTTACATAATAATTAAGTAAGGAAAATATAATACATACTATGTAATGTACATCATTTAAGAAAAGAATGTTAATATATTTTGGGTTGCTATTTGATTATAGCTGCTGTTGAATACTTAGAATTTTCTAAAACAAAAATCATAACTGTATAAACAGAATATCAAAATTTTATGTGCTTATAACAAAAGCATACCTTTAAAATATATCACATTCTAAATTTAAGGACATTGCTGATATGATCAAAATCTATATTTTAGATAAAACAAATTTTTATGCTTACAGAAGTTCCTATAGTTATAAAAAGAAACAATTTTTGATTTTAAAAAATAACCATCTGTTAAATATGTTATAAAAGCAACTCCTACCTCCTGTACTCCTAACTGGTCTCCACATTGCCATCATTGCCGCATTTGGACAAAGTCACCAAAATATTTTAAAACAAAAATCACATAAGGTTAATTCTTTGCCAAAAACTAGGCAATGATCTCCCATTGCATCTGGAATAAATGCAGACTCTATAAATGGCCTCTAAAACCTTCCACAGCCCTACCTACTCCTCGAATCTCATCTCATACCACTGCACCCACACTCTCCACACTGTGCTAGACAGGCCTCTGTCCATTCCTCCAAAAGCCCCCGACTCTTTCCTGCCAAGATCGTCCCACATGTTTGTTCCCTCTGTTTATCCTCTCTCCTTGCTGGTTGACTGCCAGGCGCGGGCTTTCTCTAGTTGTGGCGAGCAGGGGCTACTCTTCGTTGCGGTGCGAGGTCTTCTCATTGCGGTGGCTTCTCTTGTTGCAGAGCACGGGCTCTAGGCGCTCGGGCTTCAGCAGTTGTGGCTCGTGGGCTCTAGAGCACAGGCTCAGTAGTTGTGGCACACAGGCTTAGTTGCTCCGTGGCTTGTGGGATCTTCCTGGACCAGGGCTCGAACCCGTGTCCCCTGCATTGGCAGGCAGATTCTTAACCACTGCGCCACCAGGGAAGCCCTACTGCCAGGCATCCTTCTAATCTCAACTTAATGTCACCTCCTTCACCATTCCTTTGAAGGCAGGTCTCCGCTGTGTTGCCGTTAAGCCTATGCTCAAGTGTTATCTACTCCAACCACCTTATTGAAAATTGCAACCTCCTGTCTCCCACTCCATAACCCTTCCTCTCTTTGTCTCCCTAACATTTATCATTTTCTAGGTCACCATAAAATTACTTCTTTTATATGTTTACTGTCTATTTCCCCCTCTAGAATATAAGCACCAAGAGAGCAGGGATTTTTGTCTGGTTCATTGCTGTATCCCCAGCACTTAGTGCAATACCTGGCACTTATAAGCTCTCAGTATCTTCTTCATAGCCCTCGTTTGTGTGTTGACTTAGTGACTCATTAAAAGCCTATCTCCCAAAACAAAAAACAAAAAAAAAAACCCACAACCTATCTCCCTCTCTCTATGAGCACAGATTCCCATATCTATTTTGTTTATCACTGTATAACCCATGACTAGTTATGGGCCCTGCCAGGCCCTGGCATATAGTAGGCACTCAATAAAAAATTATTCTGTAAATAAATGGCTAAATATGTGAGAGGTTAGATGGCAAAGGTCCATGTCAATCCTTAATGTTTGTGACTCTCTGTTTAAAGATGGGGCAGATACTGTATTTACCAGTTGACCCAGGTCTACAATTATTGAGAATGCAAGGATAATTCTTGAATTCTTTCAATGCCAAATATTCATTGAATGTTCACTATGTCCCAACCCTCAGGGTAGGTGTTAGAGCAATGAAAAAGAGGCTCATCGTCATCAGGGAGCTTACACATTCTAATCAGGGAGATAGACAGTACACAAGAAAAGAAATAAATACAAGTATAAATTGATGGGTGAACCTGCATTTGATATGAAAGGCCACTCTAAGGAGGTAACAACTGAGCTAAGACCTGAAAGCAGAGAAGGAGCCAGATATTTGAAAAGTTGAGAAAAGAACATTTCAGACAAAGTAGGCATCAAATATAAAGTCCCTGGGGTGAGAAACAGAAGGATCTGTTTCCCTGTAAAGTCCTGAGAGAGAAGTGAGAGATGAGCTGAGATGAGAGAGGCAGGCAAGGCCAGAGCCTCAGACCCTGGAAGACACCAGAAGTAGTCTTAATTTTATTCTAAAAGCAAAGGGAAACAAAAGTCTTTAGATAGGGAAGTGGGTGATTTATTTATAAAGGTCACCCTGACTGCTATGTGAAGGATAGATTTGAGACTCAAGTAGCTGCAGGGAAAATTTGAGATGGTGATGGTTTGAACTGGAATGTTGGTAGTGGAGATGGGAAGATAAACTGCTATCTAAGGCACCAAAACAGAAACATTTTCAATATAAATATATGTAGCTTAGCTATGTAATGTGCTTTCCTTAGTCAGTTCTTGGTTCTCATCTTACTTGGCCCATCAGCATGATTTGCCACAGTTGATTGATCATTCCTTCCTTCTTAAAACACTTTCTCTACTTGGCTTCCAGTACACCTCACACCTACTGGTTTTCCTCTACCTCTTTAGCCGCTCCTTCTTAGTCTCTGCCAGTTTCTTCTTATCTTCCCAACTTGTCAATGTTGGAGGGTCCCAGGGTTAAGTCCTTGGACTCTCCTCTTCTCCATCTACGCTCACTCCCTTAGCTATTCCATCAAATGTCAAAGCTTAAATATCATCAGTATGCTGATGAATCCTAGTGTACTTCTCCTCTGACCTCCAGACTCAAATGTCCAACTACCTACATAATAGCTCTGCCTGGATGGTGAATTACATCTCAATCTTAATATATCTAAAAACTAAACTCTTCATCTCCCTCACTTCTGCCCGAAACCTGTCCTTCCCACAGTCACAATCCCACCCCAGGACCTTTACACTTGCCATTCTCTCTGTGTGGCCGACTCTTTCTACAGAAATCCTCATCACTTACTACCATAACATCTTCTCATCTTTCTCAAAGGTCACTTTTCCTGACTTTCCCTGACCATGCTCCCTGCCATCCCATTTTAAATTATAACACCCATCCGATATCCTCATCTTCCTCCCTGCTCTAGTTTTCTCCCACTTACCTCCTTGTAAAATAATTTCCTTACATATTTGTTTAGTGGCTGTCTGTAGTCACAAAAATACATGCTCCATGAGGCTATGAATTTGTATATCTTTTAACTTAATGTTTTCCTAGTTCCTGGAATAGAACCTGATATTTAGGAGGTGCTCAATAAATATGTAGTTAAATGCATGAATGAATAATAAACATAAGTTCAAACTATTTCTTCATATTAAATACATGGATGAAAAATATAAGATGAAGCTATTGGCTATTCTGGTATTCTTTGCCACTTGTCTACATTTCTAGCTGTTCAGTTTGCAGTGTGTTTTGACTGGGAAAGAAAGATGGTAACACAAACAGGAAAGAACCTTAAAAACAGGTAGTCTGCAGTTCAAGATAATAACATGGTGATAGAATCCAAAAAAAGGCAAACGTGCAAAATGAGTCACAAAATCAAGAAAAAGTCACTGTGATCCTAGTAACAATATAAAAAGGAATAAAGTACAAATGTTCACGGAATGACATACTTCATGGCATCAAGAATTAACTTCTTCATGAACCTGAGCTACCTCAAAGTTATTCCTTTTCCTCCATATACAAAATTGTACCCACAACATGGAAAGTTGTGAAAACTGTGAGTGAGCCAAAAATTTATTGGCATGGATTAACAATTAGAAGACACTCAGAAACAGAAATGGTGAGTTATGAAACATTTCTTTGTTGATTTTTATTCTGACCCGAGCAGGAAGCCAAGATACATTTACCAGCAATTAAGGATTGTAATAGCGATGAGTCTCCACTTCTTAAACTTTGTTTATATCTCCAGGGCCCTTTGGCCAGGTTCTGAGTCCGCAACACTGACCCAGCTCCGGGACCACCACCTGCATCCTCAAAAGCATCTCCTCCTTTGGCCCCGGGAGTTGCCCTTCTCCAGACAGCGCCCACCCCAGAGCCCTGCCTCTGCTTACCAACGCCGGTGGAACTCATGCTTCTGTTCCTCCGTTGTAGCTAAAGCCTTCTTTCTCTTCATAAAGCCTAGCAACTCCTGGATCTCCTTCTCACAGGAGGCCAGGAGTGGGTTTTTAGCGTCCAGCGGCCCATAAAACACTGCGAGGGGCAACAAGTCCTCGCGGCAGGTCGAGCGAGGCAGTGGGCTCAGAGAGCTCGCCTTTGACTCCAGGGGGAACTTCGAGATCGCAGTCGAGGTCGGGGGCGGGGTCGGCGGCGGTCCTGGCGGCGACACAGACATGAGAGACACGTTGGATGGAGAGGTCGAACAGGTGCCTTGCGCCGCCATGTTGACCAGACCCGGGCCTGACCAAGAGTGCGTGTACACGCGGTTGCCTGGCGACGGTCTCGTGGCAACCAGGCATCCCTCGCGCTCTCGGGAAAACACAGCGGCCCCTGGAGGGCAAAGGAAGAAAAAACCCGGTCCAGAAAGCGATGTTGCTCCTGAGGTGCTTTTGCTCTCTGGCTCACCGCTGTATGAGACGAGAAAGGAGAGAAGGTTCTGGACAGAGAGCGAATAGGAGTGCCAGAAACTTAGGATCACAAATCCAAACTATACTTTTTCCATTTCGACCACTTAATAATGATGATCATTAATATGTGCCAGGCATTGTTCTAAGCATTTGGAACATAATCTCATTTACTTCATTTAATCATCGTTATAGCTTTACAATTTAGGATATTATTAGTATCTCCATTTCACAGTTTAAGAAACCAGAGTTTAGGGAGGTTAGTCATTTGACCAAGGTCAGAGTAAACCGTAGGGTGAGGGACCAGGTCTCAGCCTCTGACTCCAAAGCCTGTGCTCAAAATGAACAGGCTATATTGACCATCCCCCAAGACTAAGCTTAACAGTCGAATTGAAATTAGGGTAATATCTGACAGCAGTTTAAGAATGAAGTGCATGCAACTGATCCATTCTGGTCCCTCTTTTTGGACCCTGAGGTCTGTAACTGCAGATGATTTTGGTGTCTAGTAGTTACAATTACTCTATGTTTATTCATTTGTATTTCAGCTTTATCCTAATTATCACTATATTCTAAATTCATGAGCATTTTACTCAGCCTTAACCTTTGGACATTAATGTGTACCAATGCTTGAAGTGTTAACTCTCTAAATACTTTTGCATTTTAAACAGGGATTTTAGGAGACTTTGCTTCTGAAGGGGAAACTATGGCCTCGAGGGAAATATTTGGGGGCAAGGGAAGTTCTTCTTTCCCTGCATTATGGGCAATAGTATGTTTATTTATATATTTAAAGTATGAGTTTCCAACCAGTACAGAACTTGCTTTCTTTATAAATTATGCAGTGCCAAAAATGATCTAAGAGAAGGATCAGAAATATTTGATGGCTTAGGAAAATAGGTCTTTAACACTGAAAACTGTTACTGGTTCTGTCAAACTTAAAAATAAATAAAGACAGTAACCGTAACACCCTGTGAGCCCAATTTCCCATTTAAGATTAAGAAGCTTATTGCTCCACAGCCTGATTTCTTTCAGGTCTGACCTAATTTCTTGCAGACTCTGTGGACCTGTGCTAATTTGTGAGGCTGGCCTAATATGTCATGTGTACTATACTCTAATATTCTTTGAAGGCAAATGATGATGATTTTGCTTTTCAAGGCAGGTAATTATGGCCCAAGAACCTTCCTGGCAAGCAGCGAGGTGCTCTGACACCAGACTGAAAGGAATTCAATTCTCCAATCAGGATGTAGAAATCTTCTTTGATCAAGATTTTATCTTGTCTCTAAGTGAGCAGGAAAAATGTTAAGACTTTAAAGAATTTAGGCCTAAAGAAATAATTTATCCTTGGAGCATTTACAAAAAGTATTAATAGACCTTTTAAAAAAATCAGCTTGGTAAATTCTTTCTCTTCTCATCTTCTCCTTGTTCTTACATAACAGATGTGTCCACTTCAGATCAATAGCTGGTGTAATTTGCCACTGAGTACTATCTTTTATATTGATGAAAGTGAAGCTGCAGGATAAATGTAAATTAAAGTGGTCAGAGAGTAGGAAAGAACATAAAAATAAAACAGATAAAGTGGATTTCTCCCCGCTTGATCTGGCTGCTCTCAGAAACAAGCTTTCATAGTGCAGACACATTTCAAAGTCACTGGTAAAAGAAAATGTGACTAATTAAATTCAAATACTTGAATTATGAAACATTGCGTCTTAGTCATTTCCCTCCTTGCACACACTAAAGTTAACAATGCATAACTTTCAGTAGTTTTTGAAAGCTTGTCTGCATATTTAAATGGGTACTATACTCTGAATCATCATTGTGGTAAGATGGATATTTCCATTTTCTTCCGTTTAAATTATATTTAAATCATTTTAAAAAACATTTTCGATATGTTATCTTTCTTGTAATGAGATGCAGCTATTAGAATATCTTCTCTCTTTCCTTGTCACTTTGCTTTATTCTTTTTACTGTAGTGAAAGAATAGAGCTCTGCAACTGTCTGACAGGGCTAAATAATGTAAATAGCTTCCTTATAAATAATGTAAATTGCTGTTTCCTTATAATTAGTGTCTTTGCAAGGCTGCAAGGATCCTTTTTGCCCATTCAAGAGTCTTTATCATTTAAAGCTACTGTTAGAGAAAGACTAAATAAAGTTAATACTCTTTCTATTCCTAATTTAGTTGTTAATCATTTGGACTGTCCCAAAAATGTACATTTATATGGTATTTTTTTTAAAAAAAGCACAAAGATCTTCCTTTCCTACCTCACTACCTAATATTTAGACTTTTTTAACTTCATGCTTTTGTTGAGTGGAATACAGCCATTTCTTTTCTCTTTTTCTTTTTCTTTTTTAAAAAGTCTTTACTTTTAAAAATTATTTATTACATATAGGTATGATCATATTAATAGTTTCTGTATTCAATTAGTTTTTTGGTCTTTTTGAAATATTGCTTCTTTTCATTATTTGCTTGGCTTTCTATGACAAAACACACTCTGATCTTGACCTCCCTGCCTATGATCCATGACCTTGTAAAAATCCCCTGCCCTTGGGTGTTAGCGGGACCTATGACTTTCTTCTAACCAGTACAGCCATTCCTTTAGTGTGTCACAAATGCATAGGTGAACCGCACATTCCCTGCAAGAAGCAGATGGCACATATGCAACTAACCCCAAAGAAGGCATGCTGTGAAATATGCTGTGATAAAGATCTTTTAAATGCTGTAAGAACCCCAAGAAGAAGCTTGGGATTTGAGAGAGAACAGAGGATTCTAGAGGCGGTGATGTTTTAGTCCTGAACCATAACCGTCCTTCATTAATAGAAAAATCCTTGCAATAGGAATTTGCCTATTTACTGTGATAACCTAGCACTGAAGACTGGCCACTGGCAGAGTATATAAATGAGTGAATGAAAAAAAAGTAAGATGAACATTTAGAAGGATATCCCACATCTCTACAAATGACCCAATTTTGTTCCTTTTTATGGCTGAGTAATATTCCATTGTATATATGTACCACAGCTTCTTTATCCATTCCTCTATTGATGGACATTTAGGTTGTTTCTGTGTCCTGGCTATTGTAAATTGTGCTACTATGAACATTGGGGTGCATGTTTCTTTTTGAATTATGGTTTCTCTGGGTATATGCCAGTAGTGGGATTGACAGTCTCTAGAACTACATGGTAGTTCTAGAGACTGTCATACAGAGTGAAGTAGGTCAGAAAGAGAAAAACAAATATCATATATTAACACATATATGTAGAATCTGAAAAAATTTGTATAGACGATCTTATTTACAAAGCAGAAATAGAGACACAGATGTAGAGAACAAAGGTATGGATACCAAGGGGGAAGCGGGGGGTGCAATGAATTGGGAGATTGGGATTGATATATTTACGCTATTGATACTATGTATAAAATAGATAACTAATGAGAACATACTGTATAGCACAGGGAACTCTACTTAATGCACTGTGGTGACCTAAATGGGAAGGAAATCCAAAAAAGAGGGGATATATGTATATGTATAGCTGATTCATTTTGCTGTACAGCAGAAACTAACACAACATTGTAAAGCAACTATTCTCCAATAAAAATTAATTTTAAAAAATACATCAATAGCAGATTCAGACTAATAGAAAGACCAGATAAAGAGACTGTTTGGGTAAATTAAACAGGTTTAGTTATTACAGGCTACCAGTGGAAGTCAGTATAGTAAGGATATACAACAAAGACATCAGCAGCATTATCCAGGACAGATGGGAATATAAATTTCCAAAACCTAACATCCTCACCAGTGTTACACAATCCTGGATGGTAATATCCCTGCACCTTTTAAGTCTCTGATGCTTGAACAAATGTCTGCAGTTCCTCTGGAGTGCAGTATTGCTTCTAATTTAATACTTTGGTGCATGGACAGTTTCAGATACTTCCACTTGGCTCTTCCACCCACAACAGCTTTAATGCCACAGGTTAGGGACTCTGTGTTAGGGTTCTGCTAAATACTACATCTCCCCTTCAATCAAAGTTTCTGGGTTTGTGAACTGCCTGAGGTCTGGAAACTAGATGAGGAACCACAATTTTCCACTGCAGCAACTAATATCAGACTTTTGCTTACCATTTCTTGAGTTTTCTGATTATACATATCAAGCAGCACCTTTGTTGCCTGCTCATCCATCTAACTTGACCCTGTAACACCATGATTCATTAGCTAACACCACATATCCCTATAGGTAAAGGTACCTTGGTTGTCACTCTAGCCTGGCTGTCCATTATGGTAATTACATCTCATGCTGGCCTTTGTTAACTGCTACCACCTGGCCTTTGCCATTCTGGAATTACATCATCCCCACGAATATTATGAAGCTAAATTTCATGGCAGAATCCCCCACTGTCAACCCTGGCCCACAGAAGACAGAAAACTTCCAAGCTTCTCCAACAATGCTGGTGCTCACCTCATTGCTTCATTACTTACATCCTCGGTGGAGGTAATATCCTCTGGCCATCTCAGAGAACATAGCCAAGCAGTGGGTTCTTAGGACATACATAATAAATCCATTCTAACATTCCTATCTCTCTGGGCTTTCTGGCCCTTTCTTCAAAATCATATCAAGGAAGTTCTGCATCTTCACGTCATTTGATGTAGAACATTATCAGATCTGCACTTCCAGAAGCTACCTTGTTATGTTATTAGGAATCCTGAATCATGGCTGAGTACCCCCATGTTAATGAATTCTACCCTATCCAGCCTATATTCTGTCCTCCTGGTCTAACATACCCAAGATACACTCCTAAACATGTTCCCCCCCAGTTTCAGCTAATACCTGTTAGCCAGATCCTGCAATTCCTTTGGCATGTGGGCTGTTTCTTCCCAGAACAGAGCTTGTACTTTCCTGTTCAGGCTGTGCTGAAATGTGTTTGATTTTTAGCCAGGAGGTAATGAAGGGTGTTGGGGGCATATCTGGAGGAAAACAAGAATCATCTTGAAAGGCACCTTCTTCAGATTAAGTAATTGTATGTTCCTCCAGGCAAAAAAAGACTGTTTTTCTCTGGCAGGTGGTTAGAGGCTGTTTCTGCTACCCTGGAGGGTTCAGAGGAATTTAGGAGCTCAAAATTCTTAGGCTTGTCTACCTAAATATCTTCATTTCAGATCTCTGAGTCCCATTCTTTTCTTGGAATCTCTGCTACATAATCAGATTGTGGGCCCAATTTTCAGCAAAGTCTACCCAGCCATTACCCTGAGCTGCAATAAAAGCAATCTGACTTCAGAGAATGTTTGCAGGACTTCCAATGCCTCAAAAGAAGCCACACCACAATCCCTTTAATTAATAATGCCCCATGCTGACTAAGCACAATAGCTATTTGATCTCCCCCTACCTTGCTGTCTACCTGCACCTCATCACAATTAAACCATGGGTGAAATCACTGCATGCCCACCCAACTTATCACCACAATTGGTTCCCTGTTGCTTTCAGACAGTAGGTGAGTCAACTCTAAAATCCAATCCTGGGGGGTCCACTTTTTATAGCCCACTCCTACTGTGTTAACCTGGGTTCTTTACACAACAGAGTTTGAGGCAAAACTTAAGTGCTCGTGCTTTGTTTGGTAGTGAGTCCCCTGAAGCAAGGAGGGGAAAAGGAAGTGAGACAGGGACTGTGGTGTTAATTTCATGTGTCCACTTGACTCGGCTAAGGGAAGCCCAGCTAGCTAGTAAAACATTATTTCTGGATGTGTCTATGAGAGTGTTTCTGGAAAATATTAACGTTAGAATCAGTAGACTGAGTAAAGAAGATCGCTCTCACCAGTGTAGGTGGGCATCAACCAGTGCATTGAAGGTCCAAATAGAACACAAAGGCAGAGGAAGGGCAAATTCTTTCTCTCTGCTTGAGCTGGGAAATCTCTTTTCCCCTGCCTTGGACATCACCACTCCTGGTTCTTGGGTCTTTGGACATGGACTGAATTACCGCTGGCTTTCCTGGTTCTCCAGTTTTCAGACAGCAGATCATGGGACTTCTCAGCCTCCATAATCACAAGAGTCAATTCCTTGTTTTATATATATTTATATATATATATATATGGATGTATGTATCCCATTAGTTCTGTTTCTCTGGAGAACCCTAATATAGATACTGGTACTGAGACATGTTACTGCTGTATAAATAAAATGTGGAAGCCGCTTTGGAACTGGGTAATGAATAGAAGCTGGAAGTGTTTCAATGTGCGTGCTAGAAAAAGCCTCCATTACCATGAATGGACTGTTAAGAGAAATTTTAGAGAGGACTCAGAAAGAAAAGAGGAGAGGCTGTAGAGAAAGCCTCAGTCTTCTTAGAGAATAACTAAGTAATCCTGAGCAGGATTTTGGTAGACATATGGATGGTAAAGGCCATTTTGATGAGGTCTCACTCAGATGGCAATGAGGAACATGTTATTGGACAATGGAGGAAAGGCCATTCTTGTTGTTATGAAAGTGGCAGAGAACTTGGCTGAATTGTGTTTGTATTCTAGTTTTTTGTGGAAGATGACATTTGGGGATGATGAAATGAGTATTTAGCTGAAGCAATCTCTAATCAGAGTGCTGAAGGGGCAGCGTGGCTCCTCCTGACTGCTTACAGTACAACATGAAAAGAGAGAAATGACTGAGCAAAAAGGAAGCTTAAAGATTTCTCAGCCTGTTCACACTGTAAAAAATGAGGAACGATAGTTGGAAGAGAACGATAAGGATGTGGCCAAGAGATCATCTGATAAGAAGATTATTATGGATCAGCTGTCTCTACAGAAGCTAGGAGGTGTCGTTCAAAACAACGGAAGAATAACCACAAGGGCGATTCGGACATCATCAGGGCTGGCACTCCCATCAGAGACCCAGAGGGCAAGGGTCCAGAGACAGAGCAGTTTCACAGGAGGGCACAGGGTGTCCAGCACTGCATCACAACTTGGGCTCTTCAGTTACCCCAGATGCACCTCTCCAGCAGGGCACTTGACCGTGCTCAGAACACTTACGTTAGCCTACAGTTGGGCAGAATCACCTAACATGAAGCCTATTTTTTAATAAAGTGTTGACTATCTCATGTAATTTATTGAATACTGAACTGAAAGTGAAAATAGAATGGTAGTATGTGTACAGAACGGTTGTAAGTGTATCGGTTTTTTTACCCTCCTGATGGTGTGTGGCTGATTGGGAGCTGCTGCTTGCTGCCACTGCCCACGAGAGAGTATCAGACTACTATTATCACTAGCCTGGGAAAGATCAAAATTCAGCATTCAAACAACAGTTTCTACTGAATGCGTATCACTTTTGTACCATCATAAAGTCAAAAAATGGTAAGTCAGGGACCATTTGTAGTAGATCTTTCTGTTTTGACATGAAAATATTTTTGACTTTTTTTTAATAAAAAAAGAATTTGTAGAATGATGTGAACAATATGTTAATGTTTATCTATATGAAAAAAGTACCACAAAATGATACTATAATATTTGTATTTATATGTGTGTTTGTATATATTATAAGAGGGAGGAGAGAAAGACCAAAGAGTGAGAGAGGGGATGTGTTGAGAAGTTCTGAAAGAATCCTCAATAAATTGTTGACACTGGTTACGTCTGGGAGGAAACTGGAATTGGAAATGGGGATCAAATGAGATTTTAGACTTGACTGTATTTTTTTTTTACTTTTTTTTTAACACAGAAAAGACTGTCCTGTAGTACTTATGTAATGAAAGTTAATCTTAAAATGTAACAGTAAATGTAAAAATAAAACTTTTATTTTTTTGGTGTCCCTGGGTGGGCAAAGTAAAACTTAATAGTTTGCTATTGTTGGGGTTATAAGGATCTTTGTTCTGTGTTCTTTTTTGTATATTACAGTTTTTCTACGGTGAACATGTATTTCTTTCATTATAAAAATATCATACTTTTTTTTACTGAAAGCATGAAGATACATGCACATAACAATAATACATACAAACTAAAACTTCCGTATTCCTTAACTAGACAGAATTTCCACCAACTGCATCATTTTGGAGAGGTACTTAGAAGCACATTCTTGGACTACATACTATTTGCTTTGTTTTCTGAATCTCAAAAAAGGCAGAAAAAGTTTTTGATTCATTCATGGATGTTTAAGACTGAACTCCAACACTTAGGGTCTACATGGACCCCCCCAAATGTCCTACCTCTCCTTGCCATTCCCCCCACCACCAAGTTTCTTCTTTATTTACCATGAATTCAAGCACTGTGACTCCTAGTTTACTACAGACAAGAAGTAAAGAGGAATATATTGACATAGCAATCCATAATGCTGGGTCTCCTAAGAAAAAGCTTAAGCAGGGTGGAGATTGGAAAAGCACTGAAAGGAGGCCCTTCCTGGGATCTTATCTGTCATGTAACATGCTGTTGAAAGAAAAAAAATTTATCTGACTTTCTGGATTGGTCATAAAACCTTGGTCTAATAGTTTCCAAACCTTTTTCTAGAATGCACAGTAAGAAATACAAAGAGCATGATGGCCATACTTTTAATTTGGTTCTTGTCAGGAGGTTGATTAAATGCCTTTGGTTTTATCTGTCACCAGACTAGGATAAAAACTCAACCCTGAAAAGTCCCAAGGTTTTTGTACTGTTTCACTCTTCCTTGCTTGAAAACCAGCTGATTCTTTTCTGATCTCACATCTTTCTTGTGGTACCTTGGCAACTACAACCAACAGCAACCAACACATGCTTTTTGTTTCCCTTCACCTAAAGCCCCAAGTTTATTCATTATATTTTATGCTACCAAGTTGTTGCAGATGACAGTTGCACCAAATGTTTCATCACTAAATAACATGAGAAGTCATCTTTCTAGGCTCCAATAACAGTTTCCTTGCTGCCCACTCTCTGACTGTGTAGTCAGTGCTACACATTTTAAGTTTTTGTTGAAGCAGCACCCTAATTCCAGTACAAAACACTATGTCAGTGTCCTTAGACTAAATTATGGTAGAGTAGCAAATAATCCCGTATCTCCATGGCTTACAAAAACAAAATTTTATCCTTTGCTCACATTTGTGAATAATATAGTTCAGCTGAGTCTCTGCTCCACACGCTCTCTTCATTTTGGGACTAAGCCTGAAAGAGCAAGCCATATCTGGAACATTGCAAATCTCAGAGCAGAGGAGGAAAAATGATGGAGGAACGATTCAATGGCTCTTAAACTTCTGTTCCAAATTGGCACCAATCCCTTTCCCTTACATTTCATTTTCAAAAGTAACTCAAATTGTCAAGGCCATTCTCAGTGGGGCCAGGAATTACAATCCCCCCCCACCAGGGAGGAGCAGGTAATATTTTGAATAATACAAGCTACCAGGGTACCTAAACTTTAACATATCCAAACAAAACACACATCTTCCTCCCAATCTACTCCTCTCCTGCTTTCTCTCACTCACTAGTGGAGGCTCCAGAATTTTCATACTAGAAGAGGGTTGGTGTAGCAATTAGGTTAGAAGGAAGAGCTAGAAGACTAGTTTAAAGATGCATCTTCTTTTTTTTTTTTTCTTTAATTAATTAATTTATTTATTTATGGCTGTGTTGGGTCTTCGTTTCTGTGCGAGGGCTTTCTCTGGTTGCGGCAACCGGGGGCCACTCTTCATCGCGGTGCGCGGGCCTCTCACTATCGCGGCCTCTCTTGTTGCGGAGCACAGGCTCCAGACGCGCAGGCTCAGTAGTTGTGGCTCACGGGCCCAGTTGCTCCGTGGCATGTGGGATCTTCCCAGACCAGGGCTCGAACCCGTGTCCCCTGCATTGGCAGGCAGATTCTCAACCACTGCGCCACCAGGGAATCCCCTCTTTCTATCTTTTTAATATGCTGCTAGACAATTTAAAATGACATATATGTCCCTCATTTGTGTCTTGCGTTATATTTATACTGGACAGCACTCCTGTGGTCTGTCTTTTTCTCTTCATCTCCATGGTCCCAGCCTTAGCGCAGGCCTTCATCGTGTCTCAATGACGTTTCTGCAAAAGCCTCCACACTAGTCTTTCTGCCTCTGTTCTGACCTTTCTCCAACCCTGTTTTCAAAGTGGCCAGAATGATCTTTTAAACTGCAATCCAGTCATGCTAACGCAAATAGTTTGATATTGTTCCATGGATCACCATTGCCTTAATTCCATACTTCCATATTTAAAACCTTTCCTGATGAGCCTGACCCCTAGTTTTCACCCCAGGGTGCTCCTAGCCCCTGAAATACACCAAGACTTTCCAAGGGTCTGGGCATGTCTGGTTTTAAGTGAGTCAATTTTCACATCCTCCACTTTCATATTTTGCACATATTTATGTGCTTCAAAGGCACCTGCAGTCTAAGTTCTCTTCCCTCTTCCACTTTGTTGTTCTATTCTTGACTAAGCAAAGGTATCTAGAATCTTAGTATCAGGCATTGATGGAACGATTAAGGAATTCCTTTAAGCAAGGTGCCAATACTGCCTCCCTACCTGTTATAAGATATATTGCTAATACAATAGTCACACCATGCTATAAATATATTTTAAAATATGTAAGAAAATATAGAATTTTTGGAAATTCTTTTAGGGAGCAAACAAGAAAGTTCAAAGACCACTATCTCATCTCTCATGACACCCTACCCATATCCCCACTATCACCACCTCTGTCTTCAACACACACACACACACACACACACACACACACACACGCGCGCACACACACACACACACACACACACACACACACACACACACACCCCTTCCCAGCTCCAGCTTTACTCAAGAGCTCAGCCTATCCAGCTAATCCACCTGGGCTCCTCAGGCTATTCTCCCTCACCTTCTCACCCCAGCTAATCACTTGCTGCAATTCCTGCTTGTTTGATGGCATCATCAGAAAAGGTTACTTTTCAGTTTTGCTATGCAGAGGCTTTACCAATTTTATTCTGTTATGTGAGCTTTGACCTTCACTGCACTTTATGAGATGACCTTGAAGGAAGATGCAAGCAATTTCTATCTATTTAATTTTCATTATCATTGTAGTACTCTTTACCAAGACTTCTCTCCTTTCAGTAGAGAAAAAAAGTGGTTTTTTTCCTCCAAATTTACATGACTATTTTAAGTGTTGCTGAAAGAGTAGTTTCAAGCAGTTATTTACTCAGGTGTCTTTTATTTTTATACAAAAACACCAAGATTTAATGATTGAACTCATAAAATAAATAAACACGTATGCATATCTTATACTGTTTAGTTGACAGCTGCTGCTTATTGTTGATTCCTTCATTGTGATTGTCATAGTGCTGTCATCAAATTCACTGTCAAGGTCACTGTGGGAATGGTCACAGGGAGTATAAGAGAGTGGTTAGGGACATGGCCCCAGAGTCAGACTGCCTGGCTCAACCACCTATTAGTTGTGTTACCTTAGAAAATTCATTTAACTTCCCTGGGTATCAGTTTCTTCATCTGTAAAATGAAGATTACAAGAATAGTAACTCCTTTGTAGGGTTGTTGTAAGAGTTAAATGAATTAAAACTAGTAAAGTTCCTAGAATGTAAGTCACTGATTTTTTAAAATAATAATATTAAAGAGCAGTTGATAAAGTGACAAGCTCATTTTTTTTTTCAAAAGATTTGTTTGGGGGACTTGGCAAACTTACAGAGAAATCTTTCATTTCTGTTTATCCACTGTAGTATATTTTTAATTCTCATCTCGATAACAAACCTTCTTAAGAGTATCATGAGTGCAAAGCTAAAATCATCAGATTCTCTGTCACACAAATGAACTTTTTCAACTCTCTTGTTTTACACACACATGCACACACACATAGACCAAAGAAAGTGAGATTCTGGTGGTTTTGCTTGGGGTTAAGTGTGGAAAAATTTTTAAACCCCCAACTTCAAAAATCTTTTTCCCAAAAATCTTCAAGTAATTTAATTTCTTAAAACATGACTGGCAAACTTTTTCTGTTAAAGCCAGATCGTAAATATTTTAGGCATTTCAGGCCATGGATCTCTGCTGCCACTACTCAGTTCTGCCACTGTAGCCCCAGGGCATCCATAAACAATAGTAAAAAAATGAGCATGTCTGTGTTCTAATAAAACTTTATTTACAAAACTAGGCAGCAGGCCAGATTTGGTCTGCAGGCCATGGTTTGCCAACTCTGTCTTAGATGTTACTCCATATTTACCTTGTAACTTTGATCATCTCTAGTATACAGTAACATACCCACAATGACAGGAGAAACTCAATTTGTGAAACAATGAACTACAAAAAATGACATATGAAATACAGTATATAGGTACATGTAAAGTTGAGGAAAAACAGATGAGACGCATCTGTGGGTGAGAAGCAGATGATACTTCAATTCTCTAAAGAGATTGTTCAGCAGGAAACACAGATGAAAACAAGCACAAGTTTTATTTTCTGCCTCAGAGTACTTGCCTATATACATACATATCTTCATCTCAACTCTCAACCAGTCAAGGACATACACATCACTAGGGCAGTTTCTAAAACTCTGTGCCCCAAATAACATCATAAACCCACTGAAATAATGTATTCTTACTCCAAGGGCTCAGTGGTGAATCCTTCATCATGTTACCTAGAATTCCCCCTTTCATATGTCTATATTTCAAGAATAAACAGAAATTATGTGAATTGTTAAGAATGTTTTCCCAAGAATGTTTTCCCCAAATTTTCAGGCCCTTTGATCCACTGGTTCTACTTCCAAAGTTAATCAATTATAGCTCCTTAACTATGATTCTATTAAACCATAAGCATCAATCACAATGGTCCTGAATAGGGCTGGAGTTGAATGAACTGAAAAGCAAAGCCAGAAACAGTGAAGAATTGATAGAACTTGATAGTGAGGCCAGGGATTTTTTTTTTTTTTTTGGTGTATTAATTGTTGTATCCCCATGTGCTTAAAACAGTGCCTGACACGAAGTATTCACTCCACAAACATTTGTTTGTGTGAATAAATGAATGAATGAATGAATGGATGAACAAAAAAGTAGGTGACAAGTATGGAAGGTAAAAGAAGATGTAAAATGAATCCAAGTTTTCAAGCCTGAGCAACAGAAAGAATCCTAATGATGTTAATATTCAAGATAAGGGCTATAAGAGATGACTTGAGGAGCCTGCAATACAACAGTGGATAACCAATGCACATGAACCTACTTTACTCCAAAAACCATCCCCCAGACACCCAGCAGTCTTGTTTGTACTATGTGATCTCACCACCAGTCACAGAAGATTGAACCAAGGATGAACACTTGACCTAGCTAGACCAATCAGATTCTTTCTCCTGGAATCTGAAACTGAGATTCTGCTGGGTGTAGTAGAGCTGCTTGTAAAGGTGGTCAAGTCTGCCAAGAGCTTGGAGAAGCAGAGAAAGTTGGTCTCAAGAGAGAGAAGCAAGATGTCTTAGAAAAGCAGAGGCAGAAGCTGGAAAGAGAGTATCGCCTATGTTAATGAGAGTTTTCTGGTCCTGATTGTATTCCCTCCCAGAGGTCCAGCTGCCTTCATGTCATTGTTTCTGGGTATCCTTATAATAAATTCACCTTTTGGGGAGAGAAGGGAAAGTAACCAGATTTATTTTCTGATGCTCTGAGCCCAGAATCATTGATTAGACAGGGAGGTAGATGGTTGATTCATTTTTGGATACGTTAAATCTGGGTTTTCTTTCCTTCTTCAGAAATATTTTTTACCTCATTTGCCCCAAGTGTTCCTACACTCTTCATTATGTCTTCAATAAATTACCAGGCCTTTTTCTTCCATCCTGTTAGGAGATACCTTAACACAAGTGTATTTTTACTACCTTAACCTCAGAAAAGAAAGTATCCTTGTTTCCCAAATTTCTGAGCACCTTATGATGTCTATCCCTTTATAGAGAATAGTCCTGAAAGAAAGAAGGCTTTCAAGAGGTGTATGATTATCAGAGACAAACACTATAGACAGAGGGTTTTTCTCTTGTGCACACGTCCTAAGGCATGATGTTATTCTCTTGGAATAAGAGAAAATGGGACAGAAGACATGTAGATGAAATTTGAGCCACAGAATATTATACAAGCAGTGAAATGCATGTCATTTTCTAATCCCTTCCTGGCTTCAACACCTCTTCACAACACCTTGAGAAAGCCTGCAAATTGAAATCACCTCTTTGCAAATTGATTTCTTAATGTCACTAGGCTCCACACACTGTCAGCCCACGCTCTTTCAGTTGCTAAGTGCACTGGATTGTCACAGTATGTTCCAGAAGCTCTAGATTTCTCTCAAATGCAAAAGATGTGCTTCTACTTGGAAGAAAAGGCCTTGTCTTTCAAATACAATATTCTCTGAAAAAAAAAAGTACCCGTTAGATTTCAAACAGTTCAAATTGACTGATTTCCCCAAACATGGGAAAGCTTATAAGCTCTAAAATTTAATAATCTCATTTTACAACTCTGAGCGTAAAGATGATTTTTAGATTAGTTTTGCATTTTTAGCTTCACTTCATTAGGAACAAAGATCATAAGATGCCACTAAATATTCATTCACAACATGCACTGATTACTGTGGAGGAGACACATTACAAGAGACTTTCATTTTTCTAAATCAATAATATGAACAAAATTTTAGGCGAAAGTTTAAGACTGATTTTAAAAGGGGAGGGGGAAGCTATGGCAAGAAATAAGAACATTTAAATTTAATGGGTATATATACATAAGTTTAACAAATATTTATTGAGAGAGACCACAGTAACAGAGTAGAGACTGATAAGATATAAAATGCAGTCCACAGGCCTAAAGAGTTTAGAGGCTAACAGAAGAGGCTGGTCATTCATTCATTCATTCATTCAAGTTTTTAATCAAGTATTTGCCATAAACAAGATGCTTGGCTGGGTACTAAATTTTAATGATTACATTGCAGCATTGGATCACTTCAACATATACCATCAAACTTAATCTTTAAGATTTTTATTATGTTACAAGGAATACATTTTTTTAAAAAGATCAAACCATACAGAAACAAATAGTGACTCCATAACTACCACCACTAGATGGGGTAACCAATATTACATTGTTGGGTATCTTTTCACACTTCTTAAAATAAGAATATAAATACACACAAATACTTTTTTTTAAATGGTATTGTGCTATACACAGAGCCAGTACAGCATACTGCTTGAGAACATGGGCTTTAAATAATACCACCTCGATTCAAATCCCAGCTCTACCACATACTAAGCTACATTTGCAAGTTACCATGCATCTCAATTCCAAAATTTTCTAATCTTTAAAATAAGAATAATATTAGTAAATACCTCCTAGCATTGTTGTGAAAATTAATACTCAATCACTTAAAACATAATAATTCAATAAATGTTAGCTTTTATTATGCAACTTGTGTTATCTTTACCCAGGATTATATTGTGGACCTCCTTCCTCCACCTCACTTTTTTTCAAAGACCAAATAGTACCATGGTATACATTTATCATAATTCATGTAATACATTATCCTGCTATTATTCATACAGATTGCCCCCAATGTATTCACAAAGAATGCTGCAAATAATATCCTTATGCCTATACTTGAATATTTCTGAAGAGTAAATGCTTAGAAAAGAAATAGATGGATCAAAAGCGATACATATTTTAAAGTATATTTCAGATGCTTTTGAAGTTCTCTTCTAAAATGTGTCAACTTATATCCCACCATAAAATATGAAGGTAACCTTTTCCCTGTATGGGGCGTGTGTGTGTGTGTGTGTGTGTGTGTGTGTGTGTGTGTGTTGGGTAGGCTGAAAATTGATTATGAAAAAAATTCTCCTATATTTATTTATGGTACTGTTACTATTTTGTGTTTCATGTTTGTGCTTTTAATAACCCAGAGTTTTGGGTATGCTATAAGGCAGAAATCTAACTTTATTTTTGTCCAAATGGGCAGCCAGTTGTTCCATTTACAACTAAGCAGTGTATCCATTCCCAACTTATTTGAGGGGACACTCTCATTATACACAATTTCCACGTATGCATAGTTCAGTTTCTACTCGCTACTTTTTTTCTGTTGATACACTTGTCTTTCCCTGACAGTACCACATTACTTTAGCTACTATAATGTTGTAGTATATTTTAATATCTGCTAACTTTATATGCTTTTTAAAAACTTATTGCTGGGAATTCCCTGGCGGTCCAGTGGTTAGGACTCGGCGCTTTCACTGCCGTGGGCCCGGGGTTAAATCCCTTGGTCAGGGAACTAAGATCCCACAGGCACATGGTGAGGCCAAAATAAATATAAAAATAAAATAAATAAATAAATAAAAACTTATTCCATCCTCTTACTGTTGCAGATTATGACAGAGATAGCCAGCTGACCACCAAAAACTCATGCTCCTCTTTCATAATGGTCAAAGCAAGGGTCAACGCTTTCAGG